>NW_027423702.1:15000-327968 GCF_048934315.1 Petromyzon marinus | reverse complement strand
TTAGGGAGATGGGAGAGAGATAAGGGAGAGATTAGAGAGATTGGGGAGAGATTAGGGAGAGATTAGAGAGAGATTGGAGAGATTAGGGAGAGAAAAGGGAGAGATTAGAGAGAGATTACAGAGATGGGAGAGATTAGGGAGAGATTAGTGAGAGATTAGGGAGATGGGAGAGAGATTAGAGAGATTAGGGAGAGGTTAGGGAGATTAGAGAGATTGGGGAGAGATTAGGGAGAGTTTAGGGAGAGATTAGAGAGAGATTAGAGAGATGGGAGAGAGATTAGGGAGAGATGGGAGAGATTAGGGAGAGATTAGAGAGAGATTAGGGAGAGATTAGGGAGAGATTGGGGAGAGATTGGGGAGAGATTGGAGAGAGATTAGGGAGATTGGGGATAGATTAGAGAGATTAGGGAGAGATTAGGGAGATTGGGGAGAGATTAGGGAGAGATTAGAGAGAGATTGGGGAGAGATTAGGGAGAGATTAGGGAGAGATTAGCGAGAGATTGGGGAGAGATTAGGGAGAGATGGAAGAGATAAGGGAGAGATTAGAGAGAGATTAGAGAGATGGGAGAGATTAGGGAGAGATTGGAGAGAGATTGGGGAGAGATTAGGGAGAGATTAGGGAGAGATTAGCGAGAGATTGGGGAGAGATTAGGGAGAGATTAGCGAGAGATGGGAGAGATAAGGGAGAGATTAGAGAGAGATTAGGGAGATTGGAGAGAGATTAGGGAGAGATGGGAGAGATAAGGGAGAGATTAGAGAGAGATTAGAGAGATGGGAGAGATTAGGGAGAGATTAGAGAGAGATTGGGGAGAGATTAGAGAGATTAGGGAGAGATTAGAGAGAGATTAGGGAGAGATTGGGGAGAGATTAGGGAGAGTTTAGGGAGAGATTAGGGAGAGATTAGGGAGAGATTAGGGAGAGATTAGGGAGAGATTAGAGAGAGATTAGGGAGAGTTTAGGGAGAGATTAGGGAGAGATTAGGGAGAGATTAGAGAGATTAGAGAGAGATTAGAGAGCGTTTAGGGAGAGATTAGGGAGAGATTAGGGAGAGATTAGGGAGAGATTAGAGAGAGATTAGAGAGAGTTTAGGGAGAGATTAGGGAGAGATTAGGGAGAGATTAGAGAGAGATTAGAGAGAGTTTAGGGAGATGAAGGGAGAGATTAGGGAGAGATTAGAGAGAGATTAGGGAGAGATTAGGGAGAGATTAGAGAGATTAGGGAGAGATTAGAGAGAGATTAGGGAGAGATTAGGGAGAGTTGAGAGAGGGATTAGGGAGAGATTAGAGAGAGATTAGGGAGAGTGGGAGAGAGGAGGGAGAGTGAGGGAGAGTTGAGAGGGAGGTAACCAAGATCCACCACTAACCCTCCCAACCCTCTCCACTTCCCCTCACCCACCATCCACTCCCCCCCACCCCCTCACCACCCTCACCCCCCCACCCACTCACTCACCTCACTCACCAACTCACTCACCCTTCACCTCCCTCACCCACCCACCTCCTCCCACTCACTCCCCCCTCTCTCACCCACCCCTCCACCCACTACCCACTCCACCTCGCACTCACTCACTCACTCACCACTCACTCACCCATCCACTCACCTCCCACTCACCTCACCCACTGATCACTCACCCACCCACTCACCCATCCACTCACCCACTCTCTCACTCACCCACCCACTGACTCACTCACCCACTCACTCACCCACCCACCCACTCACCCACTCACTCACCCACTCACCCACCCACTTACCCACTCACTCACTCACCCACTCACTCACACCACCCACTTACTCACCCACCCACCCACTCACCCACCCACTCACCCACCCACTCACCCACCCACCCACTCACCACTCACCCACCCACTAACCCACCCACCCCACTCACCCACCCACTCACCCACCCACACCCACCCACCAACCCACCCACTCACTCACCCACTCACTCACCCACTCAACCACCCACCCACTCACTCACCCACTCACTCACCCACTCACCCACCCACTCACCACCCACCCACTCACCACCCACCACTCACCACCCACCCACTCACCCTCACTCACCCACCCACTCACCCACCCACTCACCCACTCACCCACCCACCCACTCACTCACCACCCACCCACACTCACCCACTCACTCACCCACTCACACCCACCCACTCACCCACCCACCCACTTACTCACCCACCAACTACCCACTCACCCACCCACTCACCCACCCACCCACTCACCCACTCACCCATACACTCACTCACCCATCCACTCACCCACTCACCCACTCACCCCTCACTCACTCACTCACCCACCCACTCACCAACTCACTCACTCACCCACTCACTCACCCACTCCACTCACCCACTCACCCACTCACCCACTAACCCACCCACCCACTCACCCACCCACTCACCCACTCACCCACCCACTCACCCACCAACCCACCCACTCACTCACTCACCCACTCACCCATCCACTCACTCACCCACCCACTCACTCACCCACCCACTCACCCACCCACTCACCCACTCACCCACCCACTCACTCACCCACTCACCCACCCACTCACCCACCTACCAACCCACTCACCCATCCACTCACTCACCCACTCACTCACTCACCCACCCACTCACCCACCCACTCACTCACCAACTCACTCACTCACCCACTCACTCACTCACTCACCCACCCACTCACCCACTCACCACTCACTCACCCACTCACTCACCCACTCACTCACTCACTCACCCACCCACTCATCCACTCACTCACCCACTCACTCACCCACCCACCCACTCACTCACCCATCCACTCACCCACTCACTCACTCACCCACTCACTCACGCACTCACTCACTCACCCACCCACTCACCCACCCACCCACCCACTCACTCACTCACCCACCCACCAACCCACCCACTCACCCACCCACCCACTCACCCACCCACCCACTCACCCACTCACTCACTCACCCACTCACTCACCCACCCACTCACTCACTCACCCACTCACTCACCCACTCACCCACCCACCCACCCACTCACCCACCAACCCACTCACCCACTCACCCACTCACTCACCCACTCACCCACCCACTCACCCACTCACTCACCCACTCACCCACCCACCCCTCACCTGCACGGCATGACAGATACGCTCCTCCGATGGACGTTGTTTCTGCCTTTTGACCTTTCGGATGGCGTCCAGAATCCATGCCGTGTACAGTGGGTTAGCCAGCTTCACCATGGCTACCTGGTTGCCATGGAGACAGAGGTTACCGTGGGGTTGCTATGGAGACAGAGGTCACCGTGCAGATACGGGGGGTTACCATGGAGATAGGCGTTGCCACGGAGATACGAGAGGTTACCAGACACACACACACAAACACACACACACAGATTCAGACTCACACACAGACAACAACAACCGCCATTCGCCACCAAGTGGCGGTGACGTCACCACGACGCTTGTGCCAGGCTATGTGCACCCTGAGGCCACGTGAAGTGTCGAACGCCCGCTGGCAGAAGGTCACGGGGCAGACCCAGGTGCCACGGGTCGACTGAGATGAGTGGCTGATGCACCACCTGTGCCCCCTACTGTGCCAACCTGCTGTGCTTTAGCCACCCGGCGCTCCGCTCGTTGTTGTGAGCGTCGCTCCTCCACCCTCCGTTGTTGTTGGAGGGTGACTGCCTCCAACTGCCCAGTAGCATCCTTCACGAGCCTCCTCCACAGAGGCCGATCTTGACACCGCTGGTACCAGTCATCGGCAAGTCCACTCAGCTCCACGTCCTCCTGTACCACATCACTCCATCTCTTCTCTAGCCCGTGCCGCGCCCGCTTAGCCCCCTCGATCCGGCCGAACAAAAGCTGTTTCGGCATGCGGTGGCTGGGCATGCGGGCTACATGACCCAGCCATCGCAGCCTTGCCCGCCGGAGGAGCTCACCGATGGGACCTTGCCCAGATCTTTCAAGGATTTGTGAGCTCCTCACACGATCCAGCCTGGTTAACTCCAGGATGGATCGTAGGCAGGCCAGCCTAAATGTTTCTAACCGGCAAAGATGTTCCATTAGGGGGGTCCACGTTTCGCAAGCGTAGAGAAGGGAGGGAATGACCGTGGCCGGGAAGACCTGAAGCTCAGTGCGGAGCGACAGACCAGGTAGCTTCCACACAGCGTTACGCAACCGATGAAAAGATATTGCCGCTCGACTGATTCGGAGTGAGACCTCTGCTGTTAAACTGGAGCCGGTCATGAGCACACTGCCCAGGTATGGGAAATTCTCCACTCTCTCCACAACTGCCCCATCACCGATTGGGAGTTGTGGGGGGTGGAGTGTCCGATGGTACCAAATACCCAGGCAGGAGCTTAGTTTTGGTGGGGGCTGATGGTAAGGCCCCATCTCTTAGTGGCACGCTCCAGTCTCAGCAGCAGCATCTCCAACTCCTCCTCTGACTGAGCAGCTATTACCAAATCATCAGCATAGATAACGTGGTTGAGCAATAGGGAGCCGTCCCTTGACCGCACCCGGGCATCGATCAGCCTCCCACTGCACCTGTACCAGATGGAGATTCCTCCGGTACAGCTATTGAAGGCTTCACAAACTAAGTGGTCAAAATAGATGTTAAGTGATGTGGGAGCCAGAGGACATCCCTGTCGCACCCCACACACACTCACACACACACACATACAAAGATCCCCCGTATAGCCTTAACAGACTGTAGGGGCAAGTGCTGTTAGCGAGCACCAGCTATTAAGGCCGGAACGGTACACGAGGGGGTGGGTGGCCAGCACCACGCCCGACCGCCTTTGTCTCCCCAGTAGCGATGTTTACTACACACCGCACAGCACCAGGCTACTCATTTGAGAGGAGGCCCGGGACCGGTTCAGATAATCGTCACCGGTGTTGACCGTGAGCGGGAATCGAACCCGGGTCGCCAGGTTCATAGCGCAGCGTAGCGCTAACCGCTGCTACACTACCGCAGACACACACACAAACACACACACATACACACAGATACACACACAGACACACACACACACATACACACAGATACACACAGACTCGCACACACATACACACAGATACACACACAGACACACACATACACACAGATACACACACAGACACACACACAGATACACACACAGATACACACACACACACACAGACACACACACATACACACAGATACACACACAGACACACACACACAGATACACACACAAACACTCATACAGATACACACACAGACACACACACATACACACACAGATACACACACAGACACTCACACAGATACACACACAGACACACACACAGACACACACACAGACACACACACACAGACACGCACACAGACACACACACAGACACTCACACAGATACACATACAGACACACACACAGACTCGCACACAAACACATGCAGATACACACACAAACACTCACACAGATACACACAGACACACATACAGACACACACACAGACTCGCACACAAACACACACACACAGATACACACACACACATACACACACACATATACACACACAGACACTCACACAGATACACATACAGATACACACACAGACTCGCACACAAACACACACACACAGACACACACAGATACACACACAGACACACACAGATACACACACAGACACTCACACAGACACTCACACAGACACTCACACAAACACACAGATACACACACAGACACACACAGACTCTCACACATAGACACACACACACACACACAGATACACACAGACTCTCACACACAGACACACACACAGACACACACAGATACACACACAGACTCACCTGAATCAATTAAAAAAGCCTTCCGTAGAAGGTATGTAGTTTGTCGTCCAGAATTGTGACAGGCTTAGGCCTAGCCTGAGAAGAGAAGGGAGAGAGAGGGATGAAGATCTATACACCGTCTCTCTCTGTGTGTCTGTGTGTGTGTCTCTGTGTGTCTCTGTGTGTGTGTGTCTCTGTGTGTCTCTCTCTATGTGTCTCTCTGTGTGTCTCTCTCTCTGTGTATCTCCCCACCATCACTACAACCACCGCCACAACCAGCACAACCTCCACCACCACAACAACCACCAGAACAACAACACCACAACAATCACCTCCACAACCACCACAACAACCACCACAACCACCACCTCCACAACCACCACCTCCACAACAACCACAACTACCACAACAATCACCACCACAACTACCACAACAACAACTACCACAACAACCACCACCACAACAACCACCACAACAACCACGACAACCACCACAACAACCACCACAACCACCACCACAACAACCACCACCACAACAACCACCACAACAACCACGACAACAAGCACAACAACACCACAACAACAACCACCACCTCCACAACCACCAACACAACAACCACCACCTCCACAACCACAACAACCACCACAACAACGAATACAACAACACCACCTCCACAACCACCACCACCACAACAACCACCACGACAACAACAACCACCACAACTACAACAACCACCACCTCCACAACAACCACCACCTCCACAACAACCACCACCTCCACAACAACCACCACCTCCACAACCACCACAACCACCACCTCCACAACAACAATCACCACAACAACCACCACAACCACAACCTCCACAACAACCATCACCACAACAACCATCACCACAACAACCACAACAACAACCACCACCTCCACAACAACCACCACAGCAACCACCACCTCCACCACAGCAACCACAACAACCTCCACAACAACCACGACAACAACCACCACAACTACAACAACAACCACCACCACAACAACCACCACCTCCACAACAACCATCACCACAACAACCATCACCACCACAACTACAACAACAACCACCACTACCACAACCACCACAGCAAACACCACCTCCACCACAACAACCACCACCTCCACAACAACCATCACCACAACAACCACCACCTCCACAACCACCACAACAACCACCACAACAACAACCACCACCTCCACAACAACCATCACCACAACAACCACAACAACAACCACCACCTCCACAACAACCACCACCACAGCAACCACCACAACAACCACCACAACCACAACCATCACAACAACCACCACAACAACCATCACCACAACAACCACCACCACAACAACCACCACCACAACCACCACAGCAACCACCACCACAGCAACCACCACAACAACCACCACCTCCACAACAACCATCACCACAACAACCACAACCACCACCACCACAACAACCCACCACAGCAACCACCACCTCCACCACAGCAACCACCACCTCCACAACAACCATCACCACAACAACCACCACCTCCACAACCACCACAACCACCACATCCACAACCACCACCACAACAACCACCTCCACAATAACCACAACAACCACCACAACAAGCACAACCACAACAACAACAACTACCACAACAACAACAACCATCACCAAAACAACCACAACAACTACCACAACGACAACAACAACCACCACCACAACAACAACCACTACAAACAACGACCACCACAACAACAACTACCACAACAACAACCACCACAACAACCACCACAACCACAACAACAACCACCACCTCCACAACAACCATCACAACAACCATCACCACAACAACCACCACCACAACAACCACCACCACAACAACCATCACCACAACAACCACAACAACAACCACCACCTCCACAACAACCACCACAGCAACCACCACCTCCACCACAGCAACCACCACCTCCACAATAACCACCACAACAACCACCTCCACAACAACCACCACAACAAGCACAACCACAACTACTACCACAACAACCATCACAACAACCACAACAACAACTACCACAACAACAACAACCACCACTACAAACAACGACCACCACAACAACAACCACAACAACAACCACCACAACTACCACAACTACAACAACAACCACTACCACAACCACCACAACAACAACCACTACAACAACCACCACAACAACAACCACCACCAAACTCACCCCCCCTCCTCACCCTCCCCTCGGGGTGTGCAGGCCCGAGCCACGGCCTCGCCTCGCTCGGCGCACCCGACGAGACCCCGAGGCCCCGCGGCCCCCAAGCCCAGGCGAGCCCGAGGCTTCGGCCTACAAACCCCCTTCACCCCCACACCCCCCCTCACACCTCACTGCAAAAAAAAAAACCCCGTCCTGTTCTCAGCGTCTCTGCCCGCCCGCCCGGGTGAGGGGAGTGCGTGTGGGTTTCTCACCACGACGAAGAAGAAGAAGACGACGAGGAGGTAGGAAGAAGGGGAAGGGGAGGATCTCCGAGCGGATTCTCCCCCCTCAACCTCAGCCGAAGCCTCCACGCGCCGCCATCTTCTCTCCTTTTAGCGCGCGAGCGAATTGGTGGCGGTGGTGGGGGGGGAGGGGCGTTGGGGTGCGTGATGACGTACGGACAAGGGGGGGAGGGGGGGAAGCGTGCGTGATGAGGTCATCGAGTAGGAAGAGATAGGTGCGTGATGACGTCGGTGGGATGTGGAGGGAGAGAGGCTAACGATGCGTGATTACGTCAGGAAAGGAGAGAGTGGGGGAGGGGTTTCTTCTCTGGGTGGGGGGGGGACGGTGTGCGTAAAGACGTGGGCACGGGTGGGGGAGGCGTGCGTGATGACGTCATCGCGTAGGAAGAGATAGGTGCGTGATGACGTCGGTAGGATGTGGAGGAGAGAGGGTCACGATGCGTGATTACGTCACGAAAGGAGATTGCGGGGGAGGGGTTTCTTCTCGTGGGGGGTGTGCGTAAAGACGTTGGCACGCGTGAGGAAGCGTGCGTGATGACGTCATCGCGTAGGAAGAGATAGGTGCGTGATGGCGTCCGTGGGATGTGGAGGAGAGAGGCTAACGATGCGTGATTACGTCACGAAAGGAGAGTGGGGGGAGGGGTTTCTTCTCGGGAGGGGGGGTGTCCGTAAAGACGTAGCCACAGGTGAGGGGGAGGCGTGCGTGATGACGTCATCGCGTAGGAAGAGATAGGTGCGTGATGACGTCCGTGGGATGTGGAGGGAGAGAGGGTCACTATGCGTGGTTACGTCACGAAAGGAGAGTGTGGGGGGGTTTCTTCTCGGGAGGGGGGGGGTAAAGACGTAGGCACGGGTGGGGGGGGGGAGGCGTGCGTGATGACGTCATCGCGTAGGAAGAGATAGGTGCGTGATGACGTCCGTAGGGGGGGAGGTAGAGCCTAACGATGCGTGATGACGTCACGAATAAAGAGGGGGGGTTTCGATAGTCTCCCGGTGGAAGGGGGAGTGCGTGATGACGTCGGCAGAAGGGTGAAGCGCGCGCGATGACGTCATTGTGTTGGAAGCGATACGTGCGCGATGACGTACTGAGGGGGGGAGAGAGAGAGAGTTACCAGTGGGACAGGTGTGCGTGATGACGTCGATACGGATATAGGGGGGAACAAGCGTGCGTCATGACGTCACGTATTAGAAGAGATACGTGCGAAATGACGTCGTCTACAAGGAACGGATCAAAAAGCGTTGGTGCGTGATGACGTCACAAGAGGAGAAATGAGAGCGGGTGACGTGCGTGATGACGTCGACACGGTGGGCGGGGGGAATAAGCGTGCGTAATGACGTCTACGCAACGGAAGGGACTCGTGCGTGATGACGTCATTGGGGAGTGAGCACTTTGGTTATGCGGGAGTGCGTGGGAACGTCGCCATTGACGTGATGACGTCATCGCGTCTGAGGCACGTGCATTGGTTACGTCACTGAGACGGGGGGGGTAGGGGTTGTTCTCGATGACATCGCCGCGTCGAAAAAGAGATGCGTACGCGGTGACGTCCATTTAACTGAAGCAGTTGCGGGCGTGATGACGTCACCGCGTGCGTGTGAGTGGTGGTGCAGTGGTTAGCGCACTGTGTGTTTGTGGGGAGTGGTGGTGCAGTGGTTAGCGCACTGTGTGTGTGAGTGGGGAGTGGTGGTGCAGTGGTTAGCGCACTGTGTGCGTGTGGGGAGTGGTGGTGCAGTGGTTAGCGCACTGTGTGTGTGTGTGGGGAGTGGTGGTGCAGTGGTTAGCGCACTGTGTGTGTGTGGGGAGTGGTGGTGCAGTGGTTAGCGCACTGTGTGTGTGTGGGGGGAGTGGTGGTGCAGTGGTTAGCGCACTGTGTGTGTGTGAGTGGGGAGTGGTGGTGCAGTGGTTAGCGCACTGTGTTTGTGTGGGGAGTGGTGGTGCAGTGGTTAGCGCACTGTGTGCGTGTGGGGAGTGGTGGTGCAGTGGTTAGCGCACTGTGTGTGAGTGGGGAGTGGTGGTGCAGTGGTTAGCGCACTGTGTGTGTGGGGGGAGTGGTGGTGCAGTGGTTAGTGCACTGTGTGTGTGTGGGGAGTGGTGGTGCAGTGGTTAGCGCACTGTGTGTTTGTGGGGAGTGGTGGTGCAGTGGTTAGCGCACTGTGTGTGTGGGGAGTGGGGGGTGCAGTGGTTAGCGCACTGTGTGTGAGTGGGGAGTGGTGGTGCAGTGGTTAGCGCACTGTGTGTAGGGAGTGGTGGTGCAGTGGTTAGCGCACTGTGTGTGTGAGTGGGGAGTGGTGGTGCAGTGGTTAGCGCACTGTGTGTGTGTGGGGGGAGTGGTGGTGCAGTGGTTAGCGCACTGTGTGTGTGTGAGTGGGGAGTGGTGGTGCAGTGGTTAGCGCACTGTGTTTGTGTGGGGAGTGGTGGTGCAGTGGTTAGCGCACTGTGTGTGGGGAGTGGTGGTGCAGTGGTTAGCGCACTGTGTGTGTAGGGAGTGGTGGTGCAGTGGTTAGCGCACTGTGTGTGTGAGTGGGGAGTGGTGGTGCAGTGGTTAGTGCACTGTGTGTGTGTGGGGAGTGGTGGTGCAGTGGTTAGCGCACTGTGTGTTTGTGGGGAGTGGTGGTGCAGTGGTTAGCGCACTGTGTGTGAGTGGGGAGTGGTGGTGCAGTGGTTAGCGCACTGTGTGTAGGGAGTGGTGGTGCAGTGGTTAGCGCACTGTGTGTGTGAGTGGGGAGTGGTGGTGCAGTGGTTAGCGCACTGTGTGTGTGTGTGGGGAGTGGTGGTGCAGTGGTTAGCGCACTGTGTGTGTGTGGGGAGTGATGGTGCAGTGATTAGCGCACTGTGTGTGTGTGGGGAGTGGTGGTGCAGTGGTTAGCGCACTGTGTGTGTGAGTGGGGAGTGGTGGTGCAGTGGTTAGCGCACTGTGTGTGAGTGGGGAGTGGTGGTGCAGTGGTTAGCGCACTGTGTGTGTGGGGGGAGTGGTGGTGCAGTGGTTAGCGCACTGTGTGTGTGTGGGGAGTGGTGGTGCAGTGGTTAGCGCACTGTGTGAGTGGGGAGTGGTGGTGCAGTGGTTAGCGCACTGTGTGAGTGGGGAGTGGTGGTGCAGTGGTTAGCGCACTGTGTGTGTGTGTGGGGAGTGGTGGTGCAGTGGTTAGCGCACTGTGTGTGTGAGTGGGGAGTGGTGGTGCATTGGTTAGCGCACTGTGTGTAGGGAGTGGTGGTGCAGTGGTTAGCGCACTGTGTGTGTGTGGGGAGTGGTGGTGCAGTGTTAGCGCACTGTGTGTGTGTGGTGGGAGTGGTGGTGCAGTGGTTAGCGCACTGTGTGTGTGAATGGGGAGTGGTGGTGCAGTGGTTAGCGCACTGTGTGTGTGTGGGGAGTGGTGGTGCAGTGGTTAGCGCACTGTGTGTGTGTGGGGAGTGGTGGTGCAGTGGTTAGCGCACTGTGTGTAGGGAGTGGTGGTGCAGTGGTTAGCGCACTGTGTGTGTGGGGAGTGGTGGTGCAGTGGTTAGCGCACTGTGTGTGTGAATGGGAAGTGGTGGTGCAGTGGTTAGCGCACTGTGTGTGTTTGTGGGGAGTGGTGGTGCAGTGGTTAGCGCACTGTGTGTTTGTGGGGAGTGGTGGTGCAGTGGTTAGCGCACTATGTGTGTTTGTGGGGAGTGGTGGTGCAGTGGTTAGCGCACTGTGTGTGTGGCGGGAGTGGTGGTGCAGTGGTTAGCGCACTGTGTGTGTGGGGGGGAGCGGTGGCGCAGTGGTTAGCGCACTGTGTGTGTGTGGGGAGTGGTGGTGCAGTGGTTAGCGCACTGTGTGTGTGGGGAGTGGTGGTGCAGTGGTTAGCGCACTGTGTGCGTGTGGGGAGTGGTGGTGCAGTGGTTAGCGCACTGTGTGTGTGTGTGGGGACTGGTGGTGCAGTGGTTAGCGCACTGTGTGCGTGTGGGGAGTGGTGGTGCAGTGGTTAGCGCACTGTGTGTGTATAGATGGGGAGTGGTGGTGCAGTGGTTAGCGCACTGTGTGTGAGTGGGGAGTGGTGGTGCAGTGGTTAGCGCACTGTGTGTGTGTGGGGAGTGGTGGTGCAGTGGTTAGCGCACTGTGTGTGTGGGGAGTGGTGGTGCAGTGGTTAGCGCAGTGTGTGTGTGTGGGGAGTGGTGGTGCAGTGGTTAGCGCACTGTGTGTGGTAAGCATCTCCACTGGGGGAGAGACAAAGGCGGCCGGGCGTGGTGGTGCTGGCCACCCACCCCCTCGTGTACCGTTCCGGCCTTCATAGCTGGTGCTCGCTAACAGCACTTGCCCCTACAGTCTGTTAAGGCTATACGGGGGAGCTTTGTCTTTGTGTGGGTGGTGAGTGGGTGGGTGGGTTGGATAGTGGGGGGGGGATGAGTGAGTGGGTGAAGGAGTTGGTGGGTGGCTGAGTGATTGGGTGGGTGAGGGAGTGGGTGGGTGGGTGAGTGGGCGATTGGGTGAGGGAGTGGGTGGGTGAGTGGGTGGGTGAGTGGGTGGGTGGGTGAGTGGGTGGGTGGGTGAGTGGGTGAGGGAGTGGGTGGGTGAGGGAGTGGGTGGGTGGGCGATTGGGTGAGGGAGTGGGTGGGTGAGTGGGTGGGCGATTGGGTGGGTGATTGAGTGGGTGGGTGAGTGGGTGGGTGGGTGAGTGGGTGGGTGGGTGGGTGAGTGGGTGAGTGAGTGGGTGGGTGAATGGGTGAGGGAGTGGGTGGGTGAGGGAGTGGGTGGGTGGGCGATTGGGTGAGGGAGTGGGTGGGTGAGTGGGTGGGCGATTGAGTGGGTGGGTGAGTGGGTGGGTGGGTGAGTGGGTGGGTGGGTGAGTGGGTGGGCGATTGGGTGAGGGAGTGGGTGAGTGAGTGGGTGGGCGATTGGGTGGGCGATTGAGTGGGTGGGTGAGTGGGTGGGTGAGTGGGTGGGTGGGTGAGTGGGTGGGTGAGTGGGTGGATGATTGGGTGAGGGAGTGGGTGGGTGAAGGAGTGGGTGAGTTGGTGGGTGAGTGGGTGGGTTTGTGAGTGGATGTGAGTGGGTTACAGGGTGAGTGGGTGGGTGGGTGACAGGGTGAGTGGGTGGGGTGCTCGCTAACAGCACTTGCCCCTACAGTCTGTTAAGAGGCTACACGGGAAATCTTTACTTTGTGTTTGCGTTGCGTTAAACATCATCAGAGAAGCATTTATCTTTATATTTTATTTCCATCTTAGAATGTTGAGTTTTACTTTATGTACAGGAAGTCACCCACCCACCACCCACCCACCCACCCACTCATCCACCCACTCACCCACCCACCCACCCACTCACCCACCCACTCACCCACTCACTCACTCACCCACCCACTCACCCACCCACTCACTCACCCACTCACTCACTCACCCACTCACCCACTCACTCACCCACCCATCCACTCACAAAAGGTGTTCCACAGGGTTCCATCCTCGGCCCCCTCTTGTTCTCTCTTCATGCCAATGACTTGGGCACTGACCCGGATCATTCCAGGGTAAATCTTTTTTGCAGATGACACCATGCTGATTACTGCTGGCCGCTCTCCGGATGACGGTGATTGCTAAGCTCCAGGGCGATTTCAACAAACTACAACATCAGCTAGTTGCTCTTAAAACTCGTCCTGAACACTTCCAAAACCAAGGTGCTATGCTTCTCACCGGGACTAAAGCAGGAAGTTAAATTCCCCCCCCCCCCCACCCAATTACATTCCTTAAATAATAATCAAATAGAGCAAGCCGAGATCTACAAGTATCTTGTGGTCATCCCTGGATTCGAACACCGAATTTTGAAGATCACGTCGATTGCATTGGTAAAAAGACGCGGGTAAAAATTGGGTTTGCCGTATCGACACAAGCACTGCTTTGCTTCCCCCCAATGTTCCGTTCGGAATTGATGAAAGCTACCGTACTGCCTCTACTTGACTCCTGTGACATCTTCATCAGGCGGAGGGAACAGACTGTCCAGAGGACGGCGTCGGGAGTGAAGAAAGCCAAGCGCCGGTCGCCTCCTTTTAAGCTGCGAGGGGGTAAACGGCAAACGCCTTGACAAAGGAAATCAGCATGAAACGTACCACTACTGACGAAGCTTGGAAATTAGCACAAGATGATAATACACCACCCTGGGAGTTTGGAGTGCCACTACTAGAATAAATAAATATATACCGTACCGTTGAAAATTAGTTTAATGTTTGCTCTGGTTTAGAACACCTCTCCAATGGTTGCTTAATTTGAAACCGTCCTCTCGGTGGGAAATTGTGTTCCGCGTTTGTAAATCTTCAGTTGCCCCGTGGACACCGTCTGCTGGACAGTCTGGTCCCTTCACCCGACGGGGGGGGCCACTTGTGTTACGGCCGAAAGACGTCGCGATTTTCCCCGTTCTAATTTTTTCTTACCCCACGTGACCTTACCGACCAGAGCCAGGGAGCGCTGCGACGCCGTGGAAAAACCCAGCGCCAGGCACTGTGCTTTAAGGAGCTTGACTCCCAATCTATCGCCGA
This sequence comes from Petromyzon marinus, assembly GCF_048934315.1. NCBI lineage: Eukaryota > Metazoa > Chordata > Hyperoartia > Petromyzontiformes > Petromyzontidae > Petromyzon > Petromyzon marinus. Next base: position 313,178 of record NW_027423702.1, on the reverse strand, counting down.
GGTCCTACGGTTTGCATTGGACTGCCCACGCAGGGACCCGCCACCGCGATCCCCACACCGGGTCAAGTTGTCGGCACCCCTCCGTGTTCGACGGCCTGTGCACCGGACCTTGCTTGCTCACCACGCGCTCGCAAAGCAACACTCCGCAGGGCCACCTGCCGCTGGATCCGCCCCCTCTCCCGTTTCGAAGAAACGAAATCTGACCTCGGGGGGGGGTTGCCCTCGGCTCATTTGACCAGCTTCGCATTCCCCCTTATTGCCGTAAACAAAAAAATTTAAACAGAAAAAACGGAGGAAGGGCCTTCGCTAGCGCTGCTCCCACCCCCACCCACACCCACCCCCCAGGGGTGGGGGGCCGGGAATGCTATCCGCCGACAGACTGCAACTCGAACCGCTACCAATGAGGCCCGTCTCTCAAAACTGCTCTCGAGAATTCAACTCCTGGGGGGGGGGGTCTTTCGGCAAAGTCACCGCCTCGTCAAAAGGAGAAAAAATAATAAAGTAATCACAACAACAGGCTACAGATCCTCACGACGTTTCGGCCACGGCACAAGGAGCCCTTCCTAGATTTGCAAGCTTTCGTGACTGCAAGGATCCCATACACTCTTGGGGTTCTAATTCGGGAAAAGTCACGTTAAAAAAAAAAAAAACACAAAAAATACAAATAACACAATAAAATTCTCACGACGTTTCGGCCACAACACAAGCGGCCTTCCTCAGGTGAAGAGACGGGACTGTCCGGAAAGACGGCGCTTGGGCAGCGTCTTAAAAGCTGTGTGGGAGGAGCAGAGCGGAGCGCCTTGACAAAGGAGTTTACATATCAGCAGAATAACTTGGCATTGAAGTAGCCGTGTTAATGCGTTGGGATTAGCAGGGTGTTAAAGTCATAAATTAGCGTGTAACTGGTCACAGAAGTAGCTACGTTAAAGCCAGATTGTACATATCAACAGAAGAATTTAGCATTGAAGCAGCTGTGTTAATGTGTTGGATTAGCAGGGTGTTAAAGTCATAAATAAGCGTGTAACTGGTCACGGAAGTAGCTACGTTAAAGTCAGAGTTTACATATCAACAGAATAACTTGGCATTGAAGTAGCCGTGTTAATGTGTTAAGATTAGCAGGGTGTTAAAGTCATAAATTAGCGTGTAACTGGTCACGGAAGTAGCTACGTTAAAGCCAGAGTTTACATATCAACAGGAGAATTTAGCATTGAAGTAGCCGTGTTAATGTGTTAAGATTAGCAGGGTGTTAAAGTCAGAAATTAGCGTGCAACTGGGAGATTAGCATGATGTTAACGTGAGGAATTAGCATGTGACTGGTCACGGAAGTAGCTATGTTAAAGTCAGAGTTTACATATCAGCAGAATAACTTGGCATTGAAGTAGCCGTGTTAATGCGTTAGATTAGCAGGGTGTTAAAGTCATAAATTAGCGTGTAACTGGTCACGGAAGTAGCTACGTTAAAGCCAGAGTTTACATATCAACAGGAGAAATTAGCATTGAAGTAGCCGTGTTAATGTGTTGGATTAGCAGGGTGTTAAAGTCATAAATTAGCGTGTAACTGGTCACGGAAGTAGCTACGTTAAAGTCAGAGTTTATACATCAACAGGAGAATTTGGCATTGAAGCAGCCGTGTTAATGTGATAGATTAGCAGGGTGTTAAAGTCATAAATTAGCGTGTAACTGGTCACGGAAGTAGCTACGTTAAAGCCAGAGTTTACATATCAACAGGAGAATTTAGCAATGAAGTAGCCGTGTTAATGTGTTAAGATTAGCAGGGTGTTAAAGTCATAAATTAGCATGTAACTGGGAGATTAGCATGATGTTAACGTGAGGAATTAGCATGTAACTGGTCACGGAAGTAGCTATGTTAAAGTAAGAGTTGACATATCAACAGAATAATTTGGCATTGAAGTAGCCGTGTTAATGTGTTAAGATTAGCAGGGTGTTAAAGTCATAAATTAGCGTGTAACTGGTAACGGAAGTAGCTATGTTAAAGCCAGAGTTTACATATCAACAGGAAAATTTGGCATTGAAGTAGCCGTGTTAATGCGATAGATTAGCAGGGTGTTAAAGTCAGAAATTAGCGTGTAACTGGTCACAGAAGTAGCTACGTTAAAGTCAGAGTTTACATATCAACAGAATAATTTGGCATTAAAATAGCCGTGTTAATGTGTTAAGATTAGCAGGGTGTTTAAGTCATAAATTAACATGTAACTGGGAGATTAGCATGATGTTAACATGAGGGATTAGCATGTAACTGGTCACGGAAGTAGCTATGTTAAAGTCAGAGTTTACATATCAACAGGAGTATTTAGCATTGAAGTAGCCGTGTTAATGCGTTGGATTAGCAGGGTGTTAAAGTCATAAATTAGCGTGTAACTGGTCACGGAAGTAGCTACGTTAAAGCCAGAGTTTACATATCAACAGGAGAATTTAGCATTGAAGTAGCCGTGTTAATGTGTTAAGATTAGCAGGGTGTTAAAGTCATAAATTAGCATGTAACTGGGAGATTAGCATGATGTTAACGTGAGGAATTAGCATGTGACTGGTCACGGAAGTAGCTATGTTAAAGTCAGAGTTTACATATCAGCAGAATAACTTGGCATTGAAGTAGCCGTGTTAATGCGTTAGATTAGCAGGGTGTTAAAGTCATAAATTAGCGTGTAACTGGTCACGGAAGTAGCTACGTTAAAGCCAGAGTTTACATATCAACAGGAGAAATTAGCATTGAAGTAGCCGTGTTAATGTGTTGGATTAGCAGGGTGTTAAAGTCATAAATTAGCATGTAACTGGTCACGGAAGTAGCTACGTTAAAGCCAGAGTTTACATATCAACAGGAGAATTTAGCATTGAAGTAGCCGTGTTAATGTGTTGGATTAGCAGGGTGTTAAAGTCATAAATTAGTGTGCAACTGGGAGATTAGCATGTAACTGGTCACGGAAGTAGCTATGTTAAAGTCAGAGTTTACATATCAACAGAATAATTTGGCATTACAATAGCCGTGTTAATGTGTTAAGATTAGCAGGGTGTTAAAGTCATAAATTAGTGTGCAACTGGGAGATTAGCATGTTAGTGTGAGTTATTAGCATGTAACTGGTTACGGAAGTAGCTACGTTAAAGCCAGAGTTTACATATCAACAGGAGTATTTGGCATTGAAGTAGCCGTGTTAATGTAATGTGTTGGATTGGCAGGGTGTTAAAGTCATAAATTAGCGTGCAACTGGGGGATTGGCACGATGCTGGTGTGTGAACGGAGGAGGGGGGGGAGAGGAGTTAGCATATAAATTAGCGTGAAACTGGGGAATTTTAGCGGCCTAAAATAAAACTTGTTTTCGCTCCGGACGATGCCGATCTTAAAGGCGCGCTTGAGACATGTTGATACCCCCCCCCACCCTGACCGAGGCTGATCGCTGTTACAACGCTGTGGGTGATCACGATAGAGTTTCCTCCGATACCAAGTTTCTCTGCAAAAACCCACGGGTTTTTTTGTCATCAGAGATTTGTCCACGAGGCAATTCAAGATTTACAAACGCAGGACACAATTTCTCACCGAGAGGATGGTTTCAAATTAAGCAATCATTGGAGAGGTGTTCTAAACAGAACCAAACATTAAACTAATTTTCAACGGTACGGTATATATTCATTCTAGTAGTGGCACTCCAAGCTCCCAGGGTGGTGTATTATCATCTTGTGCTCATTTCCAAGCTTCGTCAGTAGTGGTACGTTTCATGCTGATTTCCTTTGTCAAGGCGTTTGGCGTTTACCCCCTCGCAGCTTAAAAGGGAGGCGACCGGCGCTTGGCTTTCTTCACTCCCGACGCCGTCCGCTGGACAGTCAGGTCCCTCCGCCTGATGAAGATGTCACAGGAGTCAAGTAGAGGCAGTACGGTAGCTTTTATCAATTCCAAACGGAACATTGGGGGGAAGCAAAGCAGTGCTTGTGTCGATACGGCAAACCCAATTTTTGCCCGCGTCTTTTTACCAATGCAATCGACGTGATCTTCAAATTTCGGTGTTCGAATCCAGGGATGACCACAAGATACTTGTAGATCTTGGCTTGCTCTATTTGACAGTCCGGTCCCTTCACCTGATGAAGGCCGCTTGTGTTGTGGCCGAAACGTCGTGAGAATATTATTGTGTTATTTTGTTTTATCAATTTATTATTTTATTCTCATTCTACGTGACTTTACCGAAAGAACCAAAGAAGATGAATCATTGCAGTCACGAAAGCTTTAAATCGAAATTTAACCGCCTCTATGGGGAGGGATTCCACACATCCTTAAGATCATTCAACAGACTTCGGGATTAGAAGGCTCAACTAATCGAGTCTCTCACCTTTCTGAAGAGATGCCGCGACTCTAAGCTTAAAAGGCCGTATCTGAACGTGGCTCTTTCACTCCAGCGCTGTCCTACCAGACAGTCTCGCCCCCTTCACCTGATGAAGGCCGCTTGTGTTGTGGCCGAAACGTCGTGAGAATATTATTGTGTTATTTTATTTTATCAATTTATCATTTTATTATCATTCTACGTGACTTTACCGAAAGAACCAAAGAAGATCAAATTAAGCAATCATTGGTAAAGGTGTTCTAAATCGAACCAAACATTAAACTAATTTGCAATGGTACAGTATATATTTATTCAAGTAGCGGCATCGCAAACTTTGACAGCAGCTTATTTCCCTTCACACCAACATTATTTAAACTCCCCCCGCCCACCACCACCACCACCCCCCACACCGTGCCGGTCCAGTACATCATTTTCATGCCAATTCCTTTGTCAAGGCACCTCGATTCCTCTCGCGCAGCTTAAACGCCCGAGCGTGGCTCCGGTTCACTCCAGCGCTGTCCCTCCGGACAGCCCGGTGTCCCGTCGCCCGACGAAGGCCCCTTGTGTCGTGGCCGAGAATTTTCTGTTATTTTATCTTCACCTCCGCGACTTTACCGGATAGAACCCAAAGAGCTCGGCTCCCGTTGTTGCATGTGGAGTGGCTCGGACGGCCAGCTGCGCCTCCAGGCTTTGGCGTTAGACGTTGTTCATGCGCAGTTTTGGCCGTTTACGAATTGGGGGTCGCAGTCCCGGGTGATGATCGTTCCATCGCGATTCACGGCTTCACTTTTTGGTGATCTCGAAAGCGTTTTTTTTTTAGTTGTGTCTGGCCGTGTTTTTCGCTTGCTGCAGTGCGGAGCTAGACCGATGGCCTTAATCTAAGTTGTGTCTTGTTGTTGTTGTTGTAAGTACGGAGTTAGACTGATGGCCTTAATCTAAGTTGTCTTGTGGTGGTTGTTGTTGTAGTACGGAGTTAGACTGATGGCCTTAATCTAAGTTGTCTTGTGGTTGTTGTTGTAAGTACGGAGTTAGACTGATGGCATTAATCTAAGTTGTGTCTTGTGGTTGTTGTTGTTGTAAGTACGGAGTTAGACTGATGGCCTTAATCTAAGTTGTGTCTTGTGGTTGTTGTTGTAAGTACGGAGTTAGACTGATGGCCTTAATCTAAGTTGTCTTGTGGTTGTTGTAAGTACGGAGTTAGACTGATGGCCTTAATCTAAGTTGTGTCTTGTGGTTGTTGTTGTTGTAAGTACGGAGTTAGACTGATGGCCTTAATCTAAGTTGTGTCTTGTGGTTGTTGTTGTAGTAACGGAGTTAGACCGATGGCCTTAATCTAAGTTGTCTTGTGGTTGTTGTTGTAGTAAGTACGGAGTTAGACTGATGGCCTTAATCTAAGTTGTCTTGTGGTTGTTGTGGTTGTTGTAGTAACGGAGTTAGACTGATGGCCTTAATCTTAGTTGTCTTGTGGTTGTGGTTGTAAGTACGGAGTTAGACTGATGGCCTTAATCTTAGTTGTCTTGTGGTTGTTGTTGTAAGTACGGAGTTAGACTGATGGCCTTAATATAAGTTGTCTTGTGGTTGTTGTTGTTGTTGTAAGTACGGAGTTAGACTGATGGCCTTAATCTAAGTTGTCTTGTGGTTGTTGTTGTAGTACGGAGTTAGACTGATGGCCTTAATCTAAGTTGTGTCTTGTGGTTGTTGTTGTTGTAAGTACGGAGTTAGACTGATGGCCTTAATCTAAGTTGTGTCTTGTGGTTGTTGTGGTTGTGGTTGTTGTTGTGGTTGTTGTTTGACCTTGCATCCCGTTGGGATTTTTGCACACAGTGTTGGTGGTGTACACGGTGCTTGCTTTTTCAGGAATATTTTGCTGGGTTTTTTTTTTCCCCCTGGATTTTCTGTTTTGCACAGTCAACACACACACACATACACACGTAGTAGTCGCTTTAAGACGTTTTTTTCATGTTCGTGTTTTTTTGTTTTTGTGTTTGTTGAGGTTTGCACTCCGATTCAAGAGCCGAATGGCTCACACAGGGCTCCATACTAAAAATACATGAAGCTGAAAACTGAAACGCTCACCCTGCCGCTCGCCCACTCACTCACTCGCCCACCCACTCACTAACTCGCCCACCCACTCACTCGCCCACCCACCCACTCACTCGCCCACCCACCCACTCACTCGCCCACCCACTCACTCCAACTCCACCAGCGCCAGACCCTCCCACCCACCACCACCAACGCCACCGCCACTCTCCAAGTCCACCCACACCTCCGTCTGCAGCAGCTCCAGCACGCAGAGCGGCACCTCCTTGTCCACCACCTCCTCCTTGTCCACCACCTCCTCCTCCTCGTCCACCCGTGTGTCTTCCCCTGGGCTCCTTGTCGTCGTCAGCGTCTGCCCAGTGGCTCCACCACCACCTCCACCACCTCCACCGCCACCTCCATCACCTCCTCCACCACCTCCATCACCTCCATCACCTCCTCCTCCCAGTGTCTCCTTGACAGTCAACTTCCTCAGAATTCCTCCTCTTTGGATTCTCTCCTCCTCCTCCCCCTCCTCCTCTCTTCTCCTCCTCCTCTTCCTCGCTGTCCCACCAACCCCACCACCACCACCACCACCACCTCCACCACCACCACCACCACCACCTTCTCCGCCTCCACCTCCCCTAACCACCTCTTCCTCCTCCCTCTTCCTCCTCTTCCTCGCTGTCCCACCAACCCCTCTGCCACCGCCACCACCTCTTCCCCTAGTCGCCTCTTCATCCTCCTGTCCCATCTTCTTCACTTTCCCACCAACACCGCCACTGCCGCCACCACCACGTCCACCACCACGTCCACCACCACGTCCACCACCACGTCCACCACGACCGCCACCACCGCCACCACCCCTGGCCTTCCCCCTCGCCCCACCCTCACCGCCACCACCGCCACCACCACCACCACCACGACCACCGCCACCACCACCACGTCGACCGCCACCACCACCCCTGGCCTTCCCCCTCGCCCCAGCCTCACCGCCGCTGCCACCACCACCACCACCACCACCGTCACCACCGCCACCACCACCACGTCGACCACCACCCCTGGCCTTCCCCCTCGCCCCACCACCACCACCACCACCGCCTCCTCCGCCACCGCCACCTTCACCACCGCCTCCTCCGCCACCGCCGCCTTCACCACCGCCTCCTCCGCCACCGCCGCCTTCACCACCGCCTCCTCCGCCACCGCCGCCTCCCTCCCCTCCCCTGCAGTGCCGCAGCCGGTGCCGCCGCAAGTTCTCGGCGCGGCCGAAGCCGGCCCCGCACGCCCCGCACGAGTGCGGCCGCTCGCCGCCGTGCGACCGCTCGTGCCGCCTCCTCGCGGCCGGCGCCGAGAAGGCGCGGCCGCAGACGCCGCAGAGGCACCCCGCGGCCCTCCGCCTCCGGGCCGCCTCCGCCGCCTCCGCCGCCTCCGCCGCCTCCGCCGCCTCCCCCGCCTCCTGGTGGGCCCGCGAGTGGCTCCTGAGCTGGCCCGAGCGGGCGAAGCGCCGGCCGCAGACGCCGCAGGCGTAGGGCCGCTCCCCCGTGTGCACGCGCGCGTGGCTCCGGAGCTGGCCCGACACGGCGAAGCGCCGGCCGCAGTCGCCGCAGGCGTAGGGGCGCTCCCCCGTGTGCACGCGCGCGTGGTAGCGCATGCTGCCCGCGTGCTCGGACGAGTAGGGGCACCACTCGCAGCGGAGGCGGCTCCGGCGGCGGGCGCCCGCCGCCGCCGGAGACGGCGGGTCGGGCTCGGCGGGGCGGGGGAGGGGGCTGCGGCGGGCGGGCGCGGAGGGAGGCGGGAGGGAGAGGGAGAGGAGGGAGGAAGGGAGAGGTGAGAAACGCGGTAGCGGTCCAGCTCCGGACGGAGGAGTGGGCAGCCTCTCCTATCCACTACACACACACACACAAAACCTGTCCAGCTCCGGACAGAGGAGTAGCAGCCTCTCCTATCCACTACACACACACAGCCGGTCCAGCTCCGGACGGAGAAGTGGCAGCCTCTCCTATCCACTATACACACAACCAGTCCAATTTCGGACAGAAGAGTGGCAGCCTCTCCTATCCACCACACACACAGCCGGTCCAGCCCCGGACAGAGGAGTGGCAGCCTCGCCTATCCACTACACACACACAGCCGGTCGAGCTCCGGACAGAAGAGTGGCAGCCTCTCCTATCCACTACACACACACAGCCGGTCGAGCTCCGGACAGAAGAGTGGCAGCCTCTCCTATCCACTACACACACACAGCCGGTCGAGCTCCGGACAGAGGAGTGGCAGCCTCTCCTATCCACTACACACACACAGCCGGTCGAGCTCCGGACAGAAGAGTGGCAGCCTCTCCTATCCACCACACACACACACACACAGCCGGTCCAGCTCCGGTCCAACTCCGGACGGAGGAGTAGCAGCCTCTCCTATCCACCACACACACACAGCTGGTCCAGCTCCGGTCCAACTCCGGACAGAGTAGCAGCAGCCTCTCATATCCACTACACACACAGCCGGTCCAGCTCCAGACGGAGAAGTAGCAGCCTCTCCTATCCACTACACACACACAGCCGGTCCGGCTGCGGACGAAGAAGTAGCAGCCTCTCCTATCCACTACACACACACCACCGGTCCAACTCCGGACGGAGGAGTAGCAGCCTCTCATATCCACTACACACACAGACAGCTGGTCCAGCTCCGGTCCAACCCCGGACGGAGGAGTAGCAGCCTCTCCTATCCACTACACACACACACAAAACCTGTCCAGCTCCGGACAGAGGAGTGGCAGCCTCTCCTATCCACCACACAAAAAACCTATACAGCTCCGGACGGAGGAGTAGCAGCCTCTCCTATCCACTACACACACACAGCCAGTCCAGCTCCGGTCCAACCCCGGACAGAGAAGTGGCAGCCACTCCTATCCACTACACACACACACAGCCAGTCCAGCTCCAGACAGAGAAGTGGCAGCCTCTCCTATCCACTACACACACACACACAAAACTTGTCCCGCTCCAAACAGAGGAGTGGCAGCATCTCCTATCCACCACACAAAAAACCTGTACAGCTCCGGACGGAGGAGTAGCAGCCTCTCCTATCCACTACACACACACAGCCAGTCCAGCTCCAGACGGAGAAGTAGCAGCCTCTCCTATCCACTACACACACACCACTGGTCCAACTCCGGACGGAGGAGTAGCAGCCTCTCATATCCACTACACACACACACAGCTGGTCCAGCTCCGGTCCAACCCCGGACGGAGGAGTAGCAGCCTCTCCTATCCACCACACACAAAACCTGTACAGCTCCGGACGGAGAAGTAGCAGCCTCTCCTATCCACTACACACACAGCCGGTCCAGCCCCGGACAGAGGAGTAGCAGCCTCTCCTATCCACTACACACACACCACCGGTCCAACTCCGGACGGAGGAGTAGCAGCCTCTCTTATCCACTACACAAACAAAACCTGTCCAGCTCCGGACAGAGGAGTTGCAGCCTCTCCTATCCACTACACACACACAGCTGGTCCAGCTCCGGACAGAGGAGTAGCAGCCTCTCTTATCCACTACAATAACAACAACCGCCATTCGCCACTAAGTGGCGGTGACGTCACCACGACGCTTGTGCCAGGCCATGTGCACGATGAGGCCACGTGAAGTGTCGAACGCCCGCTGGCAGGAGGTCACGGGGCAGACCCAGGTGCCACGGGTCGACTGACTGAGATGACTGAGATGAGTGGCTGGTGCACCACCTGTGCCCCCTACTGTGCCAACCTGCTGTGCTTTAGCCACCCGGCGCTCCGCTCGTTGTTGTGAGCGTCGCTCCTCCGCCCTCCGTTGTTGTTGGAGGGCGACTGCCTCCAACTGCCCAGTAGCAGCGTCCTTCACGAGCCTCCTCCACAGAGGCCGATCTTGACACCGCTGGTACCGGTCATCGGCAAGTCCACTCAGCTCCACGTCCTCCTGTACCACATCACTCCATCTCTTCTCTAGCCCGTGCCAAGCCCGTTTAGCCCCCTCGATCCGGTGAAACAAAAGCTGTTTCGGCATGCGGTGGCTGGGCATGCGGGCGACATGACCCAGCCAACGCAGCCGTGCCTGCCGGAGGAGCTCACCGATAGGACTTTGCCCAGATCTTTCAAGGATTTGTGAGCTCCGCACACAATCCAGCCTGGTTAAACCCGGGATGGATCGCAGGCAGGCCAGCCTAAATGTTTCTAACCGGCGAAGATGTTCCATTAGGGGAGTCCACGTTTCGCGAGCGTAGAGAAGGGAGGGAATTACTGTGGCCGAGAAGACCTGAAGCTTCGTGCGGAGCGACAGACCAGGTAGCTTCCACACAGCGTTACGCAACCATTGAAAATATATTGCCGCTCGACTGATGTGGAGTGAGACCTCTGCTGTTAAACTGGAGCTGGTCATGAGCACACTGCCCAGGTATGGGAAACTCTCCACTCTCTCCACAACTGCCTCATCACCGATTGGTGCTTAGTTTTGGTGGAGCTGATGGTAAGGCCACACCTCTTAGTGGCACGCTCCAGTCTCAGCAGCAGCATCTCCAACTCCTCCTCTAAGTGAACAGTAATTACCAGATCATCGGCATACATAACGTGGTTGACCAATAGGGAGCCAACCCTTGACTGCACTGGGCATCGATCAGCCTCCCATTGTATCTGTACCAGATGTAAATTCATCCGGTACAGCCATCGAAGGCTTCACGAACTACGTGGTCGAAATAGATGTTAAATAATGTGGGAGCCAGAGGACATCCCTGTCGCACCCCAAGGTGTACAGGGAATGGCTCTGACTCCCGGCCACGTAGTTTTACCCTGGCCCGCTCACCATCATGAAGGTCCTTAATGATCGTGAGCAGAGGGTCAGGTACTCCAAAAGCACGAAGAACAACCCAGAGCCCAGGCCTACTGATGGTATCACAGGCCTTGACCAGGTCAATAAAGCAAAGATGTAGGTCTTATTGGAATTCCCTACACCTCTGCTGTAGCAGGACAAAAAATATGGCATCTGTCCCGAAACCACATTGGGGCTCTGCAAGCCTCTCCTCAGCGTGCCTGGCAAGGCGGTGTTGAATAATCCTTGCCGGGACAATTCTCAGCACGCTGAGGAGTGAGATGCCCCTGTAGTTGTTACAGTCTGTGCGGTTCCCCTTCTTGAAGAGGGGGGCCCTACTAGCGCATTCTTCCAATCCTGCGGAACCTGTCCTGTCGTCCAGACTGTTATTATGATGTCATGTTGGGCAGTCTGCGCACAAACGCCACCCTCCCTCAGCTTTTCGCTTGGGAGATCATCTTTGCCCGGAACTTTTCCTGATAGCCTTCCGTACTTCCTCAACAGATGGCACCTCAATTCGAGATTTGAAGCTTTCGTGACTGCAAGGATCCATACTCTTTGGTTCTATTCGGTAAAGTCCGTAGCTGATCGCTGTTACAATGCTGTGGGCGATCACGATATAATTTTCTCCGATACCAAGGCTCTCTGCAAAAACCCATGGGTTTTTATCAGAGATTTGTTCACGAGGCAATTCAGATTTACAAACGCAGACACAATTTCAACCGAGAAGATGGTTTCAAATTAAGCAACCATTGGAAAGGTGTTCTAAATCGAACCAAAAATGTAACTAATTTTCAACGGTACAGTATATATTCATTCTAGTAGTGGCACTCCAAACTCCCAGGGTGGTGTATTATCATCTTGTGCTAATTTCCAAGCTTCGTCAGTAGTGGTACGTTTCATGCTGATTTCCTTTGTCAAGTTTACCCCCTCGCAGCTTAAAAGGAGGCGACCAGCGCTTGGCTTTCTTCACTCCCGACGCCATCCGCTGGACAGTCAGGTCCCTCCGCCTGATGAAGGCCGCTTGTGCTGTGGCCGAAACGTCGTGATTTTTGCCGTTTCATTTTTTTTTTTACTTTTACTTTTACCTACGCGGTGACTTTACCGAATAGAGTCAAAGAGTGCGGGTCCCTTGCAGTCACGGAAGCTTCAAATCTAGAAAAGACGTCACAGCAGTCAAGTAGGGGCAGCACGGTAGCTTTCATCAATTCCAAACGGAACATTGGGGGGGAAGCCGTGCTTCGCAGAATCCGTTCCCTTCCCTTTTCACACCTCGCCCCCCCCGCCCTCGCCGACCTGCGAAAGTTCACCGCCTCTACACCGTTCATCATGCCAAGTCCGCCAATTCAATGCCGATTTTTTTTTTTACACCAATTCCCGTGTCAAGGCACCTCGATTCCTCGAACATCACGGCTCAAAGGTCCCGCGGTCTGAGCTTGGCTGCGTTTCACTCGAGACAGTCCAGTCCGGTCCCTTCGCCTGATGAAGGCCCCTTGTGCTGTGGCCCGAAACGTCGTGATTGTCGTTGTTTTAATTTTAATTTTTTGCCTACGTGGCGACTTTACCGAATAGAACCTTCCTTCTTCCAATATTCGAGGCAAACAGGGCCGTCCCCACTTCGTCCCGCGACGTTTTCCCAGGCTGAGGGATTTCCCCTCCCACCAGGACCTCGCAGAAATACTCAGCTCATGTGCGAACCTCTTCCTGGGGGGGGTGGAAGGGGGTCGGAGATTGGATCACCGTTCATTACCTCGAGGATGGCGATGAGCGAGGCGCTGCGAGTTGCTTCTCTTCGGAATTGGAAGAGCGATCTGGGATCACGGGCCCGCTGAGGCAGATTCCATCTCTTCAGCAACCCGCGACCACCACCGCCCATCCTTGCGGCGATGGTGAAATTCTCGATTGCAGTTGTCGCCACCTAGCTAAGACCAGGCCACCGTGGGTTTGAATGGGGTCCTAGATGGACACCCACCACCGGAGTGGAAGAATGGCAGGCGCATCTTACAGATGACAAACCGATGGTCAGCGGGCAGATCAGCTCCACGGTAGGTCCTGGTGTGAAGGACATGGGCCCGCATCCGCTGGTCCGTCACTACGTAGTCCAGCAGATGTTCTTGCTTGGACCCGGCGTGCATCCATAAGATGTTGTGTGGATGCGCCGATGCCGGAACAGCGTGTTGGCAATTACAAGCCCATGGGCTGCACAGAAGTCTAGCAGCCTCCTACCGTTGTTATTGAGCTGATCTGGCCCATGCCCTCCAATCACCCCAGACCAGGTGCCAGCATCGTGACCAACTCAGGCATTGAAGTCGCCCAACAAGATGACTCTATCCCGAGGGGCCACTTTAGCCAGCACCTGTGACAGGAGGTCATAGAAGGCATCAGACTCACCGGCCTTGCCTGCATCCTTCCACAGATGTTCGTCTTCGGTGGGGGCGTAAGCAACCAGCACCACCACTATTGCTCACCTCTTGCTGATGGGAAGGCGAGCCCAAAGTAGCCTGGGGCTTACAGCTTCCCACACCTCACCGCCACGCTCCCACGGCCCCCTTCGTTCTTTTGTTCGGAACAAGAGCCACTCCCTGTTGTTTGGCGGTCTCCCCGCTGCCCCGAACAGAGGACTGTCCACCCCTCATGGCGGCCAAGAGCCAGAGCCGGTCCACCGGACCTCCCGAATGCCGCAGAGGTCCAGGCGGTACCGGGGTCCAGCCCCCGACAGAGGAGTGGCAGCCTCTCCTCCGCAGTCGCAGTGGGGCGTTCGGACATTCCACGTGGCCACCAGCGGTGGCTTTTCCCCCCCCCACCCCGAGGGTACGGGGTTCAGTCTCCCGGCTCCGCCAAATTGGGGGGCTTGGCCAGGAGACGCCGCCACAGACACCTCACAGCATCCCCCCGCCGGGGCACCCGGCGCAAGCCTAGTTAGGATTTTAAACGCGTGGTTTTCAGTGGTACTTAAATTGATGGCGAAGGGGGGGTTTTAAAACACCCCCGCCCGCCCGCCCCGCCCGGCCACCCCCCGGGGCGGTGAATTTAAAGCGTTCACGTAAATTTTTAAACTTTTAACGAAACTTAGCGCCCCGAGTAGCTCTCTTTGTTGGTAATAGTAAGAGGTTTTTGGGTTTTTTTACTACTACCCTTTTACCTGGCACCAAAGCTGACAGCTTCGCACAAGGGGATCATTCATAATAATAATAATAATGGGATCATGGCTGCGATAACCACAACGCAAGCGGTCAAAACACAGAGACAACTCTGATAATGGTATCGGCACTGTCCTTGCCATTGATTGGTCCACACCCCAGAGACGGCTTTTCTTAGAGCCCCTTAAGTCTCTCCACTGGCGTTGGACCAGATGACACCACAAGGCGTACAACTCAAAAAACAGCGCACCATCAGAGTTATTGGGAGCTTCGGGGTGTTAAGCATTTAGATTAAGAGACCTCCTTTGCCCGAAGCAAGATATAGTAATAGGATTTTTTTTACCCTTTTATCTGGCACCAAAGCTGACAGCTTCGCACAAGGGGATCATTCATAATAATAATAAGGGGATCATGTCTGCGATAACCACAACGCAAGCGGTCAAAACACAAACATAAACAGAGACAACTCCGATAATGATATCGGCACTGTCCTTGCCATTGATTGGTCCACACCCCAGAGACGGCTTTACTTAGAGCCCCTTAAGTCTCTCCCACTGCCGTTGGACCAGACGACTCCAAAAGGCGTACAACTCAAAAAACAGCGCGCCATCAGAGTTATTGGGAGCTTCGGGGTGTTAAGCATTTAGATTAAGAGACCTCCTTTGCCGGTAGCAAGATATAGTAATAGGTTTTTTACCCTTTTATCTGGCACCAAAGCTGACAGCTTCGCACAAGGCGATCATTCATAATAATAATAATAATAAGGGGATCATGTCTGCGATAACCACAACGCAAGCGGTCGAAACACAAACAAAACAGAGACAACTCTGATGATAATATCGGCACTGTCCTTGCCATTGATTGGTCCACACACCAGAGACGGCTTTTCTTAGAGCCCCTTAAGTCTCTCCCACTGCCGTTGGACCAGACGACACCAAAAGGCGTACAACTCAAAAAACAGCGCGCCATCAGAGTTATTGGGAGCTTCGGGGTGTTAAGCATTTACATTAAGAGACCTCCTTTGCCGGTAGCAAGATATAGCAATAGGGTTTTTACCCTTTTATCTGGCACCAAAGCTGACAGCTTCACACAAGGCGATCATTCATAATAATAATAAGGGGATCATGTCTGCGATAACAGTCAAAACGCAAGCAACTCTGATAATGATATCGGCACTGTCCTTGCCATTGATTGGTCCACACCCCAGAGACGGCTTTTCTTAGAGCCCCTTCAGTCTCTCCCGCTGCCGTTGGACCAGACGACTAGACTTGTCGTCAACGAGGCGAGGCTCGCGCCGCTACGCGGTTTTTCCCACCCCCCGGGGCGGTGATGGGGGATCCTGGGGTCCCGCCCAATTGCTTCAATTTGCCGTTCCTCCCCACCCACCCCCCCCTAGCCCGTTAACCGTCCGGTACCACCGAGGAGGTGGGTGGTTGCTGTTGAGGATGTCAGCCTCTCCCTCAACACACGCACGCACACACACACCAGGACCAGTCCATGAGACCTCCTGAATACAACGGACGTCCCCAGGTGGTACCGGTCTAGCTCCGGACGGACGAATGGCAGCGCGCCCTTCGCTCACCCACTCATCTACCCACTCGCGCAAAGGGCTCACCCGCGCCTGCGATTAGGGCGGCTGGCTACGTACGACGGTGCGAGGGGGATGAACATTCATACTGACGACTCGCCCACTCGCTCACTCACCCACCCACTCACCAGCTCACTCACCCGCTTGCTCATTCCCTCACTCACCCACTCACCTGCTCACTCACCCACCCACTCACCTGCTCACTCACCAACCCACTCACCCACTCACTCATTCACTCACCCACTCACTCACCCACTCACTCACCCACTCACCCACTCACCCATCCACTCACTCACCCACTCACCCATTCACTCACTCACCCACTCACCAGCTCACTCACCCGCTCACTCACTCACCCGCTCACTCACTCACCCGCTCACCTAGTCACCCACTAACTCACCCACCCACTCACCCACTCACTCATTCACTCACCCACTCAATCACCCACCCACTCACTCACCCACCCACTCACCCACCCACTCACTCACTCACTCACCCACTCACTCACCCACTCACCCACTCACTCACTCACCCACTCACTCACTCACTCACCCAGTCACCCACCCACTCACCCACTCACTCACCCACTCACCCACTCACTCACTCACCCACCCACCCACCCACTCACTCACCCACCCACCCACTCACCCCCCACCCACTCACCCCCCCACCCACTCACCCACCCCCCCACTCACCCCTCCACCCACCCACGCCACCCTCTACCCACTCACCCTCCCGCGTCTCCTCCTCCTCCTCCGCCTCCTCCTCCGCCTCCTCCACCGCCTCCTCCTCCACCGCCTCCGCCTCCTCCTCCTCCTCCGCCCTCCGCCGCCCTCTCCCGCGCCGCCACGATGGCGGGGATCAGGCGCGCCGCTCGGGCCTCGTAGCTCAGCGGCCGCGCCAGGTGGATGCGCTGGTGCTTGTCGCGCAGGGCCGCGCGGCCGAAGCCGCGGCCGCACACACAGCAGGCGTGAGGCCTGAGGCCCGCGTGGGCCGACAGGTGGACCCGCAGGGAGCCGCGCGAGGCGAACGACGAGCCGCAGACGTCGCACTGGGGCCGAGGCTTCGGGGGCTTCGGAGGCTTCGGCTGTTGTTGCTGTTGCTGTTGTTGTTGTGGTGACGGTGACGGCGGTGAGGCGGTGGTGGTAGAGGCGGTAGCGCGGTGGTGGTGGTGGTGGTTAGTGGCGGCGCCGTCAACACAACCGCGGCCGCTACCGACGCCGCTACCAACACCGCCAACACTGCCACCGGCACCAACACCACCACTACCAACACCACCACTACCAACACCACCAACACCACCACCACTACCAACACCACCACCAACACCACCACCACTACCACCACCACCACCATCACCACCACCACCACCACCATCACCACCGCCACCACCGTCGCCACCATCACCACCACCGCCACCACCCCGCCCCTGCTGCTGCTGCTGCCGCCGCCGCGGCCGGTGCGGCGGCCGCGGCAGCCCGCCGTCGTGCCGCCGCCGCTCGTGCTGCCTGGCGTGCCGGGCCGCCACAAACGCCGCCCCGCACACGGAGCAGAGGTGGGGCCGCGGGCGCTCGGCCCTCGGCCCCTCGGCCTCACCGCCGCCCCCGCCGCGGCAGGCCGAGGCGCAGTGCGAGGCCAGGGCGGAGGCGAGGGCGAAGCGGCGGCCGCAGGCCGAGCACAGGAGCGGCCGCTCTCCCGTGTGCGTCAGCCGGTGCTGACGGAGGTTGCCCCCGCGCGGCGACGAGTACGGGCACAGGGGGCAGCGGTGGAGGCGACGAGCGGACGCTGTTGTTGACGCTGCTGTTGAGGATGATGACGTTGATGTTGGTGTTGTTGAGGATGACGTTGTTGAGGATGACGTTGATGTTGTTGTTGATGATGTTGAGGATGGTGTTGTTGTTGGTGTTGTTGATGATGATGATGTTGATGGTGTTGAGGATGTTGAGGATGACGTTGGTGTTGTTGATGGTGATGATGATGATGTTGATGATGTTGATGTTGTTGATGATGTTAATGATGATGATGACGTTGTTGATGGTGTTGATGATGTTGGTGTTGATGATGTTGGTGTTGATGATGTTGATGATGTTGATGGTGTTGATGATGTTGATGATGTTGATAGTGACGTTGATGTTGTTGATGTTGATGATGTTGATGATGTTGTTGATGGTGTTGATGTTGATGATGTTGATGTTGGTGTTGTTGATGATGATGTTGATGTTGTTGTTGATGTTGTTGTTGATGTTGTTGATGACGCCGGTGAAGTCTTCCGCGGCTCCTCCGGCCGCTGCGGGCGACGCTCCATCGCGCGGATCGGTGGAGAGGGCTGCGTGGTGGTGGGGGGGTGGTGGTGGTGGTGGGGGGGAGAGGGTGGGTGGAGTGGTGGGGTGGAGTGGTGGGGTGGAGTGGTGGGGTGGAGTGGTGAGTGGAGTGGTGGGTGGAGAGACAGAGAGAGTGGGGAGAGAGTTGCATCTAAATCTTTCTAACGTGAAGAACCAGTGGTATCTATATCTGCAGAACGTGAAGAACCAGTGGCATCTATATCTGCAGAATGTGAAGCACCAGTGGCATCTACATCTGTAGAACGTGAAGAACCAGTGGCATCTACATCTGCAGAATGTGAAGAACCAGTGGCATCTACATCTGCAGAATGTGAAGAACCAGTGGCATCTACATCTACATAACGTGAAGAACCAGTGGCATCTACATCTGTAGAACGTGAAGAACCAGTGGCATCTACATCTACAGAACGTGAAGAACCAGTGGCATCTACATCTACAGAATGTGAAGAACCAGTGGCATCTACATCTGCAGAATGTGAAGAACCAGTGGCATCTACATCTGCAGAATGTGAAGAACCAGTGGCATCTACATCTACAGAACGTGAAGAACCAGTGGCATCTACATCTGCAGAACGTGAAGAACCAGTGGCATCTACATCTACAGAACTTGAAGAACCAGTGGCATCTACATCTGCATAACGTGAAGAACCAGTGGCATCTACATCTGCAGAACTTGAAGAACCAGTGGCATCTACATCTGTAGAATGTGAAGAACCAGTGGCATCTACATCTGCAGAACGTGAAGAACCAGTGGTATCTACATCTGTAGAACGTGAAGAACCAGTGGCATCTACATCTACATAACGTGAAGAACCAGTGGCATCTACATCTGTTGAACGTGATGAACCAGTGGCATCTACATCTGTAGAATGTGAAGAACCAGTGGCATCTACATCTGCAGAACGTGAAAAACAAGTGGCATCTATATCTGTAGAATGTGAAGAACCAGTGGCATCTACATCTGTAGAACGTGAAGAACCAGTGGCATCTACATCTACATAACGTGAAGAACCAGTGGCATCTACATCTGTTGAACGTGATGAACCAGTGGCATCTACATCTGTAGAATGTGAAGAACCAGTGGCATCTACATCTGCAGAACGTGAAAAACCAGTGGCATCTATATCTGTAGAATGTGAAGAACCAGTGGCATCTACATCTACAGAACGTGAAAAACCAGTGGCATCTACATCTGTAGAACTTGAAGAACCAGTGGCATCTACATCTGCAGAATGTGAAGAACCAGTGGCATCTACATCTGTAGAACGTGAAGAACCAGTGGCATGTACATCTGTAGAACGTGAAGAACCAGTGGCATCTACATCTACATAACGTGAAGAACCAGTGGTATCTACATCTGCAGAATGTGAAGAACCAGTGGCATCTACATCTACATAACGGGAAGAACCAGTGGCATCTACATCTGTAGAACGTGAAGAACCAGTGGCATCTACATCTACACAACGTGAAGAACCAGTGGCATCTACATCTACATAACGTGAAGAACCAGTGGTATCTACATCTGCAGAACGTGAAGAACCAGTGGCATCTACATCTACAGAACGTGAAGAACCAGTGGCATCTACATCTGTTGAACGTGATGAACCAGTGGCATCTACATCTGTAGAATGTGAAGAACCAGTGGCATCTACATCTGCAGAACGTGAAAAACCAGTGGCATCTATATCTGTAGAATGTGAAGAACCAGTGGCATCTACATCTACAGAACGTGAAAAACCAGTGGCATCTACATCTGTAGAACTTGAAGAACCAGTGGCATCTACATCTGCAGAATGTGAAGAACCAGTGGCATCTACATCTGTAGAACGTGAAGAACCAGTGGCATGTACATCTGTAGAACGTGAAGAACCAGTGGCATCTACATCTACATAACGTGAAGAACCAGTGGTATCTACATCTGCAGAATGTGAAGAACCAGTGGCATCTACATCTACATAACGGGAAGAACCAGTGGCATCTACATCTGTAGAACGTGAAGAACCAGTGGCATCTACATCTACACAACGTGAAGAACCAGTGGCATCTACATCTACATAACGTGAAGAACCAGTGGTATCTACATCTGCAGAACGTGAAGAACCAGTGGCATCTACATCTACAGAACGTGAAGAACCAGTGGCATCTACATCTGCAGAATGTGAAGAACCAGTGGTATCTACATCTGCAGAACGTGAAGAACCAGTGCCATCTACATCTGCAGAACTTGAAGAACCAGTGGCATCTACATCTGCATAACGTGAAGAACCAGTGGCATCTACATCTACAGAACGTGAAGAACCAGTGGTATCTACATCTGTAGAACGTGAAGAACCAGTGGCATCTACATCTACAGAACGTGAAGAACCAGTGGCATCTACATCTGTAGAACGTGAAGAACCAGTGGCACTTACATCTTCATAACATGAAGAACCAGTGGCATCTACATCTGCAGAAAGTGAAGAACCAGTGGCATCTATATCTGTAGAATGTGAAGAACCAGTGGCATCTACATCTGTAGAACGTGAAGAACCAGTGGCATCTACATCTGTAGAACGTGAAGAACCAGTGGCATCTACATCTACATAACGTGAAGAACCAGTGGCGTCTACATCTGTAGAACGTGATGAACCAGTGGCATCTACATCTACATAACGTGAAGAACCAGTGGCATCTACATCTGCAGAATGTGAAGAACCAGTGGCATCTACTTCTGCAGAACGTGAAGAACCAGTGGCATCTACATCTGTAGAACGTGAAGAACCAGTGGCATCTACATCTGCAGAATGTGAAGAACCAGTGGCATCTACATCTACAGAACGTGAAGAACCATTGGCATCTATATCTGCAGAACGTGAAGAACCAGTGGCATCTACATCTGTAGAACGTGAAGAACCAGTGGCATCTACATCTACAGAATGTGAAGAACCAGTGGCATCTACATCTGCATAACGTGAAGAACCAGTGGCATCTACATCTGTAGAACGTGAAGAACCAGTGGCATCTACATCTGCAGAATGTGAAGAACCAGTGGCATCTACTTCTGCAGAACGTGAAGAACCAGTGGCATCTACATCTGTAGAACGTGAAGAACCAGTGGCATCTACATCTGCAGAATGTGAAGAACCAGTGGCATCTACATCTACAGAACGTGAAGAACCAGTGGCATCTATATCTGCAGAACGTGAAGAACCAGTGGCATCTACATCTGTAGAACGTGAAGAACCAGTGGCATCTACATCTGCAGAATGTGAAGAACCAGTGGCATCTACATCTGCATAACGTGAAGATCCAGTGGCATCTACATCTGTAGAACGTGAAGAACCAGTGGCATCTACATCTGTAGAATGTGAAGAACCAGTGGTATCTACATCTACAGAATGTGAAGAACCAGTGGCATCTACATAACGTGAAGAACCAGTGGCATCTACATCTGCAGAATGTGAAGAACCAGTGGCATCTACATCTACAGAACGTGAAGAACCAGTGGCATCTACATCTGTAGAACGTGAAGAACCAGTGGCATCTACATCTGCAGAATGTGAAGAACCAGTGGCATCTACATCTGCAGAACGTGAAGAACCAGTGGCATCTACATCTGTAGAACGTGAAGAACCAGTGGCATCTACATCTGTAGAACGTGAAGAACCAGTGGCATATACATCTGTAGAACGTGAAGAACCAGTGGCATCTACATCTACATAACGTGAAGAACCAGTGGTATCTACATCTGCAGAATGTGAAGAACCAGTGGTATCTACATCTGTAGAATGTGAAGAACCAGTGGCATCTACATCTGTAGAATGTGAAGAACCAGTGGCATCAACATCTACACAACGTGAAGAACCAGTGGCATCTACATCTGCAGAATGTGAAGAACCAGTGGTATCTACATCTACATAACGTGAAGACCAGTGGCATCTACATCTACATAACGTGAAGAACCAGTGGTATCTACATCTGCAGAATGTGAAGAACCAGTGGCATCTACATCTACAGAACGTGAAGAATCATTGGCATATACAGTGAGGGAAAAAAGTATTTGATCCCCTGCTGATTTTGTACGTTTGCCCACTGACAAAGAAATGATCAGTCTATAATTTTAATGGTAGGTTTATTTGAACAGTGAGAGACAGAATAACAACAACAAAATCCAGAAAAATGCATGTCAAAAATATTATAAATCGATTTGCATTTTAATGAGGGAAATAAGTATTTGACCCCTCTGCAAAACATGACTTAGTACTTGGTGGCAAAACCCTTGTTGGCAATCACAGAGGTCAGACGTTTCTTGTAGTTGGCCACCAGGTTTGCACACATCTCAGGAGGGATTTTGTCCCACTCCTCTTTGCAGATCTTCTCCAAGTCGTTAAGGTTTCGAGGCTGACGTTTGGCAACTCGAACCTTCAG
The DNA here is from genome assembly GCF_048934315.1 of Petromyzon marinus. Classification (NCBI taxonomy): domain Eukaryota; kingdom Metazoa; phylum Chordata; class Hyperoartia; order Petromyzontiformes; family Petromyzontidae; genus Petromyzon; species Petromyzon marinus. Next base: position 290,525 of record NW_027423702.1, on the reverse strand, counting down.
CTCCCTCCACAGATTTTCTATGGGATTAAGGTCTGGCGACTGGCTAGGCCACTCCAAGACCTTAATGTGCTTCTTCTTGAGCCACTCCTTTGTTGCCTTGGCCGTGTGTTTTGGGTCATTGTCATGCTGGAATACCCATCCACGACCCATTTTCAATGCCCTGGCTGAGGGAAGGAGGTTCTCACCCAAAGATTTGACGGTACATGGCCCCGTCCATCGTCCCTTTGATGCGGTGAAGTTGTTCTGTCCCCTTAGCAGAAAAACACCCCCAAAGCATAATGTTTCCACCTCCATGTTTGACGGTAGGGATGGTGTTCTTGGGGTCATAGGCAGCATTCCTCCTCCTCCAAACACGGCGAGTTGAGTTGATGCCAAAGAGCTCCATTTTGGTCTCATCTGACCACAACACTTTCACCCAGTTGTCCTCTGAATCATTCAGATGTTCATTGGCAAACTTCAGACGGGCATATACACGTGCTTTCTTGAGCAGGGGGACCTTGCGGGAGCTGCAGGATTTCAGTCCTTCACGGCGTGGTCTGTTACCAATTGTTTTCTTGGTGACTATGGTCCCAGGTGCCTTGAGATCATTGACAAGATCCTCCCGTGCAGTCCTGGGCCGATTCCTCACCGTTCTCATGATCATTGCAACTCCACGAGGTGAGATCTTGCATGGAGCCCCAGGCCGAGGGAAATTGACAGTTCTTTTGTGTTTCTTCCATTTGCGAATAATCGCACCAACTGTTGTCACCTTCTCAACCAAGCTGGTTGGCAATGGTCTTGTAGCCCATTCCAGCCTTGTGTAGGTCTACAATCTTGTGCCTGACATCCTTGGAGAGCTCTTTGGTCTTGTCCATGGTGGAGAGTTTGGGATCTGATTGATTGATTGCTTCTGTGGACAGGTGTCTTTTACACAGGTAACAAGCTGAGATTAGGAGCACTCCCTTTAAGAGTGTGCTCCTAATCTCAGCTCGTTACCTGTATAAAAGACACCTGGGAGCCAGAAATCTTTCTGATTGAGAGGGGGTCAAATACCTATTTCCCTCATTAAAATGCAAATCGACTTATAACATTTTTGACATGTGTTTTTCTGGATTGTTGTTGTTATTCTGTCTCTCACTGTTCAAATAAACCTACCATTAAAATTATAGACTGATCATTTCTTTGTCAGTGGGCAAACTTACAAAATCAGCAGTGGATCAAATACTTTTTTCCCTCACTGTACATCGGCAGAACGTGAAGAACCAGTGGCATCTAAATCTCCGCTAACCACTGCACCACCACTCCCCACACACACACACAGTGCGCTAACCACTGCACCACCACTCCCCCCACACACATACACAGTGCGCTAACCACTGCACCACCACTCCCCACACAGTGCGCTAACCACTGCACCACCATTCCCCACACACAGACAGTGCGCTAACCACTGCACCACCACTCCCCACTCACACACACACACAGTGCGCTAACCACTGCACCACCACTCCCCACACACACACAGTGCGCTAACCACTGCACCACCACTCCCCCCACACACATACACAGTGCGCTAACCACTGCACCACCACTCCCCACACAGTGCGCTAACCACTGCACCACCATTCCCCACACACAGACAGTGCGCTAACCACTGCACCACCACTCCCCACTCACACACACACACAGTGCGCTAACCACTGCACCACCACTCCCCACACACACACAGTGCGCTAACCACTGCACCACCGCTCCCCCCACACACATACACGGTGCGCTAACCACTGCACCACCACTCCCCACACACACACAGTGCGCTAACCACTGCACCACCACTCCCCACACACACATACACAGTGCGCTAACCACTGCACCACCACTCCCCACACACAGTGCGCTAACCACTGCACCACCACTCCCCACACAATAAAGTTAATCAACCCCTAATAATAATGTAACACTTGCACGCGCCAACTCACGGCAATGTTAAAAGTGAAAATTAGTTCCAATATAAACGAATTAAACTTAATTATTACAAACAAAAAAACCTTACAATACGATAAACCTTAGGCTTATTGCCAAGCGCTGGTGGAGTAGGCCTCAGTCGCTTTAAAATGCCTAATAAAGTTAATAAGTCACTAATTATAATGCTCGCGTGTCGTTAAAGTGTGACGCACGCGCCTACTTACGCAAATGTTAAAAGTGCACGCCAACAAAAAATGAACTCAAACGAATAAACTTAATAAAAGTAATAAAAACGTCAATACAAAATCCTAAGGCTTTTCGTTGACTGACTAGGCCTCAGTCACTTTAAAATGACTTAAAAGGTTACCGAGTCGCTAATTATAATGCGCACGTGTCGTTAAAGTGTAACACTTGCACGCGCGTACACGTGTAAGTTCGATTTAAAAGGTGCAAATGTGTACGAAGTAATGTAAACTTAAGATCATAAAACAAAAGCCTGAGGCTTTTGCACGAACCGAGTAGGCCACAGTCACTTTAAAATTACTAATAACGTTAATGAAAAAATAATTATGATACGCGGCTTGTCATTTAAGTGTAACACACAGAGGTGCGTACATATTAAACGTCCAAAAACTGAACAAAATTAAAAAAAAACAATACCTTAATAAACCTTACGATGCAAATGCGTAAATGTTTATGCTAAGCGCTGGTGGAATAGGCCTAAGATACTTTAAAGTGGATAATGAAGAAACCACTAATTATAGTGTACGCGTGTCGTTGAAGTCTACTACTTACACGCGCATACACATATAAATGTTTTAAAAAAGTAGAAAAATGTAGGCAAATTAATACAAACTCTTAATATAACTCTACTAAAAGCCTAAGGTATTTGGCTAAGCGTTGACCTTGCTAGGCCTCACTTTTAAGTGACTTAATAAAGTTAATAAACCACTAATGACGGCGCACTCGTGTCGTTGAACGTAACAATTACACGCGCCTGCTTACCTACATGTTAATAGCGCATTAACAAACAAACAAAACCGAATGTATATAAACTGTCGATAAACATCGCAACGCAAAAGCCTAAGGCTTTACACGAAGCGCTTGACTGACTAGGCCGCAGTAACTTTAAAGTGACAATTAAAGTTAATAAACCACTAATCGTGAGGGCGCGGCAGCCCGTAAAGTGTAACAACTTAGACGCGCCTGCTCATGCAAATGTTAAAAGTGCGCCGAAAGTGTGAATAAAAACGCCCATAAACTCTTTAACATACCTTACAACGCAAAAAAAGCCTAAGGCTTCAAACGAGGCGCTGACGCACTAGGCCTCAACAACTTTCGAGTGCCTAATAAACTTAAATAAATCACTAAATACGGTGCGCGCGCGCGTCGTTAGCAATGTAAACTCTTTAGACGCGACCGCTCACTTGAAAATGCTAAAAAAAAAAGTTGCGCGAAATTTGTCGATGCGATTTCAAATAAAACTCTGAAACGTTAAAGACTCACCGAGCGCTCCGGCCTAGTCCGTTTCAGGCCTCATGAAGGCCGCGTGCTCGCGGCGTCTCGCGTACTGAGCGCGTTATAGAGCTAAAGGTAGAGGCGCCAGGACACTCCCAGGTAGCCTCGAAGGTTCTCGCAAGGGGCAAGTGCGCTGAGTGTGTTATAGAGGTAAAGGTAGAGGCGCCATAAAATTCCCAGGTAGCCTCGTCACGTGTCCTAGGGGCAAGTGCAGTGACTGTGTTATAGAGCTAAAGGTAGAGGCGCCAGGACACTCCCAGGTAGCCTCGAAGGTTCTCGTAGGGGCAAGGGCACTGAGGGTGTTATAGAGCTAAAGGTAGAGGCGCCAGGACACTCCCAGGTAGCCTCGAAGGTTCTCGTGAGGGGCAAGTGCGTTGAGTGTGTTATAGAGCTAAAGGTAAAGGCGCCAGGGAACTCCCAGGTAGCCTCGCCAACGTGTCTTAGGGGCAAGTGCACTGACTGTGTTATAGAGCTAAAGGTAGAGGCGCCAGGACACTCCCAGGTAGCCTCGAAGGTTCTCGTAAGGGGCAAGTGCGTTGAGGGTGTTATAGAGCTAAAGGTAGAGTAACCAGGAAACTCCCAGGTAGCCTCGTCACGTGCTGTAGGGGCAAGTGCACTGACTGTGTTATAGAGCTAAAGGTAGAGGCGCCAGGACACTCCCAGGTAGCCTCGAAGGTTCTCGTAAGGGGCAAGTGCGTTGAGTGAGTTATAGAGCTAAAGGTAGAGTAACCAGGAAACTCCCAGGTAGCCTCGTCACGTGTCCTAGGGGCAAGTGCACTGAGTGTCATATAGAGCTAAAGGTAGAGGCGCCAGGACACTCCCAGGTAGCCTCGAAGGTTCTCGTGAAGGGCAAGTGCGTTGAGTCTGTTATAGAGCTAAAGGTAGAGGAGCCAGGAAGCTCCCAGGTAGCCTCGGCAACGTGTCTCGTGAGGGGCAAGGGCACTGACTGTGTTATAGAGCTAAAGGTAGAGGAGCCAGGACACTCCCAGGTAGCCTCGAAGGTTCTCGTGAGGGGCAAGTGCGTTGAGTGTGTTATAGAGCTAAAGGTAGAGTAACCAGGAAACTCCCAGGTAGCCTCGTCACGTGTCTCGTGAGGGGCAAGTGCAGTGAGGGTGTTATAGAGCTAAAGGTAGAGGCGCCAGGAAACTCCCAGGTAGCCTCGTCACGTGTCCTAGGGGCAAGTGCACTGAGCGTGTTATAGAGCTAAAGGTAGAGGCGCCAGAACACTCCCAGGTAGCCTCGAAGGTTCTCGTGAGGGGCAAGTGCGTTGAGTGGGTTATAGAGTTAAAGGTAGAGTAACCAGGAAACTCCCAGGTAGCCTCGTCACGTGTCCTAGGGGCAAGTGCGCTGAGGGTGTTATAGAGCTAAAGGTAGAGGCGCCAGGACACTCCCAGGTAGCCTCGTCACGTGTCTCGTGAGGGGCAAGTGCACTGAGTGAGTTATAGAGCTAAAAGTAGAGGAGCCAGGGAACTCCCAGGTAGCCTCGTCACGTGTCCTAGGGGCAAGTGCACTGACTGTGTTATAGAGCTAAAGGTAGAGGAGCCAGGGAACTCTCAGGTAGCCTCGTCTCGTGTCCTAGGGGCAAGTGCACTGAGTGTGTTATAGAGCTAAAGGTAAAGGAGCCAGGAAACTCCCAGGAAGCCTCGTCACGTGTCCTAGGGGCAAGTGCACTGACTGTGTTATAGAGCTAAAGATAGAGGAGCCAGGAAACTCCCAGGTAGCCTCGTCTCGTGTCCTAGGGGCAAGTGCACTGAGGGTGTTATAGAGCTAAAGGTAGAGGAGCCAGGAAACTCCCAGGTAGCCTCGTCACGTGCTGTAGGGGCAAGTGCACTGAGTGTCATATAGAGCTACAGGTAGAGGCGCCAGGAAACTCCCAGGTAGCCTCGTCACGTAGGGGCAAGTGCACTGAGGGTGTTATAGAGCTAAAGGTAGAGGAGCCAGGAAACTCCCAGGTAGCCTCGTCACGTGTCCTAGGGGCAAGTGCAGTGAGGGTGTTATAGAGCTAAAGATAGAGGAGCCAGGAAACTCCCAGGTAGCCTCGCCGACGTGTCACGTGAGGGGCAAGTGCGTTGAGTGTCGATTTAAAGCTTTCGTGACTGCGAGGATTCGTCTTCTTCCGTTCTTTCGGTAAAGTCACCACCACGTGGAATGAGAATAACATAAAAAAAAACATTAATAAAGTAAAATAACGCGAAAAAATTCTCACGACGTTTCGGCCACAACACAAGCAGCCTTCTTCAGGTGAAAGGATCAGACCTGTCGGGACGACAGAGCTTCAATGAACGTTGCTAAGATTAGTAGCGTCTTTTTAAGCTGTTCTAGAGAAGTGAGGCACCTTGACAAAGGGGTTTACAAATAAAACAGGAGAATTTAGCATTGAAATAGGTGAGCGATTAGCTTGTGACTGGTCACAGAAATGGCTATGTTAAAGTCAAAGCCTACACATCCACAGAGGCATCTAGTACAAATCAAACAGGAGAATTTTAGCATTGAAATAGCTGAGTGATTAGCTTGTGACTGGTCACAGAAATGGCTATGTTAAAGTCAAAGCCTACACATCCACAGAGGCGCATAGTACAAATCAAACAGGAGAATTTTAGCATTGCAATAGCTGAGTGATTAGCTTGTGAATGGTCACAGAAATGGCTATGTTAAAGTCAAAGCCTACACATCCACAGATGCACCAAGTACAAATCAAACAGGAGAATTTAGCATTGAAATAGCTCAGCGATTAGCTTGTGACTGGTCACAGAAATGGCTATGTTAAAGTCAAAGCCTACACATCCACAGAGGCACCTAGTACAAATCAAACAGGAGAATTTAGCATTGAAATAGCTGAGTGATTAGCTTGTGACTGGTCACAGAAATGGCTATGTTAAAGTCAAAGCCTACACATCCACAGAGGCACCTAGTACAAATCAAACAGGAGAATTTAGCATTGAAATAGCTGAGTGATTAGCTTGTGACTGGTCACAGAAATGGCTATGTTAATGTCAAAGCCTACACATCCACAGAGGCACCCCTTGACAAAGGAATTCGCACAGAATTTAGCATTGAAATAGCTGAGTGATTAGCTTCTGACTGGTCACAGAAATGGCTATGTTAAAGTCAAAGCCTACACATCCACAGAGGCAACTAGTACAAATCAAACAGGAGAATTTAGCATTGAAATAGCTGAGTGATTAGCTTGTGACTGGTCACAGAAATGGCTATGTTAATGTCAAAGCCTACACATCCACAGAGGCACCCCTTGACAAAGGAATTAGCACAGAATTTAGCATTGAAATAGCTGAGTGATTAGCTTGTGACGGGTCACAGAAATGGCTGTTAAAGTCAAAGCATACACATCCACAGAGGCACCTAGTCCAAATCAAACAGGAGAATTTAGCATTGAAATAGCTGAGCGATTAGCTTGTGACTGGTCACAGAAATGGCTATGTTAAAGTCAAAGCCTACACATCCACAGAGGCACCTAGTACAAATCAAACAGGAGAATTTAGCATTGAAATAGCTGAGTGATTAGCTTGTGACTGGTCACAGAAATGGCTATGTTAATGTCAAAGCCTACACATCCACAGAGGCACCCCTTGACAAAGGAATTAGCACAGAATTTAGCATTGAAATAGCTGAGTGATTAGCTTGTGACTGCTCACAAAAATGGCTATGTTAAAGTCAAAGCCTACACATCCACAGAGGCACCTAGTACAAATCAAACAGGAGAATTTAGCATTGAAATAGCTGAGCGATTAGCTTGTGACTGGTCACAGAAATGGCTATGTTAATGTCAAAGCTTACACATCCACAGAGGCACCCCTTGACAAAGGAATTAGCACAGAATTTAGCATTGAAATAGCTGAGTGATTAGCTTGTGACGGGTCACAGAAATGGCTGTTAAAGTCAAAGCATACACATCCACAGAGGCACCTAGTGCAAATCAAACAGGAGAATTTAGTATTGCAATAGCTGAGTGATTAGCTTGTGACTGCTCACAGAAATGGCTATGTTAAAGTCAAAGCCTACACATCCACAGAGGCACCTAGTATAAATGAAACAGGAGAATTTAGCATTGCAATAGCTGAGCGATTAGCTTGTGACTGGTCACAGAAATGGCTATGTTGAAGTCAAAGCCTACACATCCACAGAGGCACCTAGTACAAATCAAACAGGAGATTGTAGCATTGAAATAGCTGAGTGATTAGCTTGTGACTGGTCACAGAAATGGCTATGTTAAAGTCAAAGCCTACACATCCACAGAGGCACCCCTTGACAAAGGAATTAGCATAGAATGTATCATTGAAATAGCTGAGTGATTAGCTTGTGACTGGTGACAGAAATGGCTATGTTAAAGTCAAAGCCTACACATCCACAGAGGCACCTAGTACAAATCAAACAGGAGAATTTAGCATTGAAATAGCTGAGTGATTAGCTTGTGACTGCTCACAGAAATGGCTATGTTGAAGTCAAAGCCTACACATCCACAGAGGCACCTAGTACAAATCAAACCGGAGAATTTAGCATTGAAATAGCTGAGTGATTAGCTTGCGACTGGTCACAGAAATGGCTATTTTAAAGTCAAAGCCTACACATCCACAGAGGCACCTAGCGCAAATCAAACAGGAGAATTTAGCATTGAAATAGCTGAGTGATTAGCTTGTGACTGGTGACAGAAATGGCTATGTTAAAGTCAAAGCATACACATCCACAGAGGCACCTAGTACAAATCAAACAGGAGAATTTAGCATTGCAATAGCTGAGTGATTAGCTTGTGACTGGTCACAGAAATGGCTATGTTAAAGTCAAAGCATACACATCCACAGAGGCACCTAGTACAAATCAAACAGGATAATTTAGCGTTGAAATAGCTGAGTGATTAGCTTGTGACTGGTCACAGAAATGGCTATGTTAAAGTCAAAGCCTACACATCCACAGAGGCACCTAGTACAAATCAAACAGGAGAATTTAGCATTGAAATAGCTCAGTGATTAGCTTGTGACTGGTCACAGAAATGGCTATGTTAAAGTCAAAGCCTACACATCCACAGAGGCACCCCTTGACAAAGGAATTAGCACATAATTTAGCATTGAAATAGCTGAGTGATAAGCTTGTGACTGGTCACAGAAATGGCTATGTTGAAGTCAAAGCCTACACATCCACAGAGGCACCTAGTATAAATATAACAGGAGAATTTAGCATTGAAATAGCTGAGTGATTAGCTTGTGACTGCTCACAGAAATGGCTATGTTAAAGTCAAAGCCTATACATCCACAGATGCACCCCTTGACAAAGGAATTAGCATAGAATTTAGCATTGAAATAGCTGAGTGATTAGCTTGTAACTGGTCACAGAAATGGCTATGTTAAAGTCAACGCCTACACATCCACAGAGGCACCTAGTACAAATCAAACAGGAGAATTTAGCATTGAAATAACTGAGTGATTAGCTTGTGACTGGTCACAGAAATGACTATGTTAAAGTCAAAGCATACACATCCACAGAGGCACCTAGTACAAATCAAACAGGAGAATTTAGCATTGAAATAGCTGAGCGATTAGCTTGTGACTGGTCACAGAAATGGCTATATTAAAGTCAAAGCCTACACATCCACAGAGGCACTTAGTACAAATCAAACAGGAGAATTTAGCATTGAAATAGCTGAGCGATTAGCTTGTGACTGGTCACAGAAATGGCTATGTTAAAGTCAAAGCCTACACATCCACAGAGCCACTTAGTACAAATCAAACAGGAGAATTTATCATTGAAATAGCTGAGTGATTAGCTTGTGACTGGTCACAGAAATGGCTATGTTAAAGTCAAAGCCTACACATCCACAGAGGCACCTAGTACAAATCAAACAGGAGAATTTAGCATTGAAATAGCTGAGTGATTAGCTTGTGACTGGTCACAGAAATGGCTATGTTAATGTCAAAGCCTACACATCCACAGAGGCACCCCTTGACAAAGGAATTAGCACAGAATTTAGCATTGAAATAGCTGAGTGATTAGCTTGTGACTGCTCACAAAAATGGCTATGTTAAAGTCAAAGCCTACACATCCACAGAGGCACCTAGTACAAATCAAACAGGATAATTTAGCATTGAAATAGCTGAGCGATTAGCTTGTGACTGGTCACAGAAATGGCTATGTTAATGTCAAAGCCTACACATCCACAGAGGCACCCCTTGACAAAGGAATTAGCACAGAATTTAGCATTGAAATAGCTGAGTGATTAGCTTGTGACGGGTCACAGAAATGGCTGTTAAAGTCAAAGCATACACATCCACAGAGGCACCTAGTCCAAATCAAACAGGAGAATTTAGCATTGAAATAGCTGAGCGATTAGCTTGTGACTGGTCACAGAAATGGCTATGTTAAAGTCAAAGCCTACACATCCACAGAGGCACCTAGTACAAATCAAACAGGAGAATTTAGCATTGAAATAGCTGAGTGATTAGCTTGTGACTGGTCACAGAAATGGCTATGTTAATGTCAAAGCCTACACATCCACAGAGGCACCCCTTGACAAAGGAATTAGCACAGAATTTAGCATTGAAATAGCTGAGTGATTAGCTTGTGACTGCTCACAAAAATGGCTATGTTAAAGTCAAAGCCTACACATCCACAGAGGCACCTAGTACAAATCAAACCGGAGAATTTAGCATTGAAATAGCTGAGTGATTAGCTTGCGACTGGTCACAGAAATGGCTATGTTAAAGTCAAAGCATACACATCCACAGAGGCACCTAGTACAAATCAAACAGGATAATTTAGCGTTGAAATAGCTGAGTGATTAGCTTGTGACTGGTCACAGAAATGGCTATGTTAAAGTCAAAGCCTACACATCCACAGAGGCACCCCTTGACAAAGGAATTAGCACATAATTTAGCATTGAAATAGCTGAGTGATAAGCTTGTGACTGGTCACAGAAATGGCTATGTTGAAGTCAAAGCCTACACATCCACAGAGGCACCTAGTATAAATATAACAGGAGAATTTAGCATTGAAATAGCTGAGTGATTAGCTTGTGACTGCTCACAGAAATGGCTATGTTAAAGTCAAAGCCTATACATCCACAGATGCACCCCTTGACAAAGGAATTAGCATAGAATTTAGCATTGAAATAGCTGAGTGATTAGCTTGTAACTGGTCACAGAAATGGCTATGTTAAAGTCAACGCCTACACATCCACAGAGGCACCTAGTACAAATCAAACAGGAGAATTTAGCATTGAAATAACTGAGTGATTAGCTTGTGACTGGTCACAGAAATGACTATGTTAAAGTCAAAGCATACACATCCACAGAGGCACCTAGTACAAATCAAACAGGAGAATTTAGCATTGAAATAGCTGAGCGATTAGCTTGTGACTGGTCACAGAAATGGCTATATTAAAGTCAAAGCCTACACATCCACAGAGGCACTTAGTACAAATCAAACAGGAGAATTTAGCATTGAAATAGCTGAGCGATTAGCTTGTGACTGGTCACAGAAATGGCTATGTTAAAGTCAAAGCCTACACATCCACAGAGCCACTTAGTACAAATCAAACAGGAGAATTTATCATTGAAATAGCTGAGTGATTAGCTTGTGACTGGTCACAGAAATGTTTATGTTAAAGTCAAAGCCTACACATCCACAGAGGCACCTAGTACAAATCAAACAGGAGAATTTAGCATTGAAATTGCTGAGCGATTAGCTTGTGACTGGTCACAGAAATCGCTATGTTAAAGTCAAAGCATACACATCCACAGAGGCACCTAGTACAAATCAAACAGGAGAATTTAGCATTGAAATAGCTGAGTGATTAGCTTGTGAATGGTCGCAGAAATGGCTATGTTAAAGTCAAAGCCTACACATCGACAGAGGCACCTAGTACAAATCAAACAGGAGAATTTAGCATTGAAATAGCTGAGCGATTCGCTTGTTACTGGTCACAGAAATGGCAATGTTAAAGTCAAAGCATATACATCCACAGAGGCACCTAGTACAAATCAAACAGGAGAATTTAGCATTGAAATAGCTGAGTGATTAGCTTGTGACTGGTCACAGAAATGGCTATGTTAAAGTCAAAGCCTACACATCCACAGAGGCACCTAGTACAAATCAAACAGGAGAATTTAGCATTGAATTAGCTGAGCGATTAGCTTTTGACTGGTCACAGAAATGGCTATGTTAAAGTCAAAGCCTACACATCCACAGAGGCACCTAGTACAAATCAAACAGGAGAATTTAGCATTGAAATAGCCGAGTGATTAGCTTGTGACTGGTCACAGAAATGGCTATGTTAAAGTCAAAGCATCCACATCCACAGAGGCACCTAGTACAAATCAAACAGGAGAATTTAGCATTGAAATAACTGAGCGATTAGCTTGTAACTGGTCACAAAAATGTCTATGCAAAAGTCAAAGCCTACACATCCACAGAGGCACCTAGTACAAATCAAACTGGATAATTTAGCATTGAAATAACTGAGTGATTAGCTTGTGACTGGTCACAGAAATGGCAATGTTAAAGTCAAAGACTACACATCCACAGAGGCACCTAGAACAAATCAAACAGGAGAATTTAGCATTGAAATAGCTGAGCGATTAGCTTGTGACTGGTCACAGAAATGGCTATGTTAAAGTCAAAGACTACACATCCACAGAGGCACCTAGTACAAATCAAACAGGAGAATTTAGCATTGAAATAGCTGAGTGATTAGCTTGTGACTGGTCACAGAAATGGCTATGTTTAAGTCAAAGCCTACACATCCACAGAGGCACCTAGTACAAATCAAACAGGAGAATTTAGCATTGAAATAGCTGAGTGATTAGCTTGTGACTGGTCACAGAAATGGCTATGTTAAAGTCAAAGCCTACACATCCACAGAGGCGCCTAGTACAAATCAAACAGGAGAATTTAGCATTGAAATAGCTGAGCGATTACTTGTTACTGGTCACAGAAATGGCTATGTTAAAGTCAAAGCATACACATCCACAGAGGCACCTAGTACAAATCAAACATGAGAATTTAGCATTGAAATAGCTGAGTGATTAGCTTGTGACTGGTCACAGAAATTGCTATGTTAAAGTCAAAGCCTACACATCCACAGAGGCACCTAGTACAAATCAAACATGAGAATTTAGCATTGAAATAGCTGAGTGATTAGCTTGTGACTGGTCACAGAAATTGCTATGTTAAAGTCAAAGCCTACACATCCACAGAGGCACCTAGTACAAATCAAACAGGAGAATTTAGCATTGAAATAGCTGAGCGATTAGCTTGTGACTGGTCACAGAAATGGCTATGTTAAAGTCAAAGCCTACACATCCACAGAGGCACCCCTTGACAAAGGAATTAGCATAGAATTTAGCATTGAAATAGCTGAGTGATTAGCTTGTAACTGGTCACAGAAATAGCTATGTTAAAGTCAAAGCATACACATTCACAGAGGCACCTAGTACAAATCAAACAGGAGAATTTAGCATTGAAATAGCTGAGCAATTAGCTTGTGACTGGTCACAGAAATGGCTATGTTAAAGTTAAAGCATACACATCCACAGAGGCAGTGTTGAGTCTATGGGTGGCAGTGTTGAGTCTATGGTGCAGCGCTGAGTCTATGGCAGTGTTGAGTCTATGGGTGGCAGTGTTGAGTCTATGGATGGCAGTGCTGAGTCTATGGCAGTGCTGAGTCTATGGGTGGCAGTGTTGAGTCTATGGTGCAGTACTGAGTCTATGCTGCAGTGCTGAGTCTATGGGTGGCAGTGTTGAGTCTATGGGTGGCAGTGTTGAGTCTATGGTGCAGTGCTGAGCCTATGGTGCAGTGTTGAGTCTATGGGTGGCAGTGTTGAGTCTATGGTGCAGTGTTGAGTCTATGGTGCAGTGTTGAGTCTATGGGCAGTGTTGAGTCTATGGTGCAGTGCTGAGTCTATGGCAGTGTTGAGTCTATGGCAGTGTTGAGTCTATGTGTGAGTCTCTGAGTGAGCCTCTGAGTGAGTCTCTGAGTGAGCCTCTGAGTCAGTCTCTGTGAGTCTCTGAGTGAGTCTCTGTGAGTCTCTGAGTGAGTCTCTGTGAGTCTCTGTGTGAGTCTCCGTGTGTCTCTGTGAGTCTCTGTGTGAGTCTCTGAGTGAGTCTCTGTGTGAGTCTCTGTGTGAGCCTGTAAGTGAGTCTCTGTGTGAGTCTCTGAGTGAGTCTCTATGTGAGTCTCTGAGTGAGTCTCTGAGTGAATATCTGAGTGAGTCTCTGAGTGAATCTCTGAGCGAGTCTCTGAGTGAGTCTCTGAGTGTGTCTCTGAGTGAGTCTCTGAGTGAGTCTGTGAGTCTCTGAGTGAGTCTCTGAGTGAGTCTCTGAGTGTCTATGTGAGTCTCTGAGTGAGTCTCTGAGAAAGTCTCTGTGAGTGAGTCTCTGTGTCAGTCTCTGAGTGAGTCTCTGTGTGAATCTCTGAGTGAGTCTCTGTGCAAGTCTCTGTGTGAGTCTCTGTGCGCGTATCTGAGTGAGTCTCTGTGTGTCTCTGAGTGAGTCTCTGTGTGAGTCTCTGTGTGAGCCTCTGAGTGAGTCTCTGAGAGAATCTCTGTGCAAGTCTCTGTGTGAGTCTTTGTGTGAGTCTCTGAGTGAGTCTCTGTGTCTCTGAGTCTGTGAGTGAGTCTCTGTGTGAGTCTCTTGAGTGAGTCTCTGAGTGAGTCTCTGTGTGATTCTCTGAGTAAGTCTCTGAGTGAGTCTCTGAGTCTGTTAGTGAGTCGCTGAGTGAGTCTCTGTGTGATTCTCTGAGTGAGTGTCTGTGAGTTTCTGAGTCTGTGAGTCTCTGAGTGAGTCTATGTGTGAGTCTCTTAGTGAGCCTCTGAGCGAGTCTCTGAGCGAGTCTCTGAGTGAGTCTCTGTGTGAGTCTCTGAGTGAGTCTCTGAGTGAGTCTCTGTGTGAGTCTCTGAGTGAGTCTCTGAGTCTGTGAGTGAGTCTCTGAGTGAGTCTCTGAGTAAGTCTCTGAGCGAGTCTCTGAGTGAGTCTCTGAGCGAGTCTCTTAGTGAGTCTCTGAGTGAATCTCTGAGTGAGTCTCTGAGTGAGTCTCTTAGTGAGTCTCTGAGTGAATCTCTGTGTGAGTCTCTGAGTCTCTGAGTGAGTCTCTGAGTGAGTCTCTGAGTGAGTCTCTGAGCGAGTCTCTGAGTGAGTCTCTGAGAGTGTCTCTTAGTGAGTCTCTGAGTGAATCTCTGAGTGAGTCTCTGAGTGAGTCTCTTAGTGAGTCTCTGAGTGAATCTCTGAGTATGTCTCTGAGTGAGGCTCTGAGTGAGTCTCTTAGTGAGTCTCTGAGTGAATCTCTGAGTATGTCTCTGAGTGAGTATCTGAGTGAGTCTCTGAGTGAATCTCTGAGCGAGTCTCTGAGTGAGTCTCTGAGTGAGTCTCTGAGTCTGTGAGTCTCTGAGTGAGTCTCTGAGCGAGTCTCTTAGTGAGTCTCTGAGTGAATCTCTGAGTCTCTGAGTGAGTCTCTGAGTGAGTCTCTGAGTGAGTCTCTGTGTGAGTCTCTGTGAGTCTCTGAGTGAGTCTCTGTGAGTCTCTGTGTCAGTCTCTGAGTGAGTCTCTGAGTCTGTGAGTGAGTCTCTGAGCGAGTCTCTGAGCGAGTCTCTGAGTGAGTCTCTGAGCGAGTCTCTGAGCGAGTCTCTGAGTGAGTCTCTGAGTGAGTCTCTGTGTGAGTCTCTGAGTGTGTCTCTGTGAGTCTCTGAGTGAGTCTCTTAGTGAGTCTCTGTGTGAGTCTCTGAGCGAGTCTCTGAGTGAGTCTCTGAGAGAGTCTCTTAGTGAGTCTCTGAGTTAATCTCTGAGTGAGTCTCTGAGTGAGTCTCTTAGTGAGTCTCTGAGTGAATCTCTGAGTATGTCTCTGAGTGAGGCTCTGAGTGAGTCTCTTAGTGAGTCTCTGAGTGAATCTCTGAGTATGTCTCTGAGTGAGTATCTGAGTGAGTCTCTGAGTGAGTCTCTGAGTGAATCTCTGAGCGAGTCTCTGAGTGAGTCTCTGAGTGAGTCTCTGAGTCTCTGAGTGAGTCTCTGAGCGAGTCTCTTAGTGAGTCTCTGAGTGAATCTCTGAGTCTCTGAGTGAGTCTCTGAGTGAGCCTCTGAGTGAGTCTCTGAGTGAGTCTCTGTGAGTCTCTGAGTGAGTCTCTGAGTGAGTCTCTGTGTGAATCTCTGAGTGAGTCTCTGAGTCTGTGAGTGAGTCTCTGAGTGAGTCTCTGAGCAAGTCTCTGAGCGAGTCTCTGAGTGAGTCTCTGAGCGAGTCTCTTAGTGAGTCTCTGAGTGAATCTCTGAGTGAGTCTCTGAGTGAGTCTCTTAGTGAGTCTCTGAGTGAATCTCTGTGTGAGTCTCTGAGTGAGTCTCTGAGTCTCTGAGTGAGTCTCTGAGTGAGTGTCTGAGTGAGTCTCTGAGTGAGTCTCTGAGTGAATCTCTGTGTGAGTCTCTGAGTGAGTCTCTGAGTCTCTGAGTGAGTCTCTGAGTGAGTCTCTTAGTGAGTCTCTGAGTGAATCTCTGAGCGAGTCTCTGAGTGAGTCTCTTAGTGAGTCTCTGTGTGAGTCTCTGAGTGAGTCTCTGTGTGATTCTCTGAGTGAGTCTCTGAGTGAGTCTCTGAGTCTCTGAGTATGTCTCTGAGTGAGTCTCTGAGTGAGTCTCTGAGTGAATCTCTGAGCGAGTCTCTGAGTGAGTCTCTGAGTGAATCTCTGAGTATGTCTCTGAGTGAGTCTCTGAGTGAGTCTCTGTGAGCCACCACCACCACACAGAGGCGAGTCACACCGACAAGGATGCAGCTGTGAGTAATTTTTTTTTATTAGCGACTCACACGGACAGTCTCCTACAGAGATACAAAAGCGATTACACAAGCTACTACGTTAGTGTGAGTCTGTGTGTGTGTGACTGTCTGTGTGTCTGTGTGTGTGGAGCGATAGTGTAGCGGTTAGCGCTACGCTGCGCTATGAACCTGGCGACCCGGGTTCGATTCCCGCTCACAGCCAACAACCAGTCACGATTATCTGAACCGGTCCCGGGCCTCCCCTAGGTCGACTCAGCCTCAAATGAGTACCTGGTGCGGTGTGTAAACATCGCCACTAGGGAGACAAAGGCGGTCGGGCGTGGTGCTGGCCACCCACCCCCTCGTGTACCGTTCCGGCCTTCATAGGTGCTCGCTAACAGCACTTGCCCCTACAGTCTGTTAAGGCTATACGGGGGATCTTTGTGTCTGTGTGTGTGTCTGTGTGTGTGTCTGTGTGTGTCACTGTGTGTGTGTCTGTGTGTGTGTGTCAGGACCTACCGTGGAGCTGATCAGCCCACTGACCATCGACTAGTCATCTGTAAGATGCGCCTGCCATTCTTCCACTCCGGTGGTGGGTGTACACCCAGGACCCCATTCTGACCTAAAGTGGCCTGGTCTCAGTTATCTGATGAAAGTTGCAAGCGAGAATTTCATCATCGCTTGCGGCTGGGATTGGCATCGTCCCCGACTCCTCCTGATGTCGAGGGTAAATGGGCGAGGTTTAGGACTGTGACTCATGCAGCTGCAATGGCTGCTTTAGGTACGCGGTCCAGACCTCCCCAGAGACCCTGGCTGACAGAGGAGGTGTTCAGGATGGTTGAGAAAAAGCGACAGGCCCACTGTCATCGGCTACAGAATCCCACGTCAGAGAATGAGGAGGCTTACCACAGCCTTCGCTCAGAGGTTCGGAGAGCCCTGAGGCGCTGCAAGGATGGGTGGTGGTCGCGGGTTGCTGAGGAGATGGAGTCTGCCTCAGTGGCCCGTGATCACAAATCTCTATTTAACTCCATCAAAAAAGTAACCTGCAGCGCCACACCTATTACCATCATTAGGGGAAAAACGGTGATCCAATCTCCGACCCCCAGGAACAGGTTTGCAGATTTGCTGAGCATTTCTGTAAGGTCCTGGGGGAAGGAAAATCCCTCAGCCAGGAAAACATCGTGGCACAAAGTGAGGATGACCCTGCTGAGGCTGCGGTGCCTCAAATATTGGAAGATGTCACCCCCTGTGAGGTGCCATCTGTTGAGGAAGTACTGAAGGCGATCCAGAGTCTGAGACCAGGAAAGGCAGCGGGCAAAGATGATCTCCCAAGCGAAATGCTGAGGGAGGGTGGCGTTTGTGCACAGACTGCCCTATATGACATCATAACAACAGTCTGGACCACTGGACGGGTTCCGCAGGATTGGAAGGATGCCCTGGTGGTCCCCCTTTTTAAGAAGGGGGACCGCACAGACTGTAACAACTACAGGGGCATCTCACTCCTCAGTGTGCCGGGAAAGGTCCTGGCAAGGTATCGCCTTGCCAGGCACGCTGAGGAGAGGCTTGCGGAGCCCCAATGCGGTTTCAGGAAAGGGCGGTCCTGCACAGATGCCATATTTTCTGTCCGTCTGCTACAGCAGAGGTGTAGGGAATTCCAACAAGACCTACATCTCTGCTTTATTGACCTGGTCAAGGCCTATGATACCATCAGTAGGCCTGGGCTCTGGGTCGTTCTTCGTGCTTTTGGAGTACCTGACCCTCTGCTCACGATCATTAAGGACCTTCATGATGGTGAGCGGGCCCGGGTAAAACTACGTGGCCGGGAGTCAGAGCCATTCCCTGTACACCTTGGGGTGCGACAGGGATGTCCTCTGGCTCCCACATTATTTAACATCTATTTTGACCACGTAGTTCGTGAAGCCTTCAATAGCTGTACCGGGGGAATCTCCATATGGTACAGATATAATGGGAGGCTAATCGATGCCCGGGTGCAGTCAAGGGATGGCTCCCTATTGCTCAACCACGTTATGTATGCTGATGATTTGGTAATAGCTGCTCAGTCAGAGGAGGAGTTGGAGACGCTGCTGCTGAGACTGGAGCGTGCCACTAAGAGGTGGGGCCTTACCATCAGCCCCACCAAAACTAAGCACCTGCCTGGGTATTTTGTACCATCGGACACTCCGCCCCCACAGCTCCCAATCGGTGATGGGGCGGTTGTGGAGAGGGTGGAGAGTTTCCCATACCTGGGCAGTGTGCTTATGACTGGCTCCAGTTTAACAGCAGAGGTCTCACTCCGAATCAGTGGAGCGGCAATATCTTTTCATCGGTTGCGTAGC
The DNA here is from genome assembly GCF_048934315.1 of Petromyzon marinus. Lineage (NCBI taxonomy): Eukaryota > Metazoa > Chordata > Hyperoartia > Petromyzontiformes > Petromyzontidae > Petromyzon > Petromyzon marinus. The sequence goes on along the minus strand of NW_027423702.1, from coordinate 271,991 downwards.
ACTGTGTGGAAGCTACCTGGTCTGTCGCTCCGCACTAAGCTTCAGGTCTTCTCGGCCACGGTCATTCCCTCCCTTCTCTACGCTTGCGAAACGTGGACCCCCCTAATGGAACATCTTCGCCGGTAAGAAACATTTAGGCTGGCCTGCCTACGATCCATCCTGGGTTTAACCAGGCTGGATTGTGTGAGGAGTTCACAAATCTTTGAAATATCTGGGCAAGGTCCCATCGGTGAGCTCTTCCGGCAGACAAGGCTGCGTTGGCTGGGTCATGTAGCCCGCATGCCCAGCCACCGCATGCCGAAACAGCTTTTGTTCGGCCGGATCGAGGGGGCTAAACGGGCGCGGCACGGGCTAGAGAAGAGATGGAGTGATGTGGTACAGGAGGACGTGGAGCTGAGTGGACTTGCCAATGACCAGTACCAGCGGTGTCAAGATCGGCCTCTGTGGAGGAGGCTCGTGAAGGACGTTACTGGGCAGTTGGAGGCAGTCGCCCTCCAACAACAACGGAGAGTGGAGGAGCGACGCTCACAACAACGAGCGGAGCGCCGGGTGGTTAAAGCACAGCAGGTTGGCACAGTAGGGGGCACAGGTGGTGCATCAGCCAGTCATCTCAGCCAGTCGACCCGTGGCACCTGGGTCTGCCCCGTAACCTCCTGCCAGCGGGCGTTCGACACTTCACGTGGCCTCAGGGTGCACATAGCCTGGCACAAGCGTCGTGGTGACGTCACCGCCACTTAGTGGCGAATGGCGGTTGTTGTTGTTGTGTGTGTGTGTCTATGTGTGTGTGAGGCTGTGTCTGTGTGTGAGTCTGTGTGTGTGTGAGTCTCTGTGTGTGAGTCTCTGTGTGTGTGTGTCTGTGTGTGTGTGAGGCTGTGTGTGTGAGTCTGTGTGTGTGTGTGTGTCTATGTCTGAGTGTGAGTCTATGTGTGAGTCTGTGTGTGTGAGTCTGTGTGTGTGTGAGTCTGTGCGTGTCTGTGTGTGTTTGTGCGTGTCGGTGCCGGACGGGCAACTCTGTCGTGGACAGTGCTGTGGGGGGAGTTCCAATTTTGATTGGCTCCTCCCCTCATGGCATATGTGTCCACCACAGGGGCTAAACGGGGGCTCTGGACGGGTGCGAGGGGCTGGTAACCCCTCCACCTTCAATTAATTACCACAAAACCACGAATTAAACTGAAATATGTAACAACTAAGCTTGTGTCGGAGGCCCCGGGGGGCTAGGCGTCTATGACGTCTCCTGGCCAAACCCCAATTGGCGGAGCCAGGAGATTGAATACCTACCCTCGGGGCTACTCCAGAAACAACGAAAAGCCACTACGGGTGGCCACGTGGAATGTTCGAACGCTCACTGCAGAGGAGAGGCTGCCACTCCTCTGTCGGGAGCTGGACCGGTACCGCCTGGATCTATGCGGCATTCAGGAGGTCCGGTGGACCGGCTCTGGCTCCTGCCACCATGAGGGGTGGACAGTCCTCTACTCGGGGCAGCAGACTGCCAAACAACAGAGTGTGGGTCTTCTTTTGAACAAAAGAATGAAGGGGGCGTGGGAGCGTGGCGGTGAGGTGTGGGAAGCTGTAAGCCCCAGGCTACTTTGGGCTCGCCTTCCCATCAACCGGAGGCGAGGAATGGTGGTCGTGGTTACTTATGCCCCCACCGAAGATGAACATCCGTGGAGGGATGCAGGCAAAGCCGATGAGTCAGATGCCTTCTATGACCTCCTGTCACAGGTGCTGGCTAAAGTGGCCCCTCGGGATAGAGTCATCATGTTGGGTGACTTCAATGCCCGAGTTGGTCATGATACTGGCACCTGGTCTGGAGTGATTGGAGGGCACGGGCCAGATCAGCTCAATAACAACGGTAGGAGGCTGCTAGATTTTTGTGCAGCCCATGGGCTTGTAATTACCAACACGCTGTTCCGGCATCGGCGCATCCACACAACATCATGGATGCATGCCGGGTCCAAGCAAGAACATCTGCTGGACTACATAGTGACAGACCAGCGAATGCGAGCCCATGTCCTTGACACCAGGACCTACCGTGGAGCTGATCTGCCCTCTGACCATCGACTAGTCATCTGTAAGATGCGCCTGCCATTCTTCCACTCCGGTGGTGGGTGTACACCCAGGACCCCATTCCAACCTAAAGTGGCCTGGTCTCAGTTATCTGATGAAAGTTGCAAGCGAGAATTTCATCATCGCTTGCGGCTGGGATTGGCATCATCCCCGACTCCTCCTGATGTCGAGGGTAAATGGGCGAGGTTTAGGACTGTGACTCATGCAGCTGCAATGGCTGCTTTTGGTACGCGGTCCAGACCTCCCCAGACACCCTGGATGACAGAGGAGTTGTTCAGGATGGTTGAGAAAAAGCGACAGGCCCACTGTCATCGGCTACAGAATCCCACGTCAGAGAATGAGGAGGCTTACCGCAGCCTTTGCTCGGAGGTTCGGAGAGCCGTGAGCCGCTGCAAGGATGGGTGGTGGTCGCGGGTTGCTGAGGAGATGGAGTCTGCCTCAGTGGCCCGTGATCACAAATCTCTATTTAACTCCATCAAAAAAGTAACCTGCAGCGCCACACCTATTACCATCATTAGGGGAAAAAACGGTGATCCAATTTCCGACCCCCAGGAACAGGTTCGCAGATTTGCTGAGCATTTCTGTGAGGTCCTGGGGGAGGGAAAATCCCTCAGCCAGGAAAACATCGTGGCACAAAGTGAGGATGACCCTGCTGAGGCTGCGGTGCCTCAAATATTGGATGAAGTCACCCCCTGTGAGTGGCTGGCTGAGGTGCCATCTGCTGAGGAAGTATTGAAGGCGATCCGGAGTCTGAGACCAGGAAAGGCAGCGGGCAGAGATGATCTCCCAAGCGAAATGCTGAGGGAGGGTGGCATTTGTGCACAGACTGCCCTATATGACATCATAACAACAGTCTGGACCACTGGACGGGTTCCGCAGGATTGGAAGGATGCCCTGGTGGTCCCCCTTTTTAAGAAGGGGGACCGCACAGACTGTAACAACTACAGGGGCATCTCACTCCTCAGTGTGCCGGGAAAGGTCCTGGCAAGGATTATTCAGCATCGCCTTGCCAGGCACGCTGAGGAGAGGCTTGCGGAGCCCCAATGCGGTTTCAGGAAAGGGCGGTCCTGCACAGATGCCATATTTTCTGTCCGTCTGCTACAGCAGAGGTGTAGGGAATTCCAACAAGACCTACATCTCTGCTTTATTGACCTGGTCAAGGCCTATGATACCATCAGTAGGCCTGGGCTCTGGGTCGTTCTTCGTGCTTTTGGAGTACCTGACCCTCTGCTCACGATCATTAAGGACCTTCATGATGGTGAGCGGGCCCGGGTAAAACTACGTGGCCGGGAGTCAGAGCCATTCCCTGTACACCTTGGGGTGCGACAGGGATGTCCTCTGGCTCTCACATTATTTAACATCTATTTTGACCACGTAGTTCGTGAAGCCTTCAATAGCTGTACCGGGGGAATCTCCATATGGTACAGATATAATGGGAGGCTAATCGATGCCCGGGTGCGGTCAAGGGATGGCTCCCTATTGCTCAACCACGTTATGTATGCTGATGACTTGGTAATAGCTGCTCAGTCAGAGGAGGAGTTGGAGACGCTGCTGCTGAGACTGGAGCGTGCCACTAAGAGGTGGGGCCTTACCATCAGCCCCACCAAAACTAAGCACCTGCCTGGGTATTTTGTACCATCGGACACTCCACCCCCACAACTCCCAATCGGTGATGGGGCAGTTGTGGAGAGAGTGGAGAGTTTCCCATACCTGGGCAGTGTGCTTATGACTGGCTCCAGTTTAACAGCAGAGGTCTCACTCCGAATCAGTCGAGCGGCAATATCTTTTCATCGGTTGCGTAACGCTGTGTGGAAGCTACCTGGTCTGTCGCTCCGCACTAAGCTTCAGGTCTTCTCGGCCACGGTCATTCCCTCCCTTCTCTACGCTTGCGAAACGTGGACCCCCCTAATGGAACATCTTCGCCGGTTAGAAACATTTAGGCTGACCTGCCTACGATCCATCCTGGGTTTAACCAGACTGGATTGTGTGAGGAGCTCACAAATCCTTGAAAGATCTGGGCAGGGTCCCATCGGTGAGCTCCTCCGGCAGGCAAGGCTGCGATGGCTGGGTCATGTAGCCCGCATGCCCAGCCACCGCATGCCGAAACAGCTTTTGTTTGGCCGGATTGAGGGGGCTAAGCGGGCGCGGCACGGGCTAGAGAAGAGATGGAGTGATGTGGTACAGGAGGACGTGGAGCTGAGTGGACTTGCCGATGACTGGTACCAGCGGTGTCAAGATCGGCCTCTGTGGAGGAGGCTCGTGAAGGATGCTACTGGGCAGTTGGAGGCAGTCGCCCTCCAACAACAACGGAGGGCGGAGGAGCGACGCTCACAACAGCGAGCGGAGCGCCGGGTGGCTAAAGCACAGCAGGTTGGCACAGTAGGGGGCACAGGTGGTGCATCAGCCAGTCATCTCAGTCAGTCGACCCGTGGCATCTGGGTCTGCCCTGTGACCTCCTGCCAGCGGGCGTTCGACACTTCACGTGGCCTCAGGGTGCACATAGCCTGGCACAAGCGTCGTGGTGACGTCACCGCCACTTAGTGGCGAATGGCGGTTGTTGTTGTTGTGTGTCTGCGTGTGTTTGTGTGTGTCTGTGTGAGTCTGTGTGTGTGTGAGTCTGAATGCCGTGCTTTTGGAGTACCTGACCCTCTGCTCACGATCATTAAGGACCTTCATGATGGTGAGCGGGCCCGGGTAAAACTACGTGGCTGGGAGTCAGAGCCATTCCCTGTACATCTTGGGGTGCGACAGGGATGTCCTCTGGCTCCCACATTATTTAACATCTATTTTGACCACGTAGTTCGTGAAGCCTTCAATAGCTGTACCGGGGGAATCTCCATATGGTACAGATATAATGGGAGGCTAATCGATGCCCGGGTGCGGTCAAGGGATGGCTCCCTATTGCTCAACCACGTTATGTATGCTGATGATTTGGTAATAGCTGCTCAGTCAGAGGAGGAGTTGGAGACGCTGCTGCTGAGACTGGAGCGTGCCACTAAGAGGTGGGGCCTTACCATCAGCACCACCAAAACTAAGCACCTGCCTGGGTATTTTCGACCATCGGACACTCCACCCCCACAACTCCCAATCGGTGATGGGGCAGTTGTGGAGAGAGTGGAGAGTTTCCCATACCTGGGCAGTGTGCTTATGACTGGCTCCAGTTTAACAGCAGAGGTCTCACTCCGAATCAGTGGAGCGGCAATATCTTTTCATCGGTTGCGTAACGCTGTGTGGAAGCTACCTGGTCTCTCGCTCCGCACTAAGCTTCAGGTCTTCTCGGCCACGGTCATTCCCTCCCTCCTCTACGCTTGCGAAACCTGGACCCCCCTAATGGAACATCTTCGCCGGTTAGAAACATTTAGGCTGGCCTGCCTACGATCCATCCTGGGTTTAACCAGACTGGATTGTGTGAGGAGCTCACAAATCCTTGAAAGATCTGGGCAGGGTCCCATCGGTGAGCTCCTCCGGCAGGCAAGGCTGCGATGGCTGGGTCATGTAGCCCGCATGCCCAGCCACCGCATGCCGAAACAGCTTTTGTTTGGCCGGATTGAGGGGGCTAAGCGGGCGCGGCACGGGCTAGAGAAGAGTTGGAGTGATGTGGTACAGGGGGACGTGGAGCTGAGTGGACTTGCCGATGACTGGTACCAGCAGTGTCAAGATCGGCCTCTGTGGAGGAGGCTCGTGAAGGATGCTACTGGGCAGTTGGAGGCAGTCGCCCTCCAACAACAACGGAGGGCGGAGGAGCGACGCTCACAACAGCGAGCGGAGCGCCGGGTGGCTAAAGCACAGCAGGTTGGCACAGTAGGGGGCACAGGTGGTGCATCAGCCAGTCATCTCAGTCAGTCGACCCGTGGCACCTGGGTCTGCCCCGTGACCTCCTGCCAGCGGGCGTTCGACACTTCACGTGGCCTCAGGGTGCACATAGCCTGGCACAAGCGTCGTGGTGACGTCACCGCCACTTAGTGGCGAATGGCGGTTGTTGTTGTTGTTGTTGTGTGAGTCTGTGTGTGAATCTGTGTGTGTGTGAATCTGTGTGTGTGTCTGTGTGTGTGTGTGTGAGTCTGTGTGTGAATAATCTGTGTGTGTGTGAGTCTGTGTGTGTCTGTGTGTGTTTGTGTGTGTCTCTGTGAGTCTTGTGTGTCTGTGAGTCTGTGTGTTTGTGTGTCTGCGTGTGTTTGTGTGTGTCTGTGTGTGTGTGTGTCTGCGTGTGTTTGTGTGTGTCTGTGTGTGTAAGTCTAAATCTACCACACATAACATATATCGTTATTGGTGTCTAAGGGTGTCTATGGGTCTCTATGGGTGTCTATGGGTGTCTATGGGTGTCTATGGGTGTCTATGGGTGTCTAAGGGTGTCTATGGGTGTCTATGGGTGTCTATGGATCTCTATGGGTGTCTATGGGTGGCTATGGGTCTCTATGGGTGTCTATGGGTGTCTATGGGTGTCTATTGGTCTCTATGGGTGTCTATGGGTGTCTATGGGTCTCTATGGGTGTCTATGGGTGTCTATGGGTCTCTATGGGTGTCTATGGGTCTCTATGGGTGTCTATGGGTGTCTATGGATCTCTATGGGTGTCTATGGGTCTCTATGGGTGTCTATGGGTGTCTATGGGTCTCTATGGGTCTCTATGGGTGTCTATGGGTGTCTATGGGTGTCTATGGGTCTCTATGGGTGTCTATGGGTGTCTATCAGTGTCTATGTATCTCTATGGGTGTCTATGGGTGTCTATGGGTGTCTATTAGTCTCTGTGTCGGTGTCTATGGGTGTCTATGGGTGTCTATGGGTGTCTATGGGTGTCTATGGGTGTCTGTGGGTCTCTGTGGGTCTCTATGGGTGTCTATGGGTGTCTATGGGTGTCTATGGGTCTCTATGGGTGTCTATGGGTCTCTATGGGTGTCTATGGGTGTCTATGGGTGTCTATGGGTCTCTATGGGTGTCTATGGGTCTCTATGGGTGTCTATGGGTGTCTATGGGTCTCTATGGGTGTCTGTGGGTCTCTATGGGTGTCTATGGGTCTCTGGGGGTGTCTATGGGTGTCTATGGGTGTCTATGGGTCTCTGTGGGTGTCTATGGGTCTCTATGGGTGTCTATGGGTGTCTATGGGTGTCTATGGGTGTCTATGGGTGTCTATGGGTCTCTATGGGTGTCTATGGGTGTCTATGGGTATCTATGGGTGTCTATGGGTCTCTATGGGTGTCTATGGGTCTCTATGTATCTCTATGGGTCTCTGTGGGTCTCTATGGGTGTCTATGGGTCTCTGTGGGTCTCTATGGGTGTCTATGGGTCTCTGTGGGTCTCTATGGGTGTCTATGTATCTCTATGGGTGTCTATGGGTCTCTATGGGTGTCTATGTATCTCTATGGGTGTCTATGAGTGTTTATGGGTGTCTATGGGTGTCTATGAGTGTCTATGGGTGTCTATGGGTGTCTATGGGTCTCTATGGGTGTCTATGGGTGTCTATGGCTGTCTATGGGTCTCTATGGGTGTCTATGGGTCTCTATGTATCTCTATGGGTCTCTGTGGGTCTCTATGGGTGTCTATGGGTCTCTGTGGGTGTCTATGGGTGTCTATCAGTGTCTATGTATCTCTATGGGTGTCTATGGGTGTCTATGGGTGTCTATTAGTCTCTGTGTCGGTGTCTATGGGTGTCTATGGGTGTCTATGGGTGTCTATTAGTCTCTGTGTCGGTGTCTATGGGTGTCTATGGGTGTCTGTGGGTCTCTGTGGGTCTCTATGGGTGTCTATGGGTGTCTATGGGTGTCTATGGGTCTCTATGGGTGTCTATGGGTCTCTATGGGTGTCTATGGGTGTCTATGGGTGTCTATGGGTCTCTATGGGTGTCTATGGGTCTCTATGGGTGTCTATGGGTGTCTATGGGTCTCTATGGGTGTCTGTGGGTCTCTATGGGTGTCTATGGGTCTCTGGGGGTGTCTATGGGTGTCTATGGGTGTCTATGGGTCTCTGTGGGTGTCTATGGGTCTCTATGGGTGTCTATGGGTGTCTATGGGTCTCTATGGGTGTCTATGGGTGTCTATGGGTGTCTATGGGTCTCTATGGGTGTCTATGGGTGTCTATGGGTATCTATGGGTGTCTATGGGTCTCTATGGGTGTCTATGGGTCTCTATGTATCTCTATGGGTCTCTGTGGGTCTCTATGGGTCTCTGTGGGTCTCTATGGGTGTCTATGTATCTCTATGGGTGTCTATGGGTCTCTATGGGTGTCTATGTATCTCTATGGGTGTCTATGAGTGTTTATGGGTGTCTATGGGTGTCTATGAGTGTCTATGGGTGTCTATGGGTGTCTATGGGTCTCTATGGGTGTCTATGGGTGTCTATGGGTGTCTATGGGTCTCTATGGGTGTCTATGGGTCTCTATGTATCTCTATGGGTCTCTGTGGGTCTCTATGGGTGTCTATGGGTCTCTGTGGGTCTCTATGGGCGTCTATGTATCTCTATGGGTGTCTATGGGTCTCTATGGGTGTCTATGTATCTCTATGGGTGTCTATGAGTGTTTATGGGTGTCTATGGGTGTCTATGAGTGTCTATGGGTGTCTATGGGTGTCTATGGGTCTCTATGGGTGTCTATGGGTGTCTATGGGTGTCTATGGGTCTCTATGGGTGTCTATGGGTCTCTATGTATCTCTATGGGTCTCTGTGGGTCTCTATGGGTGTCTATGGGTCTCTGTGGGTCTCTATGGGCGTCTATGGGTCTCTGTGGGTGTCTATGGGTGTCTATGGGTGGCTATGGGTCTCTATTGGTATAATAAAGTTAGTATAGTGTGTCTATCCTATAATAAAGTTAGTATAAGTGTGTGTTTATGGTTTTTATAAAGCTAGTATAAGGAGTTTATGGTTTTATAACGTTAGTATAGTGTGTTTATAGTACAATATAGTAACTATAAAGTGTTTATGGTTTTATAAAGTTAGTATAGTGTGTTTATAGTATAATATAGTCCTATAAGGTGTTTATGGTTTTATAAGGTTAGTATAGTGTTTTTATAGTATAATATAGTCACTATAAGGTGTTTATGGTTTTATAAGGTTAGTATAGTGTGTTTATAGTATAATATAGTCACTATAAGGTGTTTATGGTTTTACAAGGTTAGTATAGTGTGTTTATAGTATAATGTAGTCACTATAAGGTGTTTATGGTTTTATAAGGTTAGTATAGTGTGTTTATAGTATAATAGTCACTATAAGGTGTTTATGGTTTTATAAGGTTAGTATAGTGTGTTTATAGTATAATGTAGTCACTATAAGGTGTTTATGGTTTTATAACGGTAGTATAGTGTGTTTATAGTATAATGTAGTCACTATAAGGTGTTTATGGTTTTATAACGTTAGTATAGTGTGTTTATAGTATAATGTAGTCACTATAAGGTGTTTATGGTTTTATAACGTTAGTATAGTGTGTTTATAGTATAATATAGTCACTATAAGGTGTTTATGGTTTTATAACATTAGTATAGTGTGTTTATAGTATAATAAAGTTAGTATAGTGTGGTTATGGTTTTATAAGGTTAGTATAGTGTGTTTATGGTATAATAGTAACTATAAGGTGTTTATGGTTTTATAAGGTTAGTATAGTGTGTGTATAGTAAAATGTAGTCACTATAAGGTGTTTATGGTTTTATAAGGTTAGTATAGTGTGTTTATAGTATAATAGTCACTATAAAGTGTTTATGGTTTTATAAGGTTAGTAAAATAATCCGTTCTTCTGACGTTGAAGACAAGAATCAGACCTCATGGGCTTGGAGAACCAGGCCACCTTCACCTGGAGGTGGCACAGACAGAGACACGGAGACACAGGGAGACACAGAGACACAGAGAGACACAGACAGAGAGACACAAACACACAGAGACACACAGAGACAGAAACACACAGAGACACAGACACAGAGACACAGACACAGAGACACAGAGACACGGAGACACACAGGGAGACACAGAGACAGTGAGACAGAGACACATAGAGAGAAACAGAGAGAGACACACAGAGACAGTGAGACAGAGACACACAGACAGAGAGACACACAGAGACACACAGAAACAGACAGAGAGACACACACAGACACACAGACACAGACAGAGAGACACACACAGACACACACAGACACACAGAGACAGAGACACACAGAGACACAGAGACACAGAGACACACAGAGACAGAGAGACACACAGAGACACACGGAGACACGGAGACACAGGGAGACACACACGGAGACACAGAGACACAGAGAGAGACACAGAGAGAGACAGAGAGAGAGACACACAGAGAGAGACACAGAGAGAGACACACAGAGAGAGAGACACACAGAGAGAGAGAGACAGAGAGAGAGACACACAGAGAGAGACACAGAGAGAGACACACAGAGAGACACACAGAGAGAGACACACAGAGAGACACACAGAGAGAGACACAGAGAGAGACACAGAGACACAGAGAGAGACACAGAGAGAGACACACAGAGACAGTGAGACAGAGACACAGAGAGAGACACAGAGAGAAACACACAGAGACACGGGGAGACACGGAGACACACAGGGAGACACAGAGACAGTGAGACACAGAGACACAGAGAGAGACACAGAGAGAGACACACAGAGACAGTGAGACAGAGACACACAGACAGAGAGACACACAGAGACACAGAGACACGGAGACACACAGGGAGACACAGAGACAGTGAGACACAGAGACACAGAGAGAGACACAGAGAGAGACACAGAGAGACAGTGAGACAGAGACACAGAGACACACAGACAGAGAGACACACAGAGACACACGGAGACACGGAGACACACAGGGAGACACAGAGGGAGACAGTGAGACACAGAGACACAGAGAGAGACACAGACAGAGAGAGAGACACACAGAGAGAGACACAGAGAGAGAGAGAGACAGAGAGAGAGAGAGACAGAGAGAGAGAGACACACAGAGAGAGACACAGAGAGAGACACACAGAGAGACACACAGAGAGAGAGACACAGAGAGACACACAGAGAGAGAGACACAGAGAGAGACACAGAGACACAGAGAGAGACACAGAGAGAGACACACAGAGACAGTGAGACAGAGACACAGAGAGAGACACAGAGAGAGACACACAGAGACACACGGAGACACGGAGACACACGGAGACACAGAGACAGTGAGACAGAGACACAGAGAGAGACACAGAGAGAGACACACAGAGACAGTGAGACAGAGACACAGACAGAGAGACACACAGAGACACACGGAGACACGGAGACACACACGGAGACACAGAGACACAGAGAGAGACACAGAGAGAGACACACAGAGACAGTGAGACAGAGACACAGAGAGAGACACACAGAGACAGTGAGACAGAGACACAGAGACACACAGACAGAGAGACACACAGAGACACGGAGACACGGAGACACACAGGGAGACACAGACACAGAGACACAGACAGAGAGACACACAGGGAGACACACAGACACACAGACACAGACAGAGAGACACACATAGACACACACAGACACACAGAGACAGAGACACAGACACACAGAGACACAGAGACACACGGACAGAGAGACACACAGAGACACACAGAGACAGTGAGACACACAGAGAGAGACACAGAGAGAGACACACAGAGACAGTGAGACACAGAGACACAGACACAGAGACACAGAGACAGTGAGACACAGAGACACAGAGACACAGTGAGACACACAGAGACACACACACAGACACACAGAGACACAGACACACAGACACACAGAGACACAGAGACACAGAGACAGTGAGACAGAGACACAGACACAGAGACACAGAGACAGTGAGACACAGAGACACAGAGACACAGAGACACACACAGACACAGAAACACAGATACAGTGAGACACAGAGACACAGAGACGCAGAGACACACACAGACACAGAAACACAGATACAGACACACAGACACAGAGACACAGAGATGCAGACACAAACACAGAGACACAGACACAGTGAGACACACAGAGACAGAGACACAGACACAGAGACGCAGAAAGACAGATTAAAGACCCATATGAGTCTCTATGAGTCTCTATGTATCTCTATGTATCTATATGTGTGTCTATGTATCTCTATGAGTCTCTATGTATCTCTATGAGTCTCTATGAGTCTCAATGTATCTCTATGTATCTATATGTGTGTCTATGTATCTCTATGAGTCTCTATGTATCTCTATGAGTCTCTATGAGTCTCAATGTATCTCTATGTATCTCTATGTATCTATATGTGTGTCTATGTATCTCTATGAGTCTCTATGTATCTCTATGAGTCTCTATGAGTCTCAATGTATCTCTATGTATCTATATGTGTGTCTATGTATCTCTATGAGTCTCTATGTATCTCTATGAGTCTCTATGAGTCTCAATGTATCTCTATGAGTCTCTATGTATCTCTATGTATCTCTATGAATCTCTATGAGTCTCTATGTATCTCTATGTATCTCTATGTATCTCTATGTGTCTCTATGTATCTCTATGAGTCTCTATATATCTCTATATATCTCTGAGTCTCTATGTGTCTCTATGTATCTCTATGTATCTCTATGTATCTCTATGTGTCTCTATGTATCTCTATGAGTCTCTATATATCTCTATATATCTCTGAGTCTCTATGTGTCTCTATGTATCTCTATGTATCTCTATATAACTCTATCTGTCTCTATGTATCTCTATGAGTCTCTATGTATCTCTACGAGTCTCTATGTATCTCTATGTATCTCTATGAGTCTCTACGAGTCTCTATGTATCTCTATGTGTCTCTATGAGTCTCTATGTATCTCTACGTATCTCTATGTATCTCTATGAGTCTCTATGTATCTCTATGAGTCTCTATGTATCTATATGTATCTCTATGAATCTCTATGTATCTCTATGTATCTCTATGTATCTCTATGAGTCTCTATGTATCTCTATGTATCTATATGTGTCTCTATGTATCTCTATGAGTCTCTATGTATCTCTATGTATCTCTATGTATCTCAATGTATCTCTGTGTATCTCTGTGAGTCTCTATATATCTCTATGTATCTCTATGTGTCTCTATGTATCTCTATGTATCTCTATGAGTCTCTATGTGTCTCTATGTGTCTCTATGTATCTCTATGAGTCTCTATGTATCTCTATGTATCTCTATGTATCTCTATGGTTCTCTTTGAGTCTCTATGTATCTCTATGAGTCTCTATGTATCTCTATGAGTCTCTATGTGTCTCTATGTATCTCTATGTATCTCTATGGGTCTCTATGAGTCTCTATGTATCTCTATGTATCTCTATGGGTCTCTATGAGTCTCTATGTATCTCTATGAATCTCTATGTATCTCTATGTATCTCTATGAGTCTCTATGTATTTCTATGAGTCTCTATGGGTCTCTATGAGTCTCTATGTATCTCTATGAATCTTTATGTATCTCTATGTATCTCTATGAGTCTCTATGTATCTCTATGTATCTCTATGAGGCTCTATGTATCTTTATGTGTCTCTATGTATCTCTATGTATCTCTATGTGTCTCTATGTATCTCTATGAGTCTCTATGAGTCTCTATGTATCTCTATGTATCTCTATGTGTCTCTATGTATCTCTATGTATCTCTATGAGTCTCTATGAGTCTCTATGTATCTCTATGTATCTATATGTGTGTCTATGTATCTCTATGAGTCTTTATGTATCTCTATGAGTCTCTATGAGTCTCAATGTATCTCTATGTATCTATATGTGTGTCTATGTATCTCTATGAGTCTCTATGTATCTCTATGAGTCTCTATGAGTCTCAATGTATCTCTATGAGTCTCTATGTATCTCTATGGGTCTCTATGTATCTCTATGAGTCTCTATGTATCTCTATGTATCTCTGTGTCTCTATGTATCTCTATGTATCTCTATGTATCTCTATGAGTCTCTATGTGTCTCTATGTATCTCTATGAGTCTCTATGTATCTCTATGTGTCTCTATGTATATCTATGAGTCTCTATGTATCTCTATGTGTCTCTATGAGTCTCTATGTATCTCTATGTATCTCTATGTATCTCTATGTGTCTCTATGAGTCTCTATGTATCTCTATGAGTCTCTATGTGTCTCTATGTATCTCTATGAGTCTCTATGTATCTCTATGAGTCTCTATGTATCTCTATGATTCTCTATGTATCTCTATATATCTCTATGAGTCTCTATGTATCTCTATGAGACTCTATGTATCTCTATGTATCTCTATGAGTCTCTATGTATCTCTATGAGTCTCTATGTGTCTTTATGTATCTCTATGAGTCTCTATGTATCTTTATGTATCTCTATGAGTCTCTATGTGTCTCTATGTATCTCTATGAGTCTCTATGTATCTCTATGAGACGCTATGTATCTCTATGTGTCTCTATGAGTCTCTATATATCTCTATGTATCTCTATGAGTCTCTATGTATCTCTATGTATCTCTATGTATCTCTATGAGTCTCTATGTATCTCAATGTATCTCTATATATCTCTATGAGTCTCTATGTATCTCTATGAGACTCTATGTATCTCTATGTATCTCTACGAGTCTCTGTGTATCTCTATGTATCTCTATGTGTCTCTATGTATCTCTGAGTCTCTATGTGTCTCTATGTATCTCTATGAGTCTCTATGTATCTCTATGTATCTCTATGAGTCTCTATGTGTCTCTATGTATCTCTATGAGTCTCTATGTATCTCTATGAGACTCTATGTATCTCTATGTGTCTCTATGAGTCTCTATGTATCTCTATGTATCTCTATGTATCTCTATGAGTCTCTATGTATCTCTATGTATCTCTATGAGTCTCTATGTATCTCTATGAGTCTCTATGTATCTCTATGTATCTCTATGAGTCTCTATGTATCTCTATGTATCTCTATGTGTCTCTATGTGTCTCTATGATTCTCTATATATCTCTATATATCTCAGAGTCTCTATGTGTCTCTATGTATCTCTATGTATCTCTATATATCTCTATCTGTCTCTATGTATCTCTATGAATCTTTATGTATCTCTATGTATCTCTATGAGTCTCTATGTATCTCTATGTATCTCTATGTGTCTCTATGTATCTCTATGAGTCTCTATGAGTCTCTATGTATCTCTATGTATCTCTATGTGTCTCTATGTATCTCTATGTATCTCTATGAGTCTCTATGAGTCTCTATGTATCTCTATGTATCTATATGTGTGTCTATGTATCTCTATGAGTCTTTATGTATCTCTATGAGTCTCTATGAGTCTCAATGTATCTCTATGTATCTATATGTGTGTCTATGTATCTCTATGAGTCTCTATGTATCTCTATGAGTCTCTATGAGTCTCAATGTATCTCTATGAGTCTCTATGTATCTCTATGGGTCTCTATGTATCTCTATGAGTCTCTATGTATCTCTATGTATCTCTGTGTCTCTATGTATCTCTATGTATCTCTATGTATCTCTATGAGTCTCTATGTGTCTCTATGTATCTCTATGAGTCTCTATGTATCTCTATGTGTCTCTATGTATCTCTATGAGTCTCTATGTATCTCTATGTGTCTCTATGAGTCTCTATGTATCTCTATGTATCTCTATGTATCTCTATGTGTCTCTATGAGTCTCTATGTATCTCTATGAGTCTCTATGTGTCTCTATGTATCTCTATGAGTCTCTATGTATCTCTATGAGTCTCTATGTATCTCTATGATTCTCTATGTATCTCAATGTATCTCTATATATCTCTATGAGTCTCTATGTATCTCTATGAGACTCTATGTATCTCTATGTATCTCTATGAGTCTCTATGTATCTCTATGAGTCTCTATGTGTCTTTATGTATCTCTATGAGTCTCTATGTATCTTTATGTATCTCTATGAGTCTCTATGTGTCTCTATGTATCTCTATGAGTCTCTATGTATCTCTATGAGACTCTATGTATCTCTATGTGTCTCTATGAGTCTCTATATATCTCTATGTATCTCTATGAGTCTCTATGTATCTCTATGTATCTCTATGTATCTCTATGAGTCTCTATGTATCTCAATGTATCTCTATATATCTCTATGAGTCTCTATGTATCTCTATGAGACTCTATGTATCTCTATGTATCTCTACGAGTCTCTGTGTATCTCTATGTATCTCTATGTGTCTCTATGTATCTCTGAGTCTCTATGTGTCTCTATGTATCTCTATGAGTCTCTATGTATCTCTATGTATCTCTATGAGTCTCTATGTGTCTCTATGTATCTCTATGAGTCTCTATGTATCTCTATGAGACTCTATGTATCTCTATGTGTCTCTATGAGTCTCTATGTATCTCTATGTATCTCTATGAGTCTCTATGTATCTCTATGTATCTCTATGAGTCTCTATGTATCTCTATGAGTCTCTATGTATCTCTATGTATCTCTATGAGTCTCTATGTATCTCTATGTATCTCTATGTGTCTCTATGTGTCTCTATGAGTCTCTATATATCTCTATATATCTCTGAGTCTCTATGTGTCTCTATGTATCTCTATGTATCTCTATGTATCTCTATATATCTCTATCTGTCTCTATGTATCTCTATGAGTCTCTATGTATCTCTACGAGTCTCTATGTATCTCTATGTATCTCTATGAGTCTCTACGAGTCTCTATGTATCTCTATGTGTCTCTATGAGTCTCTATGTATCTCTACGTATCTCTATGTATCTCTATGAGTCTCTATGTATCTCTATGAGTCTCTATGTACCTCTATGTATCTATTTGAGTCTCTATGTATCTCTATGTATCTTTATGTATCTCTATGAGTCTCTATGTATCTCTATGTATCTCTATGTATCTATATGTGTCTCTATGTATCTCTATGAGTCTCTATGTATCTCTATGTATCTCTATGTATCTCAATGTATCTCTGTGTATCTCTGTGAGTCTCTATATATCTCTATGTATCTCTATGTATCTCTATGTATCTCTATGAGTCTCTATGTGTCTCTATGTGTCTCTATGTATCTCTATGAGTCTCTATGTATCTCTATGTATCTCTATGTATCTCTATGGTTCTCTTTGAGTCTCTATGTATCTCTATGAGTCTCTATGTATCTCTATGAGTCTCTATGTGTCTCTATGTATCTCTATGTATCTCTATGGGTCTCTATGAGTCTCTATGTATCTCTATGTATCTCTATGGGTCTCTATGAGTCTCTATGTATCTCTATGAATTTCTATGTATCTCTATGTATCTCTATGAGTCTCTATGTATTTCTATGAGTCTCTATGGGTCTCTATGAGTCTCTATGTATCTCTATGAATCTCTATGTATCTCTATGTATCTCTATGAGTCTCTATGTATCTCTATGAGTCTCTATGTATCTTTATGTGTCTCTATGCATCTCTATGTATCTCTATGTGTCTCTATGTATCTCTATGAGTCTCTATGAGTCTCTATGTATCTCTATGTATCTCTATGTGTCTCTATGTATCTCTATGTATCTCTATGAGTCTCTATGTATCTCTGTGTATCTCTATGTATCTCTATGAGTCTCTATATATCTATGTATCTCTATGTATCTCTATGAGTCTCTATGTATCTCTGTGAGTCTCTATGTCTCTCTATGTATCTCTATGAGTCTCTATGTATCTCTATGTGTCTCTATGGGTCTCTATGTATCTCTATGTGTCTCTATGGGTCTCTATGTATCTCTATGAGTCTCTATGTATCTATATGTATCTCTATGTATCTCTATGGGTCTCTATGTATCTCTATGAGTCTCTATATATCTATGTATCTCTATGTGTCTCTATGTATCTTTATGTATCTCTGAGTCTCTATGTATCTCTATATATCTCTATATATCTCTATATATCTCTATGAGTCTCTATGTATCTCTGTGTCTCTATGAGTATCTATATATCTCTATGTATCTCTGAGTCTCTATGTATCTCTATGAGTCTCTATATATCTCCATGTATCTCTATGTATCTCTATGAGTCTCTATGTATCTCTGTGAGTCTCTATGTATCTCTATGTATCTCTATGAGTCTCTATGTATCTTTGTGAGTCTCTATACATCTGTATGTATTTCAATGAGTCTCTATGTATCTCTATGTGTCTCTATGGGTCTCTATGTATCTCTATGAGTCTCTATATATCTCTATGTATCTCTATGTATCTCTATGTATCTCTATGGGTCTCTATGTATCTCTATGAGTCTCTATATATCTCTATGTATCTCTATGTATCCCTATGTGTCTCTATGGGTCTCTATGTATCTATGTGAGTCTCTATGTATCTCTAAATATCTCTATGTATCTCTATATATCTCCTATGTATCTCTATGAGTCTCTATGAGTCTCTATGTATCTCTATGTGTCTCTATGTATCTCTATGTATCTCTATGAGTCTCTATGTATCTCTATGTATCTCTATGAGTCTATATGTATCTCTATGTATCTCTATGTGTCTCTATGTATCTCTATGTATCTCTATGAGTCTCTATGTATCTCTATATATCTCTATGTATCTCTATGAGTCTGTATGTATCTCTATGTATCTCTATGAGTCTCTATATATCTCTATGTATCTCTATGAGTCTCTATGTATCTCTATGTATCCCTATGTGTCTCTATCTATCTCTATGTATCTCTATGTGTCTCTATGTATCTCTATGTATCTCTATATATCTCTATGAGTCTCTACGAGTCTCTATATATCTATGTATCTCTATGAGTCTCTATGTATCTCTATGTATCTCTATGTGTCTCTATGTATCTCTATGTATCTCTATGTATCTCTATGAGTCTCTATATATCTCTATGTATCTCTATGTATCTCTATGTGTCTCTATGTATCTCAATGTATCTCTATATATCTCTATGAGTCTCTATGTATCTCTATGTATCTCTATGAGTCTTTATGTATCTCTATGTATCTCTATGAGTCTCTATGTATCTCTATGTATCTCTATGAGTCTCTATGAGTCTCTGTGTATCTCTATGTATCTCTATGAGTCTATGTATCTCTATGTGTCTCTATGTATCTCTATGTATCTCTATGTATCTCTGTGTATCTCTATGTATCTCTATGAGTCTCTATGTATCTCTATGAGTCTCTATGTATCTCTATGAGTCTATATGTATCTCTATGAGTCTCTATGTATGTCTTTGAGTCTCTATGTATCTGTATGTGTCTCTATGTATCTCTATGTATCTCTATATATCTCTATGTGTCTCTATGTATCTCTATGTATCTCTATGAGTCTCTATGTATCTCTATGAGTCTCTATATATCTCTATATATCTCTATGTGTCTCTATGTATCTCTATGTGTCTCTATGTATCTCTATGTATCTCTATGAAATCTCTATGTATCTCTATGAGTCTCTATATATCTCTATGTATCTCTATGAGTCTCTATGTATCCCAATGTATCTCTATGTATCTCTATATATCTCTATGTGTCTCTATGTGTCTCTATGTATCTCTATATATCTCTATGTATCTCTATGTGTCTCCATGTATATCTATATATCTCTATGTATCTCTATGAGTCTCTATGTATCTCTATGTATCTCTATGAGTCTCTATGTATCTCTATGTATCTCTATGAGTCTCTATATATCTCTATGTATCTCTATGAGTCTCTATGAGTCTCTATGTATCTCTATGTGTCTCTATGTATCTCTATGTATCTGTATGTATCTCTATGAGTCTCTATGTATCTCTATGAGTCTCTATGAATCTCTATGTATCTCTGAGTCTCTATGTGTCTCTTTGTATCTCTATGTATCTCTATGAGTCTCTACGAGTCTCTATATATATCTATGTATCTCTATGAGTCTCTATGTATCTCTATGAGTCTCTATGTATCTCTATGTATCTCTATGAGTCTCTATGTATCTCTATATATCTCTATGTATCTCTAAATATCTCTATGTATCTCTATGAGTCTCTATATATCTCTATGTATCTCTATGAGTCTCTATGTATCTCTATGAGTCTCTATGTGTCTCTATGTATCTCTATGTATCTCTATGTATCTATATGTGTCTCTATGAGTCTCTATGTATCTCTATGTATCTCTATGGTTCTCTTTGAGTCTCTATGTATCTCTATGAGTCTCTATGGGTCTCTATGAGTCTCTATGTATCTCTATGTATCTCTATGGGTCTCTATGAGTCTCTATGTATCTCTATGAATCTCTATGTATCTCTATGTATCTCTATGAGTCTCTATGTATTTCTATGAGTCTTTATGGGTCTCTATGAGTCTCTATGTATCTCTATGAATCTCTATGTATCTCTATGTATCTCTATGAGTCTCTATGTATCTCTATGTATCTCTATGAGTCTCTATGTATCTTTATGTGTCTCTATGTATCTCTATGTATCTCTATGTGCCTCTATGTATCTCTATGAGTCTCTATGTATCTCTATGTATCTCTATGTGTCTCTATGTATCTCTATGTATCTCTATGAGTCTCTATGTATCTCTGTGTATCTCTATGTATCTCTATGAGTCTCTATATATCTATGTATCTCTATGTATCTCTATGAATCTCTATGTATCTCTATTAGTCTCTATGTATCTCTATGTATCTCTATGAGTCTCTATATATCTCTATGTATCTCTATGAGTCTCTATGAGTCTCTATGTATCTCTATGTGTCTCTATGTATCTCTATGTATCTGTATGTATCTCTATGTATCTCTATGAGTCTCTATGAATCTCTATGTATCTCTGAGTCTCTATGTGTCTCTATGTATCTCTATGTATCTCTATGGGTCTCTATGAGTCTCTATGTATCTATGTATCTCTATGAGTCTCTATGTATCTCTATGTATCTCTATGAGTCTCTATGTATCTCTATGTATCTCTATGAGTCTCTATGTATCTCTATATATCTATGTATCTCTAAATATCTCTATGTATCTCTATGAGTCTCTATATATCTCTATGCATCTCTATGAGTCTCTATGTATCTCTATGAGTCTCTATGTGTCTCTATGTATCTCTATGTATCTCTATGTATCTATATGTGTCTCTATGAGTCTCTATGTATCTCTATGTATCTCTATGTATCTCTATGGTTCTCTTTGAGTCTCTATGTATCTCTATGAGTCTCTATGGGTCTCTATGAGTCTCTATGTATCTCTATGTATCTCTATGGGTCTCTATGAGTCTCTATGTATCTCTATGAATCTCTATGTATCTCTATGTATCTCTATGAGTCTCTATGTATTTCTATGAGTCTCTATGGGTCTCTATGAGTCTCTATGTATCTCTATGAATCTCTATGTATCTCTATGTATCTCTATGAGTCTCTATGTATCTCTATGTATCTCTATGAGTCTCTATGTATCTTTATGTGTCTCTATGTATCTCTATGTATCTCTATGTGTCTCTATGTATCTCTATGAGTCTCTATGAGTCTCTATGTATCTCTATGTATCTCTATGTGTCTCTATGTATCTCTATGTATCTCTATGAGTCTCTATGTATCTCTGTGTATCTCTATGTATCTCTATGAGTCTCTATATATCTATGTATCTCTATGTATCTCTATGAGTCTCTATGTATCTCTATGTGTCTCTATGGGTCTCTATGTATCTCTATGAGTCTCTATGTATCTCTATGTATCTCTATGTATCTCTATGGGTCTCTATGTATCTCTATGAGTCTCTATATATCTCTATGTATCTCTATGTATCTCTATGTGTCTCTATGTATCTTTATGTATCTCTGAGTCTCTATGTATCTCTATATATCTCTATGTATCTCTATGTATCTCTATATATCTCTATGAGTCTCTATGTATCTCTGTGTCTCTATGAGTATCTATATATCTCTATGTATCTCTGAGTCTCTATGTATCTCTATGAGTCTCTATATATCTCCATGTATCTCTATGTATCTCTATGAGTCTCTATGTATCTCTATGTATCTCTGAGTCTCTATGTGTCTCTTTGTATCTCTATGTATCTCTATGAGTCTCTACGAGTCTCTATATATATCTATGTATCTCTATGAGTCTCTATGTATCTCTATGTATCTCTATGAGTCTCTATGTATCTCTATGTATCTCTATGAGTCTCTATGTATCTCTATATATCTCTATGTATCTCTAAATATCTCTATGTATCTCTATGAGTCTCTATATATCTCTATGTATCTCTATGAGTCTCTATGTATCTCTATGAGTCTCTATGTGTCTCTATGTATCTCTATGTATCTCTATGTATCTATATGTGTCTCTATGAGTCTCTATGTATCTCTATGTATCTCTATGGTTCTCTTTGAGTCTCTATGTATCTCTATGAGTCTCTATGGGTCTCTATGAGTCTCTATGTATCTCTATGTATCTCTATGGGTCTCTATGAGTCTCTATGTATCTCTATGAATCTCTATGTATCTCTATGTATCTCTATGAGTCTCTATGTATTTCTATGAGTCTCTATGGGTCTCTATGAGTCTCTATGTATCTCTATGAATCTCTATGTATCTCTATGTATCTCTATGAGTCTCTATGTATCTCTATGTATCTCTATGAGTCTCTATGTATCTTTATGTGTCTCTATGTATCTCTATGTATCTCTATGTGTCTCTATGTATCTCTATGAGTCTCTATGTATCTCTATGTATCTCTATGTGTCTCTATGTATCTCTATGTATCTCTATGAGTCTCTATGTATCTCTGTGTATCTCTATGTATCTCTATGAGTCTCTATATATCTATGTATCTCTATGTATCTCTATGAATCTCTATGTATCTCTATTAGTCTCTATGTATCTCTATGTATCTCTATGAGTCTCTATATATCTCTATGTATCTCTATGAGTCTCTATGAGTCTCTATGTATCTCTATGTGTCTCTATGTATTGCTATGTATCTGTATGTATCTCTATGAGTCTCTATGTATCTCTATGAGTCTCTATGAATCTCTATGTATCTCTGAGTCTCTATGTGTCTCTATGTATCTCTATGTATCTCTATGAGTCTCTACGAGTCTCTATATATCTATGTATCTCTATGAGTCTCTATGTATCTCTATGTATCTCTATGAGTCTCTATGTATCTCTATGTATCTCTATGAGTCTCTATGTATCTCTATATATCTATGTATCTCTAAATATCTCTATGTATCTCTATGAGTCTCTATATATCTCTATGCATCTCTATGAGTCTCTATGTATCTCTATGAGTCTCTATGTGTCTCTATATATCTCTATGCATCTCTATGAGTCTCTATGTATCTCTATGAGTCTCTATGTGTCTCTATGTATCTCTATGTATCTCTATGTATCTATATGTGTCTCTATGAGTCTCTATGAGTCTCTATGTATCTCTATGTGTCTCTATGTATCTCTATGTATCTGTATGTATCTCTATGAGTCTCTATGTATCTCTATGTGTCTCTATGTATCTCTATGTATCTGTATGTATCTCTATGAGTCTCTATGTATCTCTATGAGTCTCTATGAATCTCTATGTATCTCTGAGTCTCTATGTGTCTCTATGTATCTCTATGTATCTCTATGAGTCTCTACGAGTCTCTATATATCTATGTATCTCTATGAGTCTCTATGTATCTCTATGTATCTCTATGAGTCTCTATGTATCTCTATGTATCTCTATGAGTCTCTATGTATCTCTATATATCTATGTATCTCTAAATATCTCTATGTATCTCTATGAGTCTCTATATATCTCTATGCATCTCTATGAGTCTCTATGTATCTCTATGGGTCTCTATGAGTCTCTATGTATCTCTATGAATCTCTATGTATCTCTATGTATCTCTATGAGTCTCTATGTATTTCTATGAGTCTCTATGGGTCTCTATGAGTCTCTATGTATCTCTATGAATCTTTATGTATCTCTATGTATCTCTATGAGTCTCTATGTATCTCTATGTATCTCTATGGGTCTCTATGTATCTTTATGTGTCTCTATGTATCTCTATGTATCTCTATGTATCTCTATGAGTCTCTATGTATTTCTATGAGTCTCTATGTATCTCTATGTATCTCTATGTGTCTCTATGTATCTCTATGTATCTCTATGAGTCTCTATGAGTCTCTATGTATCTCTATGTATCTCTATGAGTCTCTATGTATCTCTATGAGTCTTTATGTATCTCTATGAGTCTCTATGAGTCTCAATGTATCTCTATGTATCTATATGTGTGTCTATGTATCTCTATGAGTCTCTATGTATCTCTATGAGTCTCTATGAGTCTCAATGTATCTCTATGAGTCTCTATGTATCTCTATGGGTCTCTATGTATCTCTATGAGTCTCTATGTATCTCTATGTATCTCTGTGTCTCTATGTATCTCTATGTATCTCTATGTATCTCTATGAGTCTCTATGTGTCTCTATGTATCTCTATGAGTCTCTATGTATCTCTATGTGTCTCTATGTATCTCTATGAGTCTCTATGTATCTCTATGTGTCTCTATGAGTCTCTATGTATCTCTATGTATCTATGTGTCTCTATGTATCTCTATGAGTCTCTATGTATCTCTATGAGACTCTATGTATCTCTATGTGTCTCTATGAGTCTCTATATATCTCTATGTATCTCTATGAGTCTCTATGTATCTCTATGTATCTCTATGTATCTCTATGAGTCTCTATGTATCTCAATGTATCTCTATATATCTCTATGAGTCTCTATGTATCTCTATGAGACTCTATGTATCTCTATGTATCTCTACGAGTCTCTGTGTATCTCTATGTATCTCTATGTGTCTCTATGTATCTCTGAGTCTCTATGTGTCTCTATGTATCTCTATGAGTCTCTATGTATCTCTATGTATCTCTATGAGTCTCTATGTGTCTCTATGTATCTCTATGAGTCTCTATGTATCTCTATGAGACTCTATGTATCTCTATGTGTCTCTATGAGTCTCTATGTATCTCTATGTATCTCTATGTATCTCTATGAGTCTCTATGTATCTCTATGTATCTCTATGAGTCTCTATGTATCTCTATGAGTCTCTATGTATCTCTATGTATCTCTATGAGTCTCTATGTATCTCTATGTATCTCTATGTGTCTCTATGTGTCTCTATAATTCTCTATATATCTCTATATATCTCAGAGTCTCTATGTGTCTCTATGTATCTCTATGTATCTCTATATATCTCTATCTGTCTCTATGTATCTCTATGAATCTTTATGTATCTCTATGTATCTCTATGAGTCTCTATGTATCTCTATGTATCTCTATGTGTCTCTATGTATCTCTATGAGTCTCTATGTATCTCTATGTATCTCTATGTGTCTCTATGTATCTCTATGTATCTCTATGAGTCTCTATGAGTCTCTATGTATCTCTATGTATCTATATGTGTGTCTATGTATCTCTATGAGTCTTTATGTATCTCTATGAGTCTCTATGAGTCTCAATGTATCTCTATGTATCTATATGTGTGTCTATGTATCTCTATGAGTCTCTATGTATCTCTATGAGTCTCTATGAGTCTCAATGTATCTCTATGAGTCTCTATGTATCTCTATGGGTCTCTATGTATCTCTATGAGTCTCTATGTATCTCTATGTATCTCTGTGTCTCTATGTATCTCTATGTATCTCTATGTATCTCTATGAGTCTCTATGTGTCTCTATGTATCTCTATGAGTCTCTATGTATCTCTATGTGTCTCTATGTATCTCTATGAGTCTCTATGTATCTCTATGTGTCTCTATGAGTCTCTATGTATCTCTATGTATCTCTATGTATCTCTATGTGTCTCTATGAGTCTCTATGTATCTCTATGAGTCTCTATGTGTCTCTATGTATCTCTATGAGTCTCTATGTATCTCTATGAGTCTCTATGTATCTCTATGATTCTCTATGTATCTCAATGTATCTCTATATATCTCTATGAGTCTCTATGTATCTCTATGAGACTCTATGTATCTCTATGGGTCTCTATGAGTCTCTATGTATCTCTATGAATCTCTATGTATCTCTATGTATCTCTATGAGTCTCTATGTATTTCTATGAGTCTCTATGGGTCTCTATGAGTCTCTATGTATCTCTATGAATCTCTATGTATCTCTATGTATCTCTATGAGTCTCTATGTATCTCTATGTATCTCTATGAGTCTCTATGTATCTTTATGTGTCTCTATGTATCTCTATGTATCTCTATGTGTCTCTATGTATCTCTATGAGTCTCTATGTATCTCTATGTATCTCTATGTGTCTCTATGTATCTCTATGTATCTCTATGAGTCTCTATGTATCTCTGTGTATCTCTATGTATCTCTATGAGTCTCTATATATCTATGTATCTCTATGTATCTCTATGAATCTCTATGTATCTCTATTAGTCTCTATGTATCTCTATGTATCTCTATGAGTCTCTATATATCTCTATGTATCTCTATGAGTCTCTATGAGTCTCTATGTATCTCTATGTGTCTCTATGTATTGCTATGTATCTGTATGTATCTCTATGAGTCTCTATGTATCTCTATGAGTCTCTATGAATCTCTATGTATCTCTGAGTCTCTATGTGTCTCTATGTATCTCTATGTATCTCTATGAGTCTCTACGAGTCTCTATATATCTATGTATCTCTATGAGTCTCTATGTATCTCTATGTATCTCTATGAGTCTCTATGTATCTCTATGTATCTCTATGAGTCTCTATGTATCTCTATATATCTATGTATCTCTAAATATCTCTATGTATCTCTATGAGTCTCTATATATCTCTATGCATCTCTATGAGTCTCTATGTATCTCTATGAGTCTCTATGTGTCTCTATATATCTCTATGCATCTCTATGAGTCTCTATGTATCTCTATGAGTCTCTATGTGTCTCTATGTATCTCTATGTATCTCTATGTATCTATATGTGTCTCTATGAGTCTCTATGAGTCTCTATGTATCTCTATGTGTCTCTATGTATCTCTATGTATCTGTATGTATCTCTATGAGTCTCTATGTATCTCTATGTGTCTCTATGTATCTCTATGTATCTGTATGTATCTCTATGAGTCTCTATATATCTCTATGTATCTCTATGAGTCTCTATGTATCTCTATGAGTCTCTATGTGTCTCTATGTATCTCTATGTATCTCTATGTATCTATATGTGTCTCTATGAGTCTCTATGTATCTCTATGTATCTCTATGGTTCTCTTTGAGTCTCTATGTATCTCTATGAGTCTCTATGGGTCTCTATGAGTCTCTATGTATCTCTATGTATCTCTATGGGTCTCTATGAGTCTCTATGTATCTCTATGAATCTCTATGTATCTCTATGTATCTCTATGAGTCTCTATGTATTTCTATGAGTCTCTATGGGTCTCTATGAGTCTCTATGTATCTCTATGAATCTCTATGTATCTCTATGTATCTCTATGAGTCTCTATGTATCTCTATGTATCTCTATGAGTCTCTATGTATCTTTATGTGTCTCTATGTATCTCTATGTATTTCTATGTGTCTCTATGTATCTCTATGAGTCTCTATGTATCTCTATGTATCTCTATGTGTCTCTATGTATCTCTATGTATCTCTATGAGTCTCTATGTATCTCTGTGTATCTCTATGTATCTCTATGAGTCTCTATATATCTATGTATCTCTATGTATCTCTATGAATCTCTATGTATCTCTATTAGTCTCTATGTATCTCTATGTATCTCTATGAGTCTCTATATATCTCTATGTATCTCTATGAGTCTCTATGAGTCTCTATGTATCTCTATGTGTCTCTATGTATTGCTATGTATCTGTATGTATCTCTATGAGTCTCTATGTATCTCTATGAGTCTCTATGAATCTCTATGTATCTCTGAGTCTCTATGTGTCTCTATGTATCTCTATGTATCTCTATGAGTCTCTACGAGTCTCTATATATCTATGTATCTCTATGAGTCTCTATGTATCTCTATGTATCTCTATGAGTCTCTATGTATCTCTATGTATCTCTATGAGTCTCTATGTATCTCTATATATCTATGTATCTCTAAATATCTCTATGTATCTCTATGAGTCTCTATATATCTCTATGCATCTCTATGAGTCTCTATGTATCTCTATGAGTCTCTATGTGTCTCTATATATCTCTATGCATCTCTATGAGTCTCTATGTATCTCTATGAGTCTCTATGTGTCTCTATGTATCTCTATGTATCTCTATGTATCTATATGTGTCTCTATGAGTCTCTATGAGTCTCTATGTATCTCTATGTGTCTCTATGTATCTCTATGTATCTGTATGTATCTCTATGAGTCTCTATGTATCTCTATGTGTCTCTATGTATCTCTATGTATCTGTATGTATCTCTATGAGTCTCTATGTATCTCTATGAGTCTCTATGAATCTCTATGTATCTCTGAGTCTCTATGTGTCTCTATGTATCTCTATGTATCTCTATGAGTCTCTACGAGTCTCTATATATCTATGTATCTCTATGAGTCTCTATGTATCTCTATGTATCTCTATGAGTCTCTATGTATCTCTATGTATCTCTATGAGTCTCTATGTATCTCTATATATCTATGTATCTCTAAATATCTCTATGTATCTCTATGAGTCTCTATATATCTCTATGCATCTCTATGAGTCTCTATGTATCTCTATGGGTCTCTATGAGTCTCTATGTATCTCTATGAATCTCTATGTATCTCTATGTATCTCTATGAGTCTCTATGTATTTCTATGAGTCTCTATGGGTCTCTATGAGTCTCTATGTATCTCTATGAATCTTTATGTATCTCTATGTATCTCTATGAGTCTCTATGTATCTCTATGTATCTCTATGGGTCTCTATGTATCTTTATGTGTCTCTATGTATCTCTATGTATCTCTATGTATCTCTATGAGTCTCTATGTATTTCTATGAGTCTCTATGTATCTCTATGTATCTCTATGTGTCTCTATGTATCTCTATGTATCTCTATGAGTCTCTATGAGTCTCTATGTATCTCTATGTATCTCTATGAGTCTCTATGTATCTCTATGAGTCTTTATGTATCTCTATGAGTCTCTATGAGTCTCAATGTATCTCTATGTATCTATATGTGTGTCTATGTATCTCTATGAGTCTCTATGTATCTCTATGAGTCTCTATGAGTCTCAATGTATCTCTATGAGTCTCTATGTATCTCTATGGGTCTCTATGTATCTCTATGAGTCTCTATGTATCTCTATGTATCTCTGTGTCTCTATGTATCTCTATGTATCTCTATGTATCTCTATGAGTCTCTATGTGTCTCTATGTATCTCTATGAGTCTCTATGTATCTCTATGTGTCTCTATGTATCTCTATGAGTCTCTATGTATCTCTATGTGTCTCTATGAGTCTCTATGTATCTCTATGTATCTATGTGTCTCTATGTATCTCTATGAGTCTCTATGTATCTCTATGAGACTCTATGTATCTCTATGTGTCTCTATGAGTCTCTATATATCTCTATGTATCTCTATGAGTCTCTATGTATCTCTATGTATCTCTATGTATCTCTATGAGTCTCTATGTATCTCAATGTATCTCTATATATCTCTATGAGTCTCTATGTATCTCTATGAGACTCTATGTATCTCTATGTATCTCTACGAGTCTCTGTGTATCTCTATGTATCTCTATGTGTCTCTATGTATCTCTGAGTCTCTATGTGTCTCTATGTATCTCTATGAGTCTCTATGTATCTCTATGTATCTCTATGAGTCTCTATGTGTCTCTATGTATCTCTATGAGTCTCTATGTATCTCTATGAGACTCTATGTATCTCTATGTGTCTCTATGAGTCTCTATGTATCTCTATGTATCTCTATGTATCTCTATGAGTCTCTATGTATCTCTATGTATCTCTATGAGTCTCTATGTATCTCTATGAGTCTCTATGTATCTCTATGTATCTCTATGAGTCTCTATGTATCTCTATGTATCTCTATGTGTCTCTATGTGTCTCTATAATTCTCTATATATCTCTATATATCTCAGAGTCTCTATGTGTCTCTATGTATCTCTATGTATCTCTATATATCTCTATCTGTCTCTATGTATCTCTATGAATCTTTATGTATCTCTATGTATCTCTATGAGTCTCTATGTATCTCTATGTATCTCTATGTGTCTCTATGTATCTCTATGAGTCTCTATGTATCTCTATGTATCTCTATGTGTCTCTATGTATCTCTATGTATCTCTATGAGTCTCTATGAGTCTCTATGTATCTCTATGTATCTATATGTGTGTCTATGTATCTCTATGAGTCTTTATGTATCTCTATGAGTCTCTATGAGTCTCAATGTATCTCTATGTATCTATATGTGTGTCTATGTATCTCTATGAGTCTCTATGTATCTCTATGAGTCTCTATGAGTCTCAATGTATCTCTATGAGTCTCTATGTATCTCTATGGGTCTCTATGTATCTCTATGAGTCTCTATGTATCTCTATGTATCTCTGTGTCTCTATGTATCTCTATGTATCTCTATGTATCTCTATGAGTCTCTATGTGTCTCTATGTATCTCTATGAGTCTCTATGTATCTCTATGTGTCTCTATGTATCTCTATGAGTCTCTATGTATCTCTATGTGTCTCTATGAGTCTCTATGTATCTCTATGTATCTCTATGTATCTCTATGTGTCTCTATGAGTCTCTATGTATCTCTATGAGTCTCTATGTGTCTCTATGTATCTCTATGAGTCTCTATGTATCTCTATGAGTCTCTATGTATCTCTATGATTCTCTATGTATCTCAATGTATCTCTATATATCTCTATGAGTCTCTATGTATCTCTATGAGACTCTATGTATCTCTATGGGTCTCTATGAGTCTCTATGTATCTCTATGAATCTCTATGTATCTCTATGTATCTCTATGAGTCTCTATGTATTTCTATGAGTCTCTATGGGTCTCTATGAGTCTCTATGTATCTCTATGAATCTCTATGTATCTCTATGTATCTCTATGAGTCTCTATGTATCTCTATGTATCTCTATGAGTCTCTATGTATCTTTATGTGTCTCTATGTATCTCTATGTATCTCTATGTGTCTCTATGTATCTCTATGAGTCTCTATGTATCTCTATGTATCTCTATGTGTCTCTATGTATCTCTATGTATCTCTATGAGTCTCTATGTATCTCTGTGTATCTCTATGTATCTCTATGAGTCTCTATATATCTATGTATCTCTATGTATCTCTATGAATCTCTATGTATCTCTATTAGTCTCTATGTATCTCTATGTATCTCTATGAGTCTCTATATATCTCTATGTATCTCTATGAGTCTCTATGAGTCTCTATGTATCTCTATGTGTCTCTATGTATTGCTATGTATCTGTATGTATCTCTATGAGTCTCTATGTATCTCTATGAGTCTCTATGAATCTCTATGTATCTCTGAGTCTCTATGTGTCTCTATGTATCTCTATGTATCTCTATGAGTCTCTACGAGTCTCTATATATCTATGTATCTCTATGAGTCTCTATGTATCTCTATGTATCTCTATGAGTCTCTATGTATCTCTATGTATCTCTATGAGTCTCTATGTATCTCTATATATCTATGTATCTCTAAATATCTCTATGTATCTCTATGAGTCTCTATATATCTCTATGCATCTCTATGAGTCTCTATGTATCTCTATGAGTCTCTATGTGTCTCTATATATCTCTATGCATCTCTATGAGTCTCTATGTATCTCTATGAGTCTCTATGTGTCTCTATGTATCTCTATGTATCTCTATGTATCTATATGTGTCTCTATGAGTCTCTATGAGTCTCTATGTATCTCTATGTGTCTCTATGTATCTCTATGTATCTGTATGTATCTCTATGAGTCTCTATGTATCTCTATGTGTCTCTATGTATCTCTATGT
The DNA here is from genome assembly GCF_048934315.1 of Petromyzon marinus. Taxonomy (NCBI): domain Eukaryota; kingdom Metazoa; phylum Chordata; class Hyperoartia; order Petromyzontiformes; family Petromyzontidae; genus Petromyzon; species Petromyzon marinus. The sequence goes on along the minus strand of NW_027423702.1, from coordinate 240,079 downwards.
ATCTGTATGTATCTCTATGAGTCTCTATGTATCTCTATGAGTCTCTATGAATCTCTATGTATCTCTGAGTCTCTATGTGTCTCTATGTATCTCTATGTATCTCTATGAGTCTCTACAAGTCTCTATATATCTATGTATCTCTATGAGTCTCTATGTATCTCTATGTATCTCTATGAGTCTCTATGTATCTCTATGTATCTCTATGAGTCTCTATGTATCTCTATATATCTATGTATCTCTAAATATCTCTATGTATCTCTATGAGTCTCTATATATCTCTATGCATCTCTATGAGTCTCTATGTATCTCTATGGGTCTCTATGAGTCTCTATGTATCTCTATGAATCTCTATGTATCTCTATGTATCTCTATGAGTCTCTATGTATTTCTATGAGTCTCTATGGGTCTCTATGAGTCTCTATGTATCTCTATGAATCTTTATGTATCTCTATGTATCTCTATGAGTCTCTATGTATCTCTATGTATCTCTATGGGTCTCTATGTATCTTTATGTGTCTCTATGTATCTCTATGTATCTCTATGTATCTCTATGAGTCTCTATGTATTTCTATGAGTCTCTATGTATCTCTATGTATCTCTATGTGTCTCTATGTATCTCTATGTATCTCTATGAGTCTCTATGAGTCTCTATGTATCTCTATGTATCTCTATGAGTCTCTATGTATCTCTATGAGTCTTTATGTATCTCTATGAGTCTCTATGAGTCTCAATGTATCTCTATGTATCTATATGTGTGTCTATGTATCTCTATGAGTCTCTATGTATCTCTATGAGTCTCTATGAGTCTCAATGTATCTCTATGAGTCTCTATGTATCTCTATGGGTCTCTATGTATCTCTATGAGTCTCTATGTATCTCTATGTATCTCTGTGTCTCTATGTATCTCTATGTATCTCTATGTATCTCTATGAGTCTCTATGTGTCTCTATGTATCTCTATGAGTCTCTATGTATCTCTATGTGTCTCTATGTATCTCTATGAGTCTCTATGTATCTCTATGTGTCTCTATGAGTCTCTATGTATCTCTATGTATCTATGTGTCTCTATGTATCTCTATGAGTCTCTATGTATCTCTATGAGACTCTATGTATCTCTATGTGTCTCTATGAGTCTCTATATATCTCTATGTATCTCTATGAGTCTCTATGTATCTCTATGTATCTCTATGTATCTCTATGAGTCTCTATGTATCTCAATGTATCTCTATATATCTCTATGAGTCTCTATGTATCTCTATGAGACTCTATGTATCTCTATGTATCTCTACGAGTCTCTGTGTATCTCTATGTATCTCTATGTGTCTCTATGTATCTCTGAGTCTCTATGTGTCTCTATGTATCTCTATGAGTCTCTATGTATCTCTATGTATCTCTATGAGTCTCTATGTGTCTCTATGTATCTCTATGAGTCTCTATGTATCTCTATGAGACTCTATGTATCTCTATGTGTCTCTATGAGTCTCTATGTATCTCTATGTATCTCTATGTATCTCTATGAGTCTCTATGTATCTCTATGTATCTCTATGAGTCTCTATGTATCTCTATGAGTCTCTATGTATCTCTATGTATCTCTATGAGTCTCTATGTATCTCTATGTATCTCTATGTGTCTCTATGTGTCTCTATAATTCTCTATATATCTCTATATATCTCAGAGTCTCTATGTGTCTCTATGTATCTCTATGTATCTCTATATATCTCTATCTGTCTCTATGTATCTCTATGAATCTTTATGTATCTCTATGTATCTCTATGAGTCTCTATGTATCTCTATGTATCTCTATGTGTCTCTATGTATCTCTATGAGTCTCTATGTATCTCTATGTATCTCTATGTGTCTCTATGTATCTCTATGTATCTCTATGAGTCTCTATGAGTCTCTATGTATCTCTATGTATCTATATGTGTGTCTATGTATCTCTATGAGTCTTTATGTATCTCTATGAGTCTCTATGAGTCTCAATGTATCTCTATGTATCTATATGTGTGTCTATGTATCTCTATGAGTCTCTATGTATCTCTATGAGTCTCTATGAGTCTCAATGTATCTCTATGAGTCTCTATGTATCTCTATGGGTCTCTATGTATCTCTATGAGTCTCTATGTATCTCTATGTATCTCTGTGTCTCTATGTATCTCTATGTATCTCTATGTATCTCTATGAGTCTCTATGTGTCTCTATGTATCTCTATGAGTCTCTATGTATCTCTATGTGTCTCTATGTATCTCTATGAGTCTCTATGTATCTCTATGTGTCTCTATGAGTCTCTATGTATCTCTATGTATCTCTATGTATCTCTATGTGTCTCTATGAGTCTCTATGTATCTCTATGAGTCTCTATGTGTCTCTATGTATCTCTATGAGTCTCTATGTATCTCTATGAGTCTCTATGTATCTCTATGATTCTCTATGTATCTCAATGTATCTCTATATATCTCTATGAGTCTCTATGTATCTCTATGAGACTCTATGTATCTCTATGTATCTCTATGAGTCTCTATGTATCTCTATGAGTCTCTATGTGTCTTTATGTATCTCTATGAGTCTCTATGTATCTTTATGTATCTCTATGAGTCTCTATGTGTCTCTATGTATCTCTATGAGTCTCTATGTATCTCTATGAGACTCTATGTATCTCTATGTGTCTCTATGAGTCTCTATATATCTCTATGTATCTCTATGAGTCTCTATGTATCTCTATGTATCTCTATGTATCTCTATGAGTCTCTATGTATCTCAATGTATCTCTATATATCTCTATGAGTCTCTATGTATCTCTATGAGACTCTATGTATCTCTATGTATCTCTACGAGTCTCTGTGTATCTCTATGTATCTCTATGTGTCTCTATGTATCTCTGAGTCTCTATGTGTCTCTATGTATCTCTATGAGTCTCTATGTATCTCTATGTATCTCTATGAGTCTCTATGTGTCTCTATGTATCTCTATGAGTCTCTATGTATCTCTATGAGACTCTATGTATCTCTATGTGTCTCTATGAGTCTCTATGTATCTCTATGTATCTCTATGAGTCTCTATGTATCTCTATGTATCTCTATGAGTCTCTATGTATCTCTATGAGTCTCTATGTATCTCTATGTATCTCTATGAGTCTCTATGTATCTCTATGTATCTCTATGTGTCTCTATGTGTCTCTATGAGTCTCTATATATCTCTATATATCTCTGAGTCTCTATGTGTCTCTATGTATCTCTATGTATCTCTATGTATCTCTATATATCTCTATCTGTCTCTATGTATCTCTATGAGTCTCTATGTATCTCTACGAGTCTCTATGTATCTCTATGTATCTCTATGAGTCTCTACGAGTCTCTATGTATCTCTATGTGTCTCTATGAGTCTCTATGTATCTCTACGTATCTCTATGTATCTCTATGAGTCTCTATGTATCTCTATGAGTCTCTATGTACCTCTATGTATCTATTTGAGTCTCTATGTATCTCTATGTATCTTTATGTATCTCTATGAGTCTCTATGTATCTCTATGTATCTCTATGTATCTATATGTGTCTCTATGTATCTCTATGAGTCTCTATGTATCTCTATGTATCTCTATGTATCTCAATGTATCTCTGTGTATCTCTGTGAGTCTCTATATATCTCTATGTATCTCTATGTATCTCTATGTATCTCTATGAGTCTCTATGTGTCTCTATGTGTCTCTATGTATCTCTATGAGTCTCTATGTATCTCTATGTATCTCTATGTATCTCTATGGTTCTCTTTGAGTCTCTATGTATCTCTATGAGTCTCTATGTATCTCTATGAGTCTCTATGTGTCTCTATGTATCTCTATGTATCTCTATGGGTCTCTATGAGTCTCTATGTATCTCTATGTATCTCTATGGGTCTCTATGAGTCTCTATGTATCTCTATGAATTTCTATGTATCTCTATGTATCTCTATGAGTCTCTATGTATTTCTATGAGTCTCTATGGGTCTCTATGAGTCTCTATGTATCTCTATGAATCTCTATGTATCTCTATGTATCTCTATGAGTCTCTATGTATCTCTATGAGTCTCTATGTATCTTTATGTGTCTCTATGTATCTCTATGTATCTCTATGTGTCTCTATGTATCTCTATGAGTCTCTATGAGTCTCTATGTATCTCTATGTATCTCTATGTGTCTCTATGTATCTCTATGTATCTCTATGAGTCTCTATGTATCTCTGTGTATCTCTATGTATCTCTATGAGTCTCTATATATCTATGTATCTCTATGTATCTCTATGAGTCTCTATGTATCTCTGTGAGTCTCTATGTCTCTCTATGTATCTCTATGAGTCTCTATGTATCTCTATGTGTCTCTATGGGTCTCTATGTATCTCTATGTGTCTCTATGGGTCTCTATGTATCTCTATGAGTCTCTATGTATCTATATGTATCTCTATGTATCTCTATGGGTCTCTATGTATCTCTATGAGTCTCTATATATCTATGTATCTCTATGTGTCTCTATGTATCTTTATGTATCTCTGAGTCTCTATGTATCTCTATATATCTCTATATATCTCTATATATCTCTATGAGTCTCTATGTATCTCTGTGTCTCTATGAGTATCTATATATCTCTATGTATCTCTGAGTCTCTATGTATCTCTATGAGTCTCTATATATCTCCATGTATCTCTATGTATCTCTATGAGTCTCTATGTATCTCTGTGAGTCTCTATGTATCTCTATGTATCTCTATGAGTCTCTATGTATCTTTGTGAGTCTCTATACATCTGTATGTATTTCAATGAGTCTCTATGTATCTCTATGTGTCTCTATGGGTCTCTATGTATCTCTATGAGTCTCTATATATCTCTATGTATCTCTATGTATCTCTATGTATCTCTATGGGTCTCTATGTATCTCTATGAGTCTCTATATATCTCTATGTATCTCTATGTATCCCTATGTGTCTCTATGGGTCTCTATGTATCTATGTGAGTCTCTACGTATCTCTAAATATCTCTATGTATCTCTATATATCTCCTATGTATCTCTATGAGTCTCTATGAGTCTCTATGTATCTCTATGTGTCTCTATGTATCTCTATGTATCTCTATGAGTCTCTATGTATCTCTATGTATCTCTATGAGTCTATATGTATCTCTATGTATCTCTATGTGTCTCTATGTATCTCTATGTATCTCTATGAGTCTCTATGTATCTCTATATATCTCTATGTATCTCTATGAGTCTGTATGTATCTCTATGTATCTCTATGAGTCTCTATATATCTCTATGTATCTCTATGAGTCTCTATGTATCTCTATGTATCCCTATGTGTCTCTATCTATCTCTATGTATCTCTATGTGTCTCTATGTATCTCTATGTATCTCTATATATCTCTATGAGTCTCTACGAGTCTCTATATATCTATGTATCTCTATGAGTCTCTATGTATCTCTATGTATCTCTATGTGTCTCTATGTATCTCTATGTATCTCTATGTATCTCTATGAGTCTCTATATATCTCTATGTATCTCTATATATCCCTATTTGTCTCTATGTGTCTCTATGTATCTCTATATATCTCTATGTATCTCTATGTATCTCTATGTGTCTCTATGTATCTCAATGTATCTCTATATATCTCTATGAGTCTCTATGTATCTCTATGTATCTCTATGAGTCTTTATGTGTCTCTATGTATCTCTATGAGTCTCTATGTATCTCTATGTATCTCTATGAGTCTCTATGAGTCTCTGTGTATCTCTATGTATCTCTATGAGTCTATGTATCTCTATGTGTCTCTATGTATCTCTATGTATCTCTATGTATCTCTGTGTATCTCTATGTATCTCTATGAGTCTCTATGTATCTCTATGAGTCTCTATGTATCTCTATGAGTCTATATGTATCTCTATGAGTCTCTATGTATGTCTTTGAGTCTCTATGTATCTGTATGTGTCTCTATGTATCTCTATGTATCTCTATATATCTCTATGTGTCTCTATGTATCTCTATGTATCTCTATGAGTCTCTATGTATCTCTATGAGTCTCTATATATCTCTATATATCTCTATGTGTCTCCATGTATCTCTATGTGTCTCTATGTATCTCTATGTATCTCTATGAAATCTCTATGTATCTCTATGAGTCTCTATATATCTCTATGTATCTCTATGAGTCTCTATGTATCCCAATGTATCTCTATGTATCTCTATATATCTCTATGTGTCTCTATGTGTCTCTATGTATCTCTATATATCTCTATGTATCTCTATGTGTCTCCATGTATATCTATATATCTCTATGTATCTCTATGAGTCTCTATGTATCTCTATGTATCTCTATGAGTCTCTATGTATCTCTATGTATCTCTATGAGTCTCTATATATCTCTATGTATCTCTATGAGTCTCTATGAGTCTCTATGTATCTCTATGTGTCTCTATGTATCTCTATGTATCTGTATGTATCTCTATGAGTCTCTATGTATCTCTATGAGTCTCTATGAATCTCTATGTATCTCTGAGTCTCTATGTGTCTCTTTGTATCTCTATGTATCTCTATGAGTCTCTACGAGTCTCTATATATATCTATGTATCTCTATGAGTCTCTATGTATCTCTATGTATCTCTATGAGTCTCTATGTATCTCTATGTATCTCTATGAGTCTCTATGTATCTCTATATATCTCTATGTATCTCTAAATATCTCTATGTATCTCTATGAGTCTCTATATATCTCTATGAATCTCTATGTATCTCTATGTATCTCTATGAGTCTCTATGTATTTCTATGAGTCTCTATGGGTCTCTATGAGTCTCTATGTATCTCTATGAATCTCTATGTATCTCTATGTATCTCTATGAGTCTCTATGTATCTCTATGTATCTCTATGAGTCTCTATGTATCTTTATGTGTCTCTATGTATCTCTATGTATCTCTATGTGTCTCTATGTATCTCTATGAGTCTCTATGTATCTCTATGTATCTCTATGTGTCTCTATGTATCTCTATGTATCTCTATGAGTCTCTATGTATCTCTGTGTATCTCTATGTATCTCTATGAGTCTCTATATATCTATGTATCTCTATGTATCTCTATGAATCTCTATGTATCTCTATTAGTCTCTATGTATCTCTATGTATCTCTATGAGTCTCTATATATCTCTATGTATCTCTATGAGTCTCTATGAGTCTCTATGTATCTCTATGTGTCTCTATGTATCTCTATGTATCTGTATGTATCTCTATGAGTCTCTATGTATCTCTATGAGTCTCTATGAATCTCTATGTATCTCTGAGTCTCTATGTGTCTCTATGTATCTCTATGTATCTCTATGAGTCTCTACGAGTCTCTATATATCTATGTATCTCTATGAGTCTCTATGTATCTCTATGTATCTCTATGAGTCTCTATGTATCTCTATGTATCTCTATGAGTCTCTATGTATCTCTATATATCTATGTATCTCTAAATATCTCTATGTATCTCTATGAGTCTCTATATATCTCTATGCATCTCTATGAGTCTCTATGTATCTCTATGAGTCTCTATGTGTCTCTATGTATCTCTATGTATCTCTATGTATCTATATGTGTCTCTATGAGTCTCTATGTATCTCTATGTATCTCTATGTATCTCTATGGTTCTCTTTGAGTCTCTATGTATCTCTATGAGTCTCTATGGGTCTCTATGAGTCTCTATGTATCTCTATGTATCTCTATGGGTCTCTATGAGTCTCTATGTATCTCTATGAATCTCTATGTATCTCTATGTATCTCTATGAGTCTCTATGTATTTCTATGAGTCTCTATGTATCTCTATGAATCTCTATGTATCTCTATGTATCTCTATGAGTCTCTATGTATCTCTATGTATCTCTATGAGTCTCTATGTATCTTTATGTGTCTCTATGTATCTCTATGTATCTCTATGTGTCTCTATGTATCTCTATGAGTCTCTATGAGTCTCTATGTATCTCTATGTATCTCTATGTGTCTCTATGTATCTCTATGTATCTCTATGAGTCTCTATGTATCTCTGTGTATCTCTATGTATCTCTATGAGTCTCTATATATCTATGTATCTCTATGTATCTCTATGAGTCTCTATGTATCTCTATGTGTCTCTATGGGTCTCTATGTATCTCTATGAGTCTCTATGTATCTCTATGTATCTCTATGTATCTCTATGGGTCTCTATGTATCTCTATGAGTCTCTATATATCTCTATGTATCTCTATGTATCTCTATGTGTCTCTATGTATCTTTATGTATCTCTGAGTCTCTATGTATCTCTATATATCTCTATGTATCTCTATGTATCTCTATATATCTCTATGAGTCTCTATGTATCTCTGTGTCTCTATGAGTATCTATATATCTCTATGTATCTCTGAGTCTCTATGTATCTCTATGAGTCTCTATATATCTCCATGTATCTCTATGTATCTCTATGAGTCTCTATGTATCTCTATGTATCTCTGAGTCTCTATGTGTCTCTTTGTATCTCTATGTATCTCTATGAGTCTCTACGAGTCTCTATATATATCTATGTATCTCTATGAGTCTCTATGTATCTCTATGTATCTCTATGAGTCTCTATGTATCTCTATGTATCTCTATGAGTCTCTATGTATCTCTATATATCTCTATGTATCTCTAAATATCTCTATGTATCTCTATGAGTCTCTATATATCTCTATGTATCTCTATGAGTCTCTATGTATCTCTATGAGTCTCTATGTGTCTCTATGTATCTCTATGTATCTCTATGTATCTATATGTGTCTCTATGAGTCTCTATGTATCTCTATGTATCTCTATGGTTCTCTTTGAGTCTCTATGTATCTCTATGAGTCTCTATGGGTCTCTATGAGTCTCTATGTATCTCTATGTATCTCTATGGGTCTCTATGAGTCTCTATGTATCTCTATGAATCTCTATGTATCTCTATGTATCTCTATGAGTCTCTATGTATTTCTATGAGTCTCTATGGGTCTCTATGAGTCTCTATGTATCTCTATGAATCTCTATGTATCTCTATGTATCTCTATGAGTCTCTATGTATCTCTATGTATCTCTATGAGTCTCTATGTATCTTTATGTGTCTCTATGTATCTCTATGTATCTCTATGTGTCTCTATGTATCTCTATGAGTCTCTATGTATCTCTATGTATCTCTATGTGTCTCTATGTATCTCTATGTATCTCTATGAGTCTCTATGTATCTCTGTGTATCTCTATGTATCTCTATGAGTCTCTATATATCTATGTATCTCTATGTATCTCTATGAATCTCTATGTATCTCTATTAGTCTCTATGTATCTCTATGTATCTCTATGAGTCTCTATATATCTCTATGTATCTCTATGAGTCTCTATGAGTCTCTATGTATCTCTATGTGTCTCTATGTATTGCTATGTATCTGTATGTATCTCTATGAGTCTCTATGTATCTCTATGAGTCTCTATGAATCTCTATGTATCTCTGAGTCTCTATGTGTCTCTATGTATCTCTATGTATCTCTATGAGTCTCTACGAGTCTCTATATATCTATGTATCTCTATGAGTCTCTATGTATCTCTATGTATCTCTATGAGTCTCTATGTATCTCTATGTATCTCTATGAGTCTCTATGTATCTCTATATATCTATGTATCTCTAAATATCTCTATGTATCTCTATGAGTCTCTATATATCTCTATGCATCTCTATGAGTCTCTATGTATCTCTATGAGTCTCTATGTGTCTCTATATATCTCTATGCATCTCTATGAGTCTCTATGTATCTCTATGAGTCTCTATGTGTCTCTATGTATCTCTATGTATCTCTATGTATCTATATGTGTCTCTATGAGTCTCTATGAGTCTCTATGTATCTCTATGTGTCTCTATGTATCTCTATGTATCTGTATGTATCTCTATGAGTCTCTATGTATCTCTATGTGTCTCTATGTATCTCTATGTATCTGTATGTATCTCTATGAGTCTCTATGTATCTCTATGAGTCTCTATGAATCTCTATGTATCTCTGAGTCTCTATGTGTCTCTATGTATCTCTATGTATCTCTATGAGTCTCTACTAGTCTCTATATATCTATGTATCTCTATGAGTCTCTATGTATCTCTATGTATCTCTATGAGTCTCTATGTATCTCTATGTATCTCTATGAGTCTCTATGTATCTCTATATATCTATGTATCTCTAAATATCTCTATGTATCTCTATGAGTCTCTATATATCTCTATGCATCTCTATGAGTCTCTATGTATCTCTATGAGTCTCTATGTGTCTCTATGTATCTCTATGTATCTCTATGTATCTATATGTGTCTCTATGAGTCTCTATGTATCTCTATGTATCTCTATGTATCTCTATGGTTCTCTTTGAGTCTCTATGTATCTCTATGAGTCTCTATGGGTCTCTATGAGTCTCTATGTATCTCTATGTATCTCTATGGGTCTCTATGAGTCTCTATGTATCTCTATGAATCTCTATGTATCTCTATGTATCTCTATGAGTCTCTATGTATTTCTATGAGTCTCTATGGGTCTCTATGAGTCTCTATGTATTTCTATGAGTCTCTATGGGTCTCTATGAGTCTCTATGTATCTCTATGAATCTCTATGTATCTCTATGTATCTCTATGAGTCTCTATGTATCTCTATGTATCTCTATGAGTCTCTATGTATCTTTATGTGTCTCTATGTATCTCTATGTATCTCTATGTGTATCTATGTATCTCTATGAGTCTCTATGAGTCTCTATGTATCTCTATGTATCTCTATGTGTCTCTATGTATCTCTATGTATCTCTATGAGTCTCTATGTATCTCTGTGTATCTCTATGTATCTCTATGAGTCTCTATATATCTATGTATCTCTATGTATCTCTATGAGTCTCTATGTATCTCTGTGAGTCTCTATGTCTCTCTATGTATCTCTATGAGTCTCTATGTATCTCTATGTGTCTCTATGGGTCTCTATGTATCTCTATGAGTCTCTATGTATCTCTATGTATCTCTATGTATCTCTATGGGTCTCTATGTATCTCTGAGTCTCTATATATCTCTATGTATCTCTATGTATCTCTATGTGTCTCTATGTATCTTTATGTATCTCTGAGTCTCTATGTATCTCTATATATCTCTATGTATCTCTATGTATCTCTATATATCTCTATGAGTCTCTATGTATCTCTGTGTCTCTATGAGTATCTATATATCTCTATGTATCTCTGAGTCTCTATGTATCTCTATGAGTCTCTATATATCTCCATGTATCTCTATGTATCTCTATGAGTCTCTATGTATCTCTGTGAGTCTCTATGTATCTCTATGCATCTCTATGAGTCTCTATGTATCTTTGTGAGTCTCTATATATCTCTATGTATCTCTATGAGTCTCTATGTGTCTCTATGTATCTCTATGAGTCTCTATGTATCTCTATGAGTCTCTATGTATCTCTATGATTCTCTATGTATCTCAATGTATCTCTATATATCTCTATGAGTCTCTATGTATCTCTATGAGACTATGTATCTCTATGTATCTCTATGAGTCTCTATGTATCTCTATGAGTCTCTATGTGTCTTTATGTATCTCTATGAGTCTCTATGTATCTTTATGTATCTCTATGAGTCTCTATGTGTCTCTATGTATCTCTATGAGTCTCTATGTATCTCTATGAGACTCTATGTATCTCTATGTGTCTCTATGAGTCTCTATATATCTCTATGTATCTCTATGAGTCTCTATGTATCTCTATGTATCTCTATGTATCTCTATGAGTCTCTATGTATCTCAATGTATCTCTATATATCTCTATGAGTCTCTATGTATCTCTATGAGACTCTATGTATCTCTATGTATCTCTACGAGTCTCTGTGTATCTCTATGTATCTCTATGTGTCTCTATGTATCTCTGAGTCTCTATGTGTCTCTATGTATCTCTATGAGTCTCTATGTATCTCTATGTATCTCTATGAGTCTCTATGTGTCTCTATGTATCTCTATGAGTCTCTATGTATCTCTATGAGACTCTATGTATCTCTATGTGTCTCTATGAGTCTCTATGTATCTCTATGTATCTCTATGAGTCTCTATGTATCTCTATGTATCTCTATGAGTCTCTATGTATCTCTATGAGTCTCTATGTATCTCTATGTATCTCTATGAGTCTCTATGTATCTCTATGTATCTCTATGTGTCTCTATGTGTCTCTATGAGTCTCTATATATCTCTATATATCTCTGAGTCTCTATGTGTCTCTATGTATCTCTATGTATCTCTATGTATCTCTATATATCTATATCTGTCTCTATGTATCTCTATGAGTCTCTATGTATCTCTACGAGTCTCTATGTATCTCTATGTATCTCTATGAGTCTCTACGAGTCTCTATGTATCTCTATGTGTCTCTATGAGTCTCTATGTATCTCTACGTATCTCTATGTATCTCTATGAGTCTCTATGTATCTCTATGAGTCTCTATGTACCTCTATGTATCTATTTGAGTCTCTATGTATCTCTATGTATCTTTATGTATCTCTATGAGTCTCTATGTATCTCTATGTATCTCTATGTATCTATATGTGTCTCTATGTATCTCTATGAGTCTCTATGTATCTCTATGTATCTCTATGTATCTCAATGTATCTCTGTGTATCTCTGTGAGTCTCTATATATCTCTATGTATCTCTATGTATCTCTATGTATCTCTATGAGTCTCTATGTGTCTCTATGTGTCTCTATGTATCTCTATGAGTCTCTATGTATCTCTATGTATCTCTATGTATCTCTATGGTTCTCTTTGAGTCTCTATGTATCTCTATGAGTCTCTATGTATCTCTATGAGTCTCTATGTGTCTCTATGTATCTCTATGTATCTCTATGGGTCTCTATGAGTCTCTATGTATCTCTATGTATCTCTATGGGTCTCTATGAGTCTCTATGTATCTCTATGAATTTCTATGTATCTCTATGTATCTCTATGAGTCTCTATGTATTTCTATGAGTCTCTATGGGTCTCTATGAGTCTCTATGTATCTCTATGAATCTCTATGTATCTCTATGTATCTCTATGAGTCTCTATGTATCTCTATGAGTCTCTATGTATCTTTATGTGTCTCTATGTATCTCTATGTATCTCTATGTGTCTCTATGTATCTCTATGAGTCTCTATGAGTCTCTATGTATCTCTATGTATCTCTATGTGTCTCTATGTATCTCTATGTATCTCTATGAGTCTCTATGTATCTCTGTGTATCTCTATGTATCTCTATGAGTCTCTATATATCTATGTATCTCTATGTATCTCTATGAGTCTCTATGTATCTCTGTGAGTCTCTATGTCTCTCTATGTATCTCTATGAGTCTCTATGTATCTCTATGTGTCTCTATGGGTCTCTATGTATCTCTATGTGTCTCTATGGGTCTCTATGTATCTCTATGAGTCTCTATGTATCTATATGTATCTCTATGTATCTCTATGGGTCTCTATGTATCTCTATGAGTCTCTATATATATCTATGTATCTCTATGTGTCTCTATGTATCTTTATGTATCTCTGAGTCTCTATGTATCTCTATATATCTCTATGTATCTCTATATATCTCTATGAGTCTCTATGTATCTCTGTGTCTCTATGAGTATCTATATATCTCTATGTATCTCTGAGTCTCTATGTATCTCTATGAGTCTCTATATATCTCCATGTATCTCTATGTATCTCTATGAGTCTCTATGTATCTCTGTGAGTCTCTATGTATCTCTATGTATCTCTATGAGTCTCTATGTATCTTTGTGAGTCTCTATACATCTGTATGTATTTCAATGAGTCTCTATGTATCTCTATGTGTCTCTATGGGTCTCTATGTATCTCTATGAGTCTCTATATATCTCTATGTATCTCTATGTATCTCTATGTATCTCTATGGGTCTCTATGTATCTCTATGAGTCTCTATATATCTCTATGTATCTCTATGTATCCCTATGTGTCTCTATGGGTCTCTATGTATCTATGTGAGTCTCTATGTATCTCTAAATATCTCTATGTATCTCTATATATCTCCTATGTATCTCTATGAGTCTCTATGAGTCTCTATGTATCTCTATGTGTCTCTATGTATCTCTATGTATCTCTATGAGTCTCTATGTATCTCTATGTATCTCTATGAGTCTATATGTATCTCTATGTGTCTCTATGTATCTCTATGTATCTCTATGAGTCTCTATGTATCTCTATATATCTCTATGTATCTCTATGAGTCTGTATGTATCTCTATGTATCTCTATGAGTCTCTATATATCTCTATGTATCTCTATGAGTCTCTATGTATCTCTATGTATCCCTATGTGTCTCTATCTATCTCTATGTATCTCTATGTGTCTCTATGTATCTCTATGTATCTCTATATATCTCTATGAGTCTCTACGAGTCTCTATATATCTATGTATCTCTATGAGTCTCTATGTATCTCTATGTATCTCTATGTGTCTCTATGTATCTCTATGTATCTCTATGTATCTCTATGAGTCTCTATATATCTCTATGTATCTCTATATATCCCTATTTGTCTCTATGTGTCTCTATGTATCTCTATATATCTCTATGTATCTCTATGTATCTCTATGTGTCTCTATGTATCTCAATGTATCTCTATATATCTCTATGAGTCTCTATGTATCTCTATGTATCTCTATGAGTCTTTATGTATCTCTATGTATCTCTATGAGTCTCTATGTATCTCTATGTATCTCTATGAGTCTCTATGAGTCTCTGTGTATCTCTATGTATCTCTATGAGTCTATGTATCTCTATGTGTCTCTATGTATCTCTATGTATCTCTATGTATCTCTGTGTATCTCTATGTATCTCTATGAGTCTCTATGTATCTCTATGAGTCTCTATGTATCTCTATGAGTCTCTATGTATCTCTATGAGTCTCTATGTATGTCTTTGAGTCTCTATGTATCTGTATGTGTCTCTATGTATCTCTATGTATCTCTATATATCTCTATGTGTCTCTATGTATCTCTATGTATCTCTATGAGTCTCTATGTATCTCTATGAGTCTCTATATATCTATATATCTCTGTGTCTCTATGTATCTCTATGTGTCTCTATGTATCTCTATGTATCTCTATGAAATCTCTATGTATCTCTATGTATCTCTATATATCTCTATGTATCTCTATGAGTCTCTATGTATCCCAATGTATCTCTATGTATCTCTATATATCTCTATGTGTCTCTATGTGTCTCTATGTATCTCTATATATCTCTATGTATCTCTATGTGTCTCCATGTATATCTATATATCTCTATGTATCTCTATGAGTCTCTATGTATCTCTATGTATCTCTATGAGTCTCTATGTATCTCTATGTATCTCTATGAGTCTCTATATATCTCTATGTATCTCTATGAGTCTCTATGAGTCTCTATGTATCTCTATGTGTCTCTATGTATCTCTATGTATCTGTATGTATCTCTATGAGTCTCTATGTATCTCTATGAGTCTCTATGAATCTCTATGTATCTCTGAGTCTCTATGTGTCTCTTTGTATCTCTATGTATCTCTATGAGTCTCTACGAGTCTCTATATATATCTATGTATCTCTATGAGTCTCTATGTATCTCTATGTATCTCTATGAGTCTCTATGTATCTCTATGTATCTCTATGAGTCTCTATGTATCTCTATATATCTCTATGTATCTCTAAATATCTCTATGTATCTCTATGAGTCTCTATATATCTCTATGTATCTCTATGAGTCTCTATGTATCTCTATGAGTCTCTATGTGTCTCTATGTATCTCTATGTATCTCTATGTATCTATATGTGTCTCTATGAGTCTCTATGTATCTCTATGTATCTCTATGGTTCTCTTTGAGTCTCTATGTATCTCTATGAGTCTCTATGGGTCTCTATGAGTCTCTATGTATCTCTATGTATCTCTATGGGTCTCTATGAGTCTCTATGTATCTCTATGAATCTCTATGTATCTCTATGTATCTCTATGAGTCTCTATGTATTTCTATGAGTCTCTATGGGTCTCTATGAGTCTCTATGTATCTCTATGAATCTCTATGTATCTCTATGTATCTCTATGAGTCTCTATGTATCTCTATGTATCTCTATGAGTCTCTATGTATCTTTATGTGTCTCTATGTATCTCTATGTATCTCTATGTGTCTCTATGTATCTCTATGAGTCTCTATGTATCTCTATGTATCTCTATGTGTCTCTATGTATCTCTATGTATCTCTATGAGTCTCTATGTATCTCTGTGTATCTCTATGTATCTCTATGAGTCTCTATATATCTATGTATCTCTATGTATCTCTATGAATCTCTATGTATCTCTATTAGTCTCTATGTATCTCTATGTATCTCTATGAGTCTCTATATATCTCTATGTATCTCTATGAGTCTCTATGAGTCTCTATGTATCTCTATGCGTCTCTATGTATCTCTATATATCTGTATGTATCTCTATGAGTCTCTATGTATCTCTATGAGTCTCTATGAATCTCTATGTATCTCTGAGTCTCTATGTGTCTCTATGTATCTCTATGTATCTCTATGAGTCTCTACGAGTCTCTATATATCTATGTATCTCTATGAGTCTCTATGTATCTCTATGTATCTCTATGAGTCTCTATGTATCTCTATGTATCTCTATGAGTCTCTATGTATCTCTATATATCTATGTATCTCTAAATATCTCTATGTATCTCTATGAGTCTCTATATATCTCTATGCATCTCTATGAGTCTCTATGTATCTCTATGAGTCTCTATGTGTCTCTATGTATCTCTATGTATCTCTATGTATCTATATGTGTCTCTATGTATCTCTATGTATCTCTATGTATCTCTATGGTTCTCTTTGAGTCTCTATGTATCTCTATGAGTCTCTATGGGTCTCTATGAGTCTCTATGTATCTCTATGTATCTCTATGGGTCTCTATGAGTCTCTATGTATCTCTATGAATCTCTATGTATCTCTATGTATCTCTATGAGTCTCTATGTATTTCTATGAGTCTCTATGGGTCTCTATGAGTCTCTATGTATCTCTATGAATCTCTATGTATCTCTATGTATCTCTATGAGTCTCTATGTATCTCTATGTATCTCTATGAGTCTCTATGTATCTTTATGTGTCTCTATGTATCTCTATGTATCTCTATGTGTCTCTATGTATCTCTATGAGTCTCTATGAGTCTCTATGTATCTCTATGTATCTCTATGTGTCTCTATGTATCTCTATGTATCTCTATGAGTCTCTATGTATCTCTGTGTATCTCTATGTATCTCTATGAGTCTCTATATATCTATGTATCTCTATGTATCTCTATGAGTCTCTATGTATCTCTGTGAGTCTCTATGTCTCTCTATGTATCTCTATGAGTCTCTATGTATCTCTATGTGTCTCTATGGGTCTCTATGTATCTCTATGAGTCTCTATGTATCTCTATGTATCTCTATGTATCTCTATGGGTCTCTATGTATCTCTATGAGTCTCTATATATCTCTATGTATCTCTATGTATCTCTATGTGTCTCTATGTATCTTTATGTATCTCTGAGTCTCTATGTATCTCTATATATCTCTATGTATCTCTATGTATCTCTATATATCTCTATGAGTCTCTATGTATCTCTGTGTCTCTATGAGTATCTATATATCTCTATGTATCTCTGAGTCTCTATGTATCTCTATGAGTCTCTATATATCTCCATGTATCTCTATGTATCTCTATGAGTCTCTATGTATCTCTATGTATCTCTGAGTCTCTATGTGTCTCTTTGTATCTCTATGTATCTCTATGAGTCTCTACGAGTCTCTATATATATATCTATGTATCTCTATGAGTCTCTATGTATCTCTATGTATCTCTATGAGTCTCTATGTATCTCTATGTATCTCTATGAGTCTCTATGTATCTCTATATATCTCTATGTATCTCTAAATATCTCTATGTATCTCTATGAGTCTCTATATATCTCTATGTATCTCTATGAGTCTCTATGTATCTCTATGAGTCTCTATGTGTCTCTATGTATCTCTATGTATCTATATGTGTCTCTATGAGTCTCTATGTATCTCTATGTATCTCTATGGTTCTCTTTGAGTCTCTATGTATCTCTATGAGTCTCTATGGGTCTCTATGAGTCTCTATGTATCTCTATGTATCTCTATGGGTCTCTATGAGTCTCTATGTATCTCTATGAATCTCTATGTATCTCTATGTATCTCTATGAGTCTCTATGTATTTCTATGAGTCTCTATGGGTCTCTATGAGTCTCTATGTATCTCTATGAATCTCTATGTATCTCTATGTATCTCTATGAGTCTCTATGTATCTCTATGTATCTCTATGAGTCTCTATGTATCTTTATGTGTCTCTATGTATCTCTATGTATCTCTATGTGTCTCTATGTTTCTCTATGAGTCTCTATGTATCTCTATGTATCTCTATGTGTCTCTATGTATCTCTATGTATCTCTATGAGTCTCTATGTATCTCTGTGTATCTCTATGTATCTCTATGAGTCTCTATATATCTATGTATCTCTATGTATCTCTATGAATCTCTATGTATCTCTATTAGTCTCTATGTATCTCTATGTATCTCTATGAGTCTCTATATATCTCTATGTATCTCTATGAGTCTCTATGAGTCTCTATGTATCTCTATGTGTCTCTATGTATCTCTATGTATCTGTATGTATCTCTATGAGTCTCTATGTATCTCTATGAGTCTCTATGAATCTCTATGTATCTCTGAGTCTCTATGTGTCTCTATGTATCTCTATGTATCTCTATGAGTCTCTACGAGTCTCTATATATCTATGTATCTCTATGAGTCTCTATGTATCTCTATGTATCTCTATGAGTCTCTATGTATCTCTATGTATCTCTATGAGTCTCTATGTATCTCTATATATCTATGTATCTCTAAATATCTCTATGTATCTCTATGAGTCTCTATATATCTCTATGCATCTCTATGAGTCTCTATGTATCTCTATGAGTCTCTATGTGTCTCTATGTATCTCTATGTATCTCTATGTATCTATATGTGTCTCTATGAGTCTCTATGTATCTCTATGTATCTCTATGTATCTCTATGGTTCTCTTTGAGTCTCTATGTATCTCTATGAGTCTCTATGGGTCTCTATGAGTCTCTATGTATCTCTATGTATCTCTATGGGTCTCTATGAGTCTCTATGTATCTCTATGAATCTCTATGTATCTCTATGTATCTCTATGAGTCTCTATGTATTTCTATGAGTCTCTATGGGTCTCTATGAGTCTCTATGTATCTCTATGAATCTCTATGTATCTCTATGTATCTCTATGAGTCTCTATGTATCTCTATGTATCTCTATGAGTCTCTATGTATCTTTATGTGTCTCTATGTATCTCTATGTATCTCTATGTGTCTCTATGTATCTCTATGAGTCTCTATGAGTCTCTATGTATCTCTATGTATCTCTATGTGTCTCTATGTATCTCTATGTATCTCTAAGAGTCTCTATGTATCTCTGTGTATCTCTATGTATCTCTATGAGTCTCTATATATCTATGTATCTCTATGTATCTCTATGAGTCTCTATGTATCTCTGTGAGTCTCTATGTCTCTCTATGTATCTCTATGAGTCTCTATGTATCTCTATGTGTCTCTATGGGTCTCTATGTATCTCTATGAGTCTCTATGTAACTCTATGTATCTCTATGTATCTCTATGGGTCTCTATGTATCTCTATGAGTCTCTATATATCTCTATGTATCTCTATGTATCTCTATGTGTCTCTATGTATCTTTATGTATCTCTGAGTCTCTATGTATCTCTATATATCTCTATGTATCTCTATGTATCTCTATATATCTCTATGAGTCTCTATGTATCTCTGTGTCTCTATGAGTATCTATATATCTCTATGTATCTCTGAGTCTCTATGTATCTCTATGAGTCTCTATATATCTCCATGTATCTCTATGTATCTCTATGAGTCTCTATGTATCTCTGTGAGTCTCTATGTATCTCTATGTATCTCTATGAGTCTCTATGTATCTTTGTGAGTCTCTATATATCTCTATGTATTTCAATGAGTCTCTATGTATCTCTATGTGTCTCTATGGGTCTCTATGTATCTCTATGAGTCTCTATATATCTCTATGTATCTCTATGTATCTCTATGGGTCTCTATGTATCTCTATGAGTCTCTATATATCTCTATGTATCTCTATGTATCCCTATGTGTCTCTATGGGTCTCTATGTATCTATGTGAGTCTCTATGTATCTCTAAATATCTCTATGTATCTCTATATATCTCCTATGTATCTCTATGAGTCTCTATGTATGTCTATGTATCTCTATGTATCTCTACGTATCTCTATGCGTCTCTATGTATCTCTATGTATCTCTATGAGTCTCTATATATCTCTATGTATCTCTATGAGTCTCTATGTATCTCTATGTATCCCTATGTGTCTCTATCTATCTCTATGTATCTCTATGTGTCTCTATGTATCTCAATGTATCTCTATATATCTCTATGAGTCTCTATGTATCTCTATGAGACTCTATGTATCTCTATGTATCTCTATGAGTCTCTATGTATCTCTATGAGTCCCTATGTGTCTTTATGTATCTCTATGAGTCTCTATGTATTTCTATGAGTCTCTATGGGTCTCTATGAGTCTCTATGTATCTCTATGAAACTCTATGTATCTCTATGTATCTCTATGAGTCTCTATGTATCTCTATGTATCTCTATGAGTCTCTATGTATCTTTATGTGTCTCTATGTATCTCTATGTATCTCTATGTGTCTCTATGTATCTCTATGAGTCTCTATGAGTCTCTATGTATCTCTATGTATCTCTATGTGTCTCTATGTATCTCTATGTATCTCTATGAGTCTCTATGTATCTCTGTGTATCTCTATGTATCTCTATGAGTCTCTATATATCTATGTATCTCTATGAGTCTCTATGTATCTCTGTGAGTCTCTATGTCTCTCTATGTATCTCTATGAGTCTCTATGTATCTCTATGTGTCTCTATGGGTCTCTATGTATCTCTATGAGTCTCTATGTATCTCTATGTATCTCTATGTATCTCTATGGGTCTCTATGTATCTCTATGAGTCTCTATATATCTCTATGTATCTCTATGTATCTCTATGTGTCTCTATGTATCTTTATGTATCTCTGAGTCTCTATGTATCTCTATATATCTCTATGTATCTCTATGTATCTCTATATATCTCTATGAGTCTCTATGTATCTCTGTGTCTCTATGAGTATCTATATATCTCTATGTATCTCTGAGTCTCTATGTATCTCTATGAGTCTCTATATATCTCCATGTATCTCTATGTATCTCTATGAGTCTCTATGTATCTCTGTGAGTCTCTATGTATCTCTATGTATCTCTATGAGTCTCTATGTATCTTTGTGAGTCTCTATATATCTCTATGTATTTAATGAGTCTCTATGTATCTCTATGTGTCTCTATGGGTCTCTATGTATCTCTATGAGTCTCTATATATCTCTATGTATCTCTATGTATCTCTATGGGTCTCTATGTATCTCTATGAGTCTCTATATATCTCTATGCATCTCTATGTATCCCTATGTGTCTCTATGGGTCTCTATGTATCTATGTGAGTCTCTATGTATCTCTAAATATCTCTATGTATCTCTATATATCTCCTATGTATCTCTATGAGTCTCTATGTATCTCTATGTATCTCTATGTATCTCTACGTATCTCTATGAGTCTCTATGTATCTCTATGTATCTCTATGAGTCTATATGTATCTCTATGTATCTCTATGTGTCTCTATGTATCTCTATGTATCTCTATGAGTCTCTATGTATCTCTATATATCTCTATGTATCTCTATGAGTCTGTATGTATCTCTATGTATCTCTATGAGTCTCTATATATCTCTATGTATCTCTATGAGTCTCTATGTATCTCTATGTATCCCTATGTGTCTCTATCTATCTCTATGTATCTCTATGTGTCTCTATGTATCTCAATGTATCTCTATATATCTCTATGAGTCTCTATGTATCTCTATGAGACTCTATGTATCTCTATGTATCTCTATGAGTCTCTATGTATCTCTATGAGTCTCTATGTGTCTTTATGTATCTCTATGAGTCTCTATGTATCTTTATGTATCTCTATGAGTCTCTATGTGTCTCTATGTATCTCTATGAGTCTCTATGTATCTCTATGAGACTCTATGTATCTCTATGTGTCTCTATGAGTCTCTATATATCTCTATGTATCTCTAGGAGTCTCTATGTATCTCTATGTATCTCTATGTATCTCTATGTATCTCTATGAGTCTCTATGTATCTCAATGTATCTCTATATATCTCTATGAGTCTCTATGTATCTCTATGAGACTCTATGTATCTCTATGTATCTCTACGAGTCTCTGTGTATCTCTATGTATCTCTATGTGTCTCTATGTATCTCTGAGTCTCTATGTGTCTCTATGTATCTCTATGAGTCTCTATGTATCTCTATGTATCTCTTGAGTCTCTATGTGTCTCTATGTATCTCTATGAGTCTCTATGTATCTCTATGAGACTCTATGTATCTCTATGTGTCTCAATGAGTCTCTATGTATCTCTATGTATCTCTATGTATCTCTATGAGTCTCTATGTATCTCTATGTTTCTCTATGTATCTCTATGAGTCTCTATGTATCTCTATGAGTCTCTATGTATCTCTATGTATCTCTATGAGTCTCTATGTATCTCTATGTATCTCTATGTATCTCTATGTGTCTCTATGTATCTCTATGAGTCTCTATATATCTCTATATATCTCTGAGTCTCTATGTGTCTCTATGTATCTCTATGTATCTCTATGTATCTCTATCTGTCTCTATGTATCTCTATGAGTCTCTATTTATCTCTACGAGTCTCTATGTATCTCTATGTATCTCTATGAGTCTCTACGAGTCTCTATGTATCTCTATGTGTCTCTATGAGTCTCTATGTATCTCTACGTATCTCTATGTATCTCTATGAGTCTCTATGTATCTCTATGAGTCTCTATGTACCTCTATGTATCTATTTGAGTCTCTATGTATCTCTATGTATCTCTATGAGTCCCTATGTATCTCTATGTATCTATATGTGTCTCTATGTATCTCTATGAGTCTCTATGTATCTCTATGTATCTCTATGTATCTCAATGTATCTCTGTGTATCTCTGTGAGTCTCTATATATCTCTATGTATCTCTATGTGTCTCTATGTATCTCTATGTATCTCTATGAGTCTCTATGTGTCTTTATGTATGTCTATGAGTCTCTATGTATCTCTATGTATCTCTATGGTTCTCTTTGAGTCTCTATGTATCTCTATGAGTCTCTATGTGTCTCTATCTATCTCTATGTATCTCTATGTGTCTCTATGTATCTCAATGTATCTCTATATATCTCTATGAGTCTCTATGTATCTCTATGAGACTCTATGTATCTCTATGTATCTCTATGAGTCTCTATGTATCTCTATGAGTCTCTATGTGTCTTTATGTATCTCTATGAGTCTCTATGTATCTTTATGTATCTCTATGAGTCTCTATGTGTCTCTATGTATCTATATGAGTCTCTATGTATCTCTATGAGACTCTATGTATCTCTATGTGTCTCTATGAGTCTCTATATATCTCTATGTATCTCTAGGAGTCTCTATGTATCTCTATGTATCTCTATGTATCTCTATGAGTCTCTATGTATCTCAATGTATCTCTATATATCTCTATGAGTCTCTATGTATCTCTATGAGACTCTATGTATCTCTATGTATCTCTACGAGTCTCTGTGTATCTCTATGTATCTCTATGTGTCTCTATGTATCTCTGAGTCTCTATGTGTCTCTATGTATCTCTATGAGTCTCTATGTATCTCTATGTATCTCTATGAGTCTCTATGTGTCTCTATGTATCTCTATGAGTCTCTATGTATCTCTATGAGACTCTATGTATCTCTATGTGTCTCTATGAGTCTCTATGTATCTCTATGTATCTCTATGAGTCTCTATGTATCTCTATGTATCTCTATGTATCTCTATGAGTCTCTATGTATCTCTATGAGTCTCTATGTATCTCTATGTATCTCTATGAGTCTCTATGTATCTCTATGTATCTCTATGTATCTCTATGTGTCTCTATGTATCTCTATGAGTCTCTATATATCTCTATATATCTCTGAGTCTCTATGTGTCTCTATGTATCTCTATGTATCTCTATGTATCTCTATCTGTCTCTATGTATCTCTATGAGTCTCTATTTATCTCTACGAGTCTCTATGTATCTCTATGTATCTCTATGAGTCTCTACGAGTCTCTATGTATCTCTATGTGTCTCTATGAGTCTCTATGTATCTCTACGTATCTCTATGTATCTCTATGAGTCTCTATGTATCTCTATGAGTCTCTATGTACCTCTATGTATCTATTTGAGTCTCTATGTATCTCTATGTATCTCTATGTATCTCTATGAGTCTCTATGTATCTCTATGTATCTATATGTGTCTCTATGTATCTCTATGAGTCTCTATGTATCTCTATGTATCTCAATGTATCTCTGTGTATCTCTGTGAGTCTCTATATATCTCTATGTATCTCTATGTGTCTCTATGTATCTCTATGTATCTCTATGAGTCTCTATGTGTCTCTATGTGTCTTTATGTATGTCTATGAGTCTCTATGTATCTCTATGTATCTCTATGGTTCTCTTTGAGTCTCTATGTATCTCTATGAGTCTCTATGTGTCTGTATCTATCTCTATGTATCTCTATGTGTCTCTATGTATCTCAATGTATCTCTATATATCTCTATGAGTCTCTATGTATCTCTATGAGACTCTATGTATCTCTATGTATCTCTATGAGTCTCTATGTATCTCTATGAGTCTCTATGTGTCTTTATGTATCTCTATGAGTCTCTATGTATCTTTATGTATCTCTATGAGTCTCTATGTGTCTCTATGTATCTCTATGAGTCTCTATGTATCTCTATGAGACTCTATGTATCTCTATGTGTCTCTATGAGTCTCTATATATCTCTATGTATCTCTAGGAGTCTCTATGTATCTCTATGTATCTCTATGTATCTCTATGAGTCTCTATGTATCTCAATGTATCTCTATATATCTCTATGAGTCTCTATGTATCTCTATGAGACTCTATGTATCTCTATGTATCTCTACGAGTCTCTGTGTATCTCTATGTATCTCTATGTGTCTCTATGTATCTCTGAGTCTCTATGAGTCTCTATGTATCTCTATGTATCTCTATGAGTCTCTATGTGTCTCTATGTATCTCTATGAGTCTCTATGTATCTCTATGAGACTCTATGTATCTCTATGTGTCTCTATGAGTCTCTATGTATCTCTATGTATCTCTATGTATCTCTATGAGTCTCTATGTATCTCTATGTATCTCTATGAGTCTCTATGTATCTCTATGAGTCTCTATGTATCTCTATGAGTCTCTATGTATCTCTATGTATCTCTATGTATCTCTATGTGTCTCTATGTATCTCTATGAGTCTCTATATATCTCTATATATCTCTGAGTCTCTATGTGTCTCTATGTATCTCTATGTATCTCTATGTATCTCTATATATCTCTATCTGTCTCTATGTATCTCTATGAGTCTCTATGTATCTCTACGAGTCTATATGTATCTCTATGTATCTCTATGAGTCTCTACAAGTCTCTATGTATCTCTATGTGTCTCTATGAGTCTCTATGTATCTCTACGTATCTCTATGTATCTCTATGAGTCTCTATGTATCTCTATGAGTCTCTATGTACCTCTATGTATCTATTTGAGTCTCTATGTATCTCTATGTATCTCTATGTATCTCTATGAGTCTCTATGTATCTCTATGTATCTCTATGTATCTATATGTGTCTCTATGTATCTCTATGAGTCTCTATGTATCTCTATGTATCTCTATGTATCTCAATGTATCTCTGTGTATCTCTGTGAGTCTCTATATATCTCTATGTATCTCTATGTGTCTCTATGTATCTCTATGTATCTCTATGAGTCTCTATGTGTCTCTATGTGTCTCTATGTATCTCTATGAGTCTCTATGTATCTCTATGTATCTCTATGGTTCTCTTTGAGTCTCTATGTATCTCTATGAGTCTCTATGTATCTCTATGAGTCTCTATGTGTCTCTATGTATCTCTATGTATCTCTATGGGTCTCTATGAGTCTCTATGTATCTCTATGTATATCTATGGGTCTCTATGAGTCTCTATGTATCTCTATGAATCTCTATGTATCTCTATGTATCTCTATGAGTCTCTATGTATTTCTATGAGTCTCTATGGGTCTCTATGAGTCTCTATGTATCTCTATGAATCTCTATGTATCTCTATGTATCTCTATGAGTCTCTATGTATCTCTATGTATCTCTATGGGTCTCTATGTATCTCTATGTATCTCTATGTGTCTCTATGTATCTCTATGAGTCTCTATGAGTCTCTATGTATCTCTATGTATCTCTATGTGTCTCTATGTATCTCTATGTATCTCTATGAGTCTCTATGTATCTCTGTGTATCTCTATGTATCTCTATGAGTCTCTATATATCTATGTATCTCTATGTATCTCTATGAGTCTCTATGTATCTCTGTGAGTCTCTATGTCTCTCTATGTATCTCTATGAGTCTCTATGTATCTGTATGTGTCTCTATGGGTCTCTATGTATCTCTATGAGTCTCTATGTATCTCTATGTATCTCTATGTATCTCTATGGGTCTCTATGTATCTCTATGAGTCTCTATATATATCTATGTATCTCTATGTATCTCTATGTGTCTCTATGTATCTCTGTGTCTCTATGAGTATCTATATATATATCTATGTATCTCTGAGTCTCTATGTATCTCTATGAGTCTCTATATATCTCCATGTATCTCTATGTATCTCTATGAGTCTCTATGTATCTCTGTGAGTCTCTATGTATCTCTATGTATCTCTATGAGTCTCTATGTATCTTTGTGAGTCTCTATACATCTGTATGTATTTCAATGAGTCGCTATGTATCTCTATGTGTCTCTATGGGTCTCTATGTATCTCTATGAGTCTCTATATATCTCTATGTATCTCTATGTATCTCTATGCATCTCTATGAGTCTCTATGTATCTCTATGAGTCTCTATATATCTCTATGTATCTCTATGTATCCCTATGTGTCTCTATGGGTCTCTATGTATCTATGTGAGTCTCTATGTATCTCTAAATATCTCTATGTATCTCTATATATCTCCTATGTATCTCTATGAGTCTCTATGAGTCTCTATGTATCTCTATGTGTCTCTATGTATCTCTATGTATCTCTATGAGTCTCTATGTATCTCTATGAGTCTATATGTATCTCTATGTATCTCTATGTATCTCTATGTATATCTATGAGTCTTTATGTATCTCTATATATCTCTATGTATCTCTATGAGTCTGTATGTATCTCTATGTATCTCTATGAGTCTCTATATATCTCTATGTATCTCTATGAGTCTCTATGTATCTCTATGTATCCCTATGTGTCTCTATCTATCTCTATGTATCTCTATGTGTCTCTATGTATCTCTATGTATCTCTATACATCTCTATGTGTCTCTATGTATCTCTATGAGTCTCTATGTATCTCTATGAGAATCTATGGATCTCTATATATCTCTATGTGTCTCTATGTATCTCTATGTATCTCTATGAGTCTCTATATATCTCTATGTATCTCTATATATCCCTATTTGTCTCTATGTGTCTCTATGTATCTCTATATATCTCTATGTATCTCTATGTGTCTCTATGTATCTCAATGTATCTCTATGAGTCTCTATGTATCTCTATGTATCTCTATGAGTCTTTATGTATCTCTATGTATCTCTATGAGTCTCTATGTATCTCTATGTATCTCTATGAGTCTCTATGAGTCTCTGTGTATCTCTATGTATCTCTATGAGTCTATGTATCTCTATGTGTCTCTATGTATCTCTATGTATCTCTATGAGTCTCTATGTATCTCTATGTATCTCTATGAGTCTATATGTATCTCTATATATCTCTATGTATCTCTATGTATCTCTGTGTATCTCTATGTATCTCTATGAGTCTCTATGTATCTCTATGAGTCTCTATGTATCTCTATGAGTCTCTATGTATCTCTATGAGTCTCTATGTATGTCTTTGAGTCTCTATGTATCTGTATG
Source organism: Petromyzon marinus (assembly GCF_048934315.1). Classification (NCBI taxonomy): domain Eukaryota; kingdom Metazoa; phylum Chordata; class Hyperoartia; order Petromyzontiformes; family Petromyzontidae; genus Petromyzon; species Petromyzon marinus. Next base: position 211,805 of record NW_027423702.1, on the reverse strand, counting down.
TGTCTCTATGTATCTCTATGTGTCTCTATGTATCTCTATGTATCTCTATGAGTCTCTATGTATCTCTATGAGTCTCTATATATCTCTATATATCTCTATGTGTCTCTATGTATCTCTATGTGTCTCTATGTATCTCTATGTATCTCTATGAAATCTCTATGTATCTCTATGAGTCTCTATATATCTCTATGTATCTCTATGAGTCTCTATGTATCCCAATGTATCTCTATGTATCTCTATGTATCTATATGTGTCTCTATGAGTCTCTATGTATCTCTATGTATCTCTATGGTTCTCTTTGAGTCTCTATGTATCTCTATGAGTCTCTATGGGTCTCTATGAGTCTCTATGTATCTCTATGTATCTCTATGGGTCTCTATGAGTCTCTATGTATCTCTATGAATCTCTATGTATCTCTATGTATCTCTATGAGTCTCTATGTATTTCTATGAGTCTCTATGGGTCTCTATGAGTCTCTATGTATCTCTATGAATCTCTATGTATCTCTATGTATCTCTATGAGTCTCTATGTATCTCTATGTATCTCTATGAGTCTCTATGTATCTTTATGTGTCTCTATGTATCTCTATGTATCTCTATGTGTCTCTATGTATCTCTATGAGTCTCTATGTATCTCTATGTATCTCTATGTGTCTCTATGTATCTCTATGTATCTCTATGAGTCTCTATGTATCTCTGTGTATCTCTATGTATCTCTATGAGTCTCTATATATCTATGTATCTCTATGTATCTCTATGAATCTCTATGTATCTCTATTAGTCTCTATGTATCTCTATGAGTCTCTATATATCTCTATGTATCTCTATGAGTCTCTATGAGTCTCTATGTATCTCTATGTGTCTCTATGTATCTCTATGTATCTGTATGTATCTCTATGAGTCTCTATGTATCTCTATGAGTCTCTATGAATCTCTATGTATCTCTGAGTCTCTATGTGTCTCTATGTATCTCTATGTATCTCTATGAGTCTCTACGAGTCTCTATATATCTATGTATCTCTATGAGTCTCTATGTATCTCTATGTATCTCTATGAGTCTCTATGTATCTCTATGTATCTCTATGAGTCTCTATGTATCTCTATATATCTATGTATCTCTAAATATCTCTATGTATCTCTATGAGTCTCTATATATCTCTATGCATCTCTATGAGTCTCTATGTATCTCTATGAGTCTCTATGTGTCTCTATGTATCTCTATGTATCTCTATGTATCTATATGTGTTTCTATGAGTCTCTATGTATCTCTATGTATCTCTATGTATCTCTATGGTTCTCTTTGAGTCTCTATGTATCTCTATGAGTCTCTATGGGTCTCTATGAGTCTCTATGTATCTCTATGTATCTCTATGGGTCTCTATGAGTCTCTATGTATCTCTATGAATCTCTATGTATCTCTATGTATCTCTATGAGTCTCTATGTATTTCTATGAGTCTCTATGGGTCTCTATGAGTCTCTATGTATCTCTATGAATCTCTATGTATCTCTATGTATCTCTATGAGTCTCTATGTATCTCTATGTATCTCTATGAGTCTCTATTTATCTTTATGTGTCTCTATGTATCTCTATGTATCTCTATGTGTCTCTATGTATCTCTATGAGTCTCTATGAGTCTCTATGTATCTCTATGTATCTCTATGTGTCTCTATGTATCTCTATGTATCTCTATGAGTCTCTATGTATCTCTGTGTATCTCTATGTATCTCTATGAGTCTCTATATATCTATGTATCTCTATGTATCTCTATGAGTCTCTATGTATCTCTGTGAGTCTCTATGTCTCTCTATGTATCTCTATGAGTCTCTATGTATCTCTATGTGTCTCTATGGGTCTCTATGTATCTCTATGAGTCTCTATGTATCTCTATGTATCTCTATGTATCTCTATGGGTCTCTATGTATCTCTATGAGTCTCTATATATCTCTATGTATCTCTATGTATCTCTATGTGTCTCTATGTATCTTTATGTATCTCTGAGTCTCTATGTATCTCTATATATCTCTATGTATCTCTATGTATCTCTATATATCTCTATGAGTCTCTATGTATCTCTGTGTCTCTATGAGTATCTATATATCTCTATGTATCTCTGAGTCTCTATGTATCTCTATGAGTCTCTATATATCTCCATGTATCTCTATGTATCTCTATGAGTCTCTATGTATCTCTGTGAGTCTCTATGTATCTCTATGTATCTCTATGAGTCTCTATGTATCTTTGTGAGTCTCTATATATCTCTATGTATTTCAATGAGTCTCTATGTATCTCTATGTGTCTCTATGGGTCTCTATGTATCTCTATGAGTCTCTATATATCTCTATGTATCTCTATGTATCTCTATGGGTCTCTATGTATCTCTATGAGTCTCTATATATCTCTATGTATCTCTATGTATCCCTATGTGTCTCTATGGGTCTCTATGTATCTATGTGAGTCTCTATGTATCTCTAAATATCTCTGTGTATCTCTATATATCTCCTATGTATCTCTATGAGTCTCTATGTATGTCTATGTATCTCTATGTATCTCTACGTATCTCTATGCGTCTCTATGTATCTCTATGTATCTCTATGAGTCTATATGTATCTCTATGTATCTCTATGTGTCTCTATGTATCTCTATGTATCTCTATGAGTCTCTATGTATCTCTATATATCTCTATGTATCTCTATGAGTCTGTATGTATCTCTATGTATCTCTATGAGTCTCTAAATATCTCTATGTATCTCTATGAGTCTCTATGTATCTCTATGTATCCCTATGTGTCTCTATCTATCTCTATGTATCTCTATGTGTCTCTATGTATCTCAATGTATCTCTATATATCTCTATGAGTCTCTATGTATCTCTATGAGACTCTATGTATCTCTATGTATCTCTATGAGTCTCTATGTATCTCTATGAGTCTCTATGTGTCTTTATGTATCTCTATGAGTCTCTATGTATCTTTATGTATCTCTATGAGTCTCTATGTGTCTCTATGTATCTCTATGAGTCTCTATGTATCTCTATGAGACTCTATGTATCTCTATGTGTCTCTATGAGTCTCTATATATCTCTATGTATCTCTAGGAGTCTCTATGTATCTCTATGTATCTCTATGTATCTCTATGAGTCTCTATGTATCTCAATGTATCTCTATGAGTCTCTAAATATCTCTATGTATCTCTATGAGTCTCTATGTATCTCTATGTATCCCTATGTGTCTCTATCTATCTCTATGTATCTCTATGTGTCTCTATGTATCTCAATGTATCTCTATATATCTCTATGAGTCTCTATGTATCTCTATGAGACTCTATGTATCTCTATGTATCTCTATGAGTCTCTATGTATCTCTATGAGTCTCTATGTGTCTTTATGTATCTCTATGAGTCTCTATGTATCTTTATGTATCTCTATGAGTCTCTATGTGTCTCTATGTATCTCTATGAGTCTCTATGTATCTCTATGAGACTCTATGTATCTCTATGTGTCTCTATGAGTCTCTATATATCTCTATGTATCTCTAGGAGTCTCTATGTATCTCTATGTATCTCTATGTATCTCTATGAGTCTCTATGTATCTCAATGTATCTCTATGAGTCTCTATGTATTTCTATGAGTCTCTATGGGTCTCTATGAGTCTCTATGTATCTCTATGAAACTCTATGTATCTCTATGTATCTCTATGAGTCTCTATGTATCTCTATGTATCTCTATGAGTCTCTATGTATCTCTATGAGTCTCTATATATCTCTATATATCTCTATGTGTCTCTATGTATCTCTATGTGTCTCTATGTATCTCTATGTATCTCTATGAAATCTCTATGTATCTCTATGAGTCTCTATATATCTCTATGTATCTCTATGAGTCTCTATGTATCCCAATGTATCTCTATGTATCTCTATGTATCTATATGTGTCTCTATGAGTCTCTATGTATCTCTATGTATCTCTATGGTTCTCTTTGAGTCTCTATGTATCTCTATGAGTCTCTATGGGTCTCTATGAGTCTCTATGTATCTCTATGTATCTCTATGGGTCTCTATGAGTCTCTATGTATCTCTATGAATCTCTATGTATCTCTATGTATCTCTATGAGTCTCTATGTATTTCTATGAGTCTCTATGGGTCTCTATGAGTCTCTATGTATCTCTATGAATCTCTATGTATCTCTATGTATCTCTATGAGTCTCTATGTATCTCTATGTATCTCTATGAGTCTCTATGTATCTTTATGTGTCTCTATGTATCTCTATGTATCTCTATGTGTCTCTATGTATCTCTATGAGTCTCTATGTATCTCTATGTATCTCTATGTGTCTCTATGTATCTCTATGTATCTCTATGAGTCTCTATGTATCTCTGTGTATCTCTATGTATCTCTATGAGTCTCTATATATCTATGTATCTCTATGTATCTCTATGAATCTCTATGTATCTCTATTAGTCTCTATGTATCTCTATGTATCTCTATGAGTCTCTATATATCTCTATGTATCTCTATGAGTCTCTATGAGTCTCTATGTATCTCTATGTGTCTCTATGTATCTCTATGTATCTGTATGTATCTCTATGAGTCTCTATGTATCTCTATGAGTCTCTATGAATCTCTATGTATCTCTGAGTCTCTATGTGTCTCTATGTATCTCTATGTATCTCTATGAGTCTCTACGAGTCTCTATATATCTATGTATCTCTATGAGTCTCTATGTATCTCTATGTATCTCTATGAGTCTCTATGTATCTCTATGTATCTCTATGAGTCTCTATGTATCTCTATATATCTATGTATCTCTAAATATCTCTATGTATCTCTATGAGTCTCTATATATCTCTATGCATCTCTATGAGTCTCTATGTATCTCTATGAGTCTCTATGTGTCTCTATGTATCTCTATGTATCTCTATGTATCTATATGTGTCTCTATGAGTCTCTATGTATCTCTATGTATCTCTATGTATCTCTATGGTTCTCTTTGAGTCTCTATGTATCTCTATGAGTCTCTATGGGTCTCTATGAGTCTCTATGTATCTCTATGTATCTCTATGGGTCTCTATGAGTCTCTATGTATCTCTATGAATCTCTATGTATCTCTATGTATCTCTATGAGTCTCTATGTATTTCTATGAGTCTCTATGGGTCTCTATGAGTCTCTATGTATCTCTATGAATCTCTATGTATCTCTATGTATCTCTATGAGTCTCTATGTATCTCTATGTATCTCTATGAGTCTCTATTTATCTTTATGTGTCTCTATGTATCTCTATGTATCTCTATGTGTCTCTATGTATCTCTATGAGTCTCTATGAGTCTCTATGTATCTCTATGTATCTCTATGTGTCTCTATGTATCTCTATGTATCTCTATGAGTCTCTATGTATCTCTGTGTATCTCTATGTATCTCTATGAGTCTCTATATATCTATGTATCTCTATGTATCTCTATGAGTCTCTATGTATCTCTGTGAGTCTCTATGTCTCTCTATGTATCTCTATGAGTCTCTATGTATCTCTATGTGTCTCTATGGGTCTCTATGTATCTCTATGAGTCTCTATGTATCTCTATGTATCTCTATGTATCTCTATGGGTCTCTATGTATCTCTATGAGTCTCTATATATCTCTATGTATCTCTATGTATCTCTATGTGTCTCTATGTATCTTTATGTATCTCTGAGTCTCTATGTATCTCTATATATCTCTATGTATCTCTATGTATCTCTATATATCTCTATGAGTCTCTATGTATCTCTGTGTCTCTATGAGTATCTATATATCTCTATGTATCTCTGAGTCTCTATGTATCTCTATGAGTCTCTATATATCTCCATGTATCTCTATGTATCTCTATGAGTCTCTATGTATCTCTGTGAGTCTCTATGTATCTCTATGTATCTCTATGAGTCTCTATGTATCTTTGTGAGTCTCTATATATCTCTATGTATTTCAATGAGTCTCTATGTATCTCTATGTGTCTCTATGGGTCTCTATGTATCTCTATGAGTCTCTATATATCTCTATGTATCTCTATGTATCTCTATGGGTCTCTATGTATCTCTATGAGTCTCTATATATCTCTATGTATCTCTATGTATCCCTATGTGTCTCTATGGGTCTCTATGTATCTATGTGAGTCTCTATGTATCTCTAAATATCTCTATGTATCTCTATATATCTCCTATGTATCTCTATGAGTCTCTATGTATGTCTATGTATCTCTATGTATCTCTACGTATCTCTATGCGTCTCTATGTATCTCTATGTATCTCTATGAGTCTATATGTATCTCTATGTATCTCTATGTGTCTCTATGTATCTCTATGTATCTCTATGAGTCTCTATGTATCTCTATATATCTCTATGTATCTCTATGAGTCTGTATGTATCTCTATGTATCTCTATGAGTCTCTAAATATCTCTATGTATCTCTATGAGTCTCTATGTATCTCTATGTATCCCTATGTGTCTCTATCTATCTCTATGTATCTCTATGTGTCTCTATGTATCTCAATGTATCTCTATATATCTCTATGAGTCTCTATGTATCTCTATGAGACTCTATGTATCTCTATGTATCTCTATGAGTCTCTATGTATCTCTATGAGTCTCTATGTGTCTTTATGTATCTCTATGAGTCTCTATGTATCTTTATGTATCTCTATGAGTCTCTATGTGTCTCTATGTATCTCTATGAGTCTCTATGTATCTCTATGAGACTCTATGTATCTCTATGTGTCTCTATGAGTCTCTATATATCTCTATGTATCTCTAGGAGTCTCTATGTATCTCTATATCTCTATGTATCTCTATGTATCTCTATGAGTCTCTATGTATCTCAATGTATCTCTATATATCTCTATGAGTCTCTATGTATCTCTATGAGACTCTATGTATCTCTATGTATCTCTACGAGTCTCTGTGTATCTCTATGTATCTCTATGTGTATCTATGTATCTCTGAGTCTCTATGTGTCTCTATGTATCTCTATGAGTCTCTATGTATCTCTATGTATCTCTTGAGTCTCTATGTGTCTCTATGTATCTCTATGAGTCTCTATGTATCTCTATGAGACTCTATGTATCTCTATGTGTCTCAATGAGTCTCTATGTATCTCTATGTATCTCTATGTATCTCTATGAGTCTCTATGTATCTCTATGTTTCTCTATGTATCTCTATGAGTCTCTATGTATCTCTATGAGTCTCTATGTATCTCTATGTATCTCTATGAGTCTCTATGTATCTCTATGTATCTCTATGTATCTCTATGTGTCTCTATGTATCTCTATGAGTCTCTATATATCTCTATATATCTCTGAGTCTCTATGTATCTCTATGTATCTCTATGTATCTCTATCTGTCTCTATGTATCTCTATGAGTCTCTATTTATCTCTACGAGTCTCTATGTATCTCTATGTATCTCTATGAGTCTCTACGAGTCTCTATGTATCTCTATGTGTCTCTATGAGTCTCTATGTATCTCTACGTATCTCTATGTATCTCTATGAGTCTCTATGTATCTCTATGAGTCTCTATGTACCTCTATGTATCTATTTGAGTCTCTATGTATCTCTATGTATCTCTATGAGTCCCTATGTATCTCTATGTATCTATATGTGTCTCTATGTATCTCTATGAGTCTCTATGTATCTCTATGTATCTCTATGTATCTCAATGTATCTCTGTGTATCTCTGTGAGTCTCTATATATCTCTATGTATCTCTATGTGTCTCTATGTATCTCTATGTATCTCTATGAGTCTCTATGTGTCTTTATGTATGTCTATGAGTCTCTATGTATCTCTATGTATCTCTATGGTTCTCTTTGAGTCTCTATGTATCTCTATGAGTCTCTATGTGTCTCTATCTATCTCTATGTATCTCTATGTGTCTCTATGTATCTCAATGTATCTCTATATATCTCTATGAGTCTCTATGTATCTCTATGAGACTCTATGTATCTCTATGTATCTCTATGAGTCTCTATGTATCTCTATGAGTCTCTATGTGTCTTTATGTATCTCTATGAGTCTCTATGTATCTTTATGTATCTCTATGAGTCTCTATGTGTCTCTATGTATCTATATGAGTCTCTATGTATCTCTATGAGACTCTATGTATCTCTATGTGTCTCTATGAGTCTCTATATATCTCTATGTATCTCTAGGAGTCTCTATGTATCTCTATGTATCTCTATGTATCTCTATGAGTCTCTATGTATCTCAATGTATCTCTATATATCTCTATGAGTCTCTATGTATCTCTATGAGACTCTATGTATCTCTATGTATCTCTACGAGTCTCTGTGTATCTCTATGTATCTCTATGTGTCTCTATGTATCTCTGAGTCTCTATGTGTCTCTATGTATCTCTATGAGTCTCTATGTATCTCTATGTATCTCTATGAGTCTCTATGTGTCTCTATGTATCTCTATGAGTCTCTATGTATCTCTATGAGACTCTATGTATCTCTATGTGTCTCTATGAGTCTCTATGTATCTCTATGTATCTCTATGAGTCTCTATGTATCTCTATGTATCTCTATGTATCTCTATGAGTCTCTATGTATCTCTATGAGTCTCTATGTATCTCTATGTATCTCTATGAGTCTCTATGTATCTCTATGTATCTCTATGTGTCTCTATGTATCTCTATGAGTCTCTATATATCTCTATATATCTCTGAGTCTCTATGTGTCTCTATGTATCTCTATGTATCTCTATGTATCTCTATCTGTCTCTATGTATCTCTATGAGTCTCTATTTATCTCTACGAGTCTCTATGTATCTCTATGTATCTCTATGAGTCTCTACGAGTCTCTATGTATCTCTATGTGTCTCTATGAGTCTCTATGTATCTCTACGTATCTCTATGTATCTCTATGAGTCTCTATGTATCTCTATGAGTCTCTATGTACCTCTATGTATCTATTTGAGTCTCTATGTATCTCTATGTATCTCTATGTATCTCTATGAGTCTCTATGTATCTCTATGTATCTATATGTGTCTCTATGTATCTCTATGAGTCTCTATGTATCTCTATGTATCTCTATGTATCTCTGTGTATCTCTGTGTATCTCTGTGAGTCTCTATATATCTCTATGTATCTCTATGTGTCTCTATGTATCTCTATGTATCTCTATGAGTCTCTATGTGTCTCTATGTGTCTTTATGTATGTCTATGAGTCTCTATGTATCTCTATGTATCTCTATGGTTCTCTTTGAGTCTCTATGTATCTCTATGAGTCTCTATGTGTCTGTATCTATCTCTATGTATCTCTATGTGTCTCTATGTATCTCAATGTATCTCTATATATCTCTATGAGTCTCTATGTATCTCTATGAGACTCTATGTATCTCTATGTATCTCTATGAGTCTCTATGTATCTCTATGAGTCTCTATGTGTCTTTATGTATCTCTATGAGTCTCTATGTATCTTTATGTATCTCTATGAGTCTCTATGTGTCTCTATGTATCTCTATGAGTCTCTATGTATCTCTATGAGACTCTATGTATCTCTATGTGTCTCTATGAGTCTCTATATATCTCTATGTATCTCTAGGAGTCTCTATGTATCTCTATGTATCTCTATGAGTCTCTATGTATCTCAATGTATCTCTATATATCTCTATGAGTCTCTATGTATCTCTATGAGACTCTATGTATCTCTATGTATCTCTACGAGTCTCTGTGAATCTCTATGTATCTCTATGTGTCTCTATGTATCTCTGAGTTTCTATGTGTCTCTATGTATCTCTATGAGTCTCTATGTATCTCTATGTATCTCTATGAGTCTCTATGTGTCTCTATGTATCTCTATGAGTCTCTATGTATCTCTATGAGACTCTATGTATCTCTATTTGTCTCTATGAGTCTCTATGTATCTCTATGTATCTCTATGTATCTCTATGAGTCTCTATGTATCTCTATGTATCTCTATGAGTCTCTATGTATCTCTATGAGTCTCTATGTATCTCTATGTATCTCTATGAGTCTCTATGTATCTCTATGTATCTCTATGTATCTCTATGTGTCTCTATGTGTCTCTATGTATCTCTATGAGTCTCTATATATCTCTATATATCTCTGAGTCTCTATGTGTCTCTATGTATCTCTATGTATCTCTATGTATCTCTATATATCTCTATCTGTCTCTATGTATCTCTATGAGTCTCTATGTATCTCTACGAGTCTATATGTATCTCTATGTATCTCTATGAGTCTCTACAAGTCTCTATGTATCTCTATGTGTCTCTATGAGTCTCTATGTATCTCTACGTATCTCTATGTATCTCTATGAGTCTCTATGTATCTCTATGAGTCTCTATGTACCTCTATGTATCTATTTGAGTCTCTATGTATCTCTATGTATCTCTATGTATCTCTATGCGTCTCTATGTATCTCTATGTATCTCTATGTATCTATATGTGTCTCTATGTATCTCTATGAGTCTCTATGTATCTCTATGTATCTCTATGTATCTCAATGTATCTCTGTGTATCTCTGTGAGTCTCTAAATATCTCTATGTATCTCTATGTGTCTCTATGTATCTCTATGTATCTCTATGAGTCTCTATGTGTCTCTATGTGTCTCTATGTATCTCTATGAGTCTCTATGTATCTCTATGTATCTCTATGGTTCTCTTTGAGTCTCTATGTATCTCTATGAGTCTCTATGTATCTCTATGAGTCTCTATGTGTCTCTATGTATCTCTATGTATCTCTATGGGTCACTATGAGTCTCTATGTATCTCTATGTATATCTATGGGTCTCTATGAGTCTCTATGTATCTCTATGAATCTCTATGTATCTCTATGTATCTCTATGAGTCTCTATGTATTTCTATGAGTCTCTATGGGTCTCTATGAGTCTCTATGTATCTCTATGAATCTCTATGTATCTCTATGTATCTCTATGAGTCTCTATGTATCTCTATGTATCTCTATGAGTCTCTATGTATCTTTATGTGTCTCTATGTATCTCTATGTATCTCTATGTGTCTCTATGTATCTCTATGAGTCTCTATGAGTCTCTATGTATCTCTATGTATCTCTATGTGTCTCTATGTATCTCTATGTATCTCTATGAGTCTCTATGTATCTCTGTGTATCTCTATGTATCTCTATGAGTCTCTATATATCTATGTATCTCTATGTATCTCTATGAGTCTCTATGTATCTCTGTGAGTCTCTATGTCTCTCTATGTATCTCTATGAGTCTCTATGTATCTGTATGTGTCTCTATGGGTCTCTATGTATCTCTATGAGTCTCTATGTATCTCTATGTATCTCTATGTATCTCTATGGGTCTCTATGTATCTCTATGAGTCTCTATATATATCTATGTATCTCTATGTATCTCTATGTGTCTCTATGTATCTCTGAGTCTCTATGTATCTCTATATATCTCTATGTATCTCTATATATCTCTATGAGTCTCGATGTATCTCTGTGTCTCTATGAGTATCTATATATATCTATGTATCTCTGAGTCTCTATGTATCTCTATGAGTCTCTATATATCTCCATGTATCTCTATGTATCTCTATGAGTCTCTATGTATCTCTGTGAGTCTCTATGTATCTCTATGTATCTCTATGAGTCTCTATGTATCTTTGTGAGTCTCTATACATCTGTATGTATTTCAATGAGTCTCTATGTATCTCTATGTGTCTCTATGGGTCTCTATGTATCTCTATGAGTCTCTATATATCTCTATGTATCTCTATGTATCTCTATGCATCTCTATGAGTCTCTATGTATCTCTATGAGTCTCTATATATCTCTATGTATCTCTATGTATCCCTATGTGTCTCTATGGGTCTCTATGTATCTATGTGAGTCTCTATGTATCTCTAAATATCTCTATGTATCTCTATATATCTCCTATGTATCTCTATGAGTCTCTATGAGTCTCTATGTATCTCTATGTGTCTCTATGTATCTCTATGTATCTCTATGTATCTCTATGAGTCTCTATGTATCTCTATGAGTCTATATGTATCTCTATGTATCTCTATGTATATCTATGAGTCTCTATGTATCTCTATATATCTCTATGTATCTCTATGAGTCTGTATGTATCTCTATGTATCTCTATGAGTCTCTATATATCTCTATGTATCTCTATGAGTCTCTATGTATCTCTATGTATCCCTATGTGTCTCTATCTATCTCTATGTATCTCTATGTGTCTCTATGTATCTCTATGTATCTCTATACATCTCTATGTGTCTCTATGTATCTCTATGAGTCTCTATGTATCTCTATGAGAATCTATGGATCTCTATATATCTCTATGTGTCTCTATGTATCTCTATGTATCTCTATGAGTCTCTATATATCTCTATGTATCTCTATATATCCCTATTTGTCTCTATGTGTCTCTATGTATCTCTATATATCTCTATGTATCTCTATGTGTCTCTATGTATCTCAATGTATCTCTATGAGTCTCTATGTATCTCTATGTATCTCTATGAGTCTTTATGTATCTCTATGTATCTCTATGAGTCTCTATGTATCTCTATGTATCTCTATGAGTCTCTATGAGTCTCTGTGTATCTCTATGTATCTCTATGAGTCTATGTATCTCTATGTGTCTCTATGTATCTCTATGTATCTCTATGAGTCTCTATGTATCTCTATGTATCTCTATGAGTCTATATTTATCTCTATATATCTCTATGTATCTCTATGTATCTCTGTGTATCTCTATGTATCTCTATGAGTCTCTATGTATCTCTATGAGTCTCTATGTATCTCTATGAGTCTCTATGTATCTCTATGAGTCTCTATGTATGTCTTTGAGTCTCTATGTATCTGTATGTGTCTCTATGTATCTGTATGTGTCTCTATGTATCTCTATGTATCTCTATGAGTCTCTATGTATCTCTATGAGTCTCTATATATCTCTATATATCTCTATGTGTCTCTATGTATCTCTATGTGTCTCTATGTATCTCTATGTATCTCTATGAAATCTCTATGTATCTCTATGAGTCTCTATATATCTCTATGTATCTCTATGAGTCTCTATGTATCCCAATGTATCTCTATGTATCTCTATATATCTCTATGTGTCTCTATGTGTCTCTATGTATCTCTATATATCTCTATGTATCTCTATGTGTCTCCATGTATATCTATATATATCTCTATGTATCTCTATGATTCTCTATGTATCTCTATGTATCTCTATGAGTCTCTATGTATCTCTATGTATCTCTATGAGTCTCTATATATATCTCTATGTATCTCTATGAGTCTCTTTGAGTCTCTATGTATCTCTATGTGTCTCTATGTATCTCTATGTATCTGTATGTATCTCTATGAGTCTCTATGTATCTCTATGAGTCTCTATGAATCTCTATGTATCTCTGAGTCTCTATGTGTCTCTATGTATCTCTATGTATCTCTATGAGTCTCTACGAGTCTCTATATATATCTATGTATCTCTATGAGTCTCTATGTATCTCTATGTATCTCTATGAGTCTCTATGTATCTCTATGTATCTCTATGAGTCTCTATGTATCTCTATATATCTCTATGTATCTCTAAATATCTCTATGTATCTCTATGAGTCTCTATATATCTCTATGTATCTCTATGAGTCTCTATGTATCTCTATGAGTCTCTATGTGTCTCTATGTATCTCTATGTATCTCTATGTATCTATATGTGTCTCTATGTATCTCTATGTATCTCTATGTATCTCTATGGTTCTCTTTGAGTCTCTATGTATCTCTATGAGTCTCTATGGGTCTCTATGAGTCTCTATGTATCTCTATGTATCTCTATGGGTCTCTATGAATCTCTATGTATCTCTATGAATCTCTATGTATCTCTATGTATCTCTATGAGTCTCTATGTATTTCTATGAGTCTCTATGGGTCTCTATGAGTCTCTATGTATCTCTATGAATCTCTATGTATCTCTATGTATCTCTATGACTCTCTATGTATCTCTATGTATCTCTATGAGTCTCTATGTATCTTTATGTGTCTCTATGTATCTCTATGCATCTCTATGTGTCTCTATGTATCTCTATGAGTCTCTATGAGTCTCTATGTATCTCTATGTATCTCTATGTGTCTCTATGTATCTCTATGTATCTCTATGAGTCTCTATGTATCTCTGTGTATCTCTATGTATCTCTATGAGTCTCTATATATCTATGTATCTCTATGTATCTCTATGAGTCTCTATGTATCTCTGTGAGTCTCTATGTATCTCTATGTATCTCTATGAGTCTCTATGTATCTCTATGTGTCTCTATGGGTCTCTATGTATCTCTATGAGTCTCTATGTATCTCTATGTATCTCTATGGGTCTCTATGTATCTCTATGAGTCTCTATATATCTCTATGTATCTCTATGTATCTCTATGTGTCTCTATGTATCTTTATGTATCTCTGAGTCTCTATGTATCTCTATATATCTCTATGTATCTCTATGTATCTCTATATATCTCTATGAGTCTCTATGTATCTCTGTGTCTCTATGAGTATCTATATATCTCTATGTATCTCTGAGTCTCTATGTATCTCTATGAGTCTCTATATATCTCCATGTATCTCTATGTATCTCTATGAGTCTCTATGTATCTCTGTGAGTCTCTATGTATCTCTATGTATCTCTATGAGTCTCTATGTATCTTTGTGAGTCTCTATATATCTCTATGTATTTCAATGAGTCTCTATGTATCTCTATGTGTCTCTATGGGTCTCTATGTATCTCTATGAGTCTCTATATATCTCTATGTATCTCTATGTATCTCTATGGGTCTCTATGTATCTCTATGAGTCTCTATATATCTCTATGAGTCTCTATGTATCTCTATGTATCTCTATGAGTCTCTATATATCTCCATGTATCTCTATGTATCTCTATGAGTTTCTATGTATCTCTGTGAGTCTCTATGTATCTCTATGTATCTCTATGAGTCTCTATGTATCTTTGTGAGTCTCTATATATCTCTATGTATTTCAATGAGTCTCTATGTATCTCTATGAGTCTCTATGTATCTCTGTGTATCTCTATGTATCTCTATGAGTCTCTATATATCTATGTATCTCTATGTATCTCTATGAGTCTCTATGTATCTCTGTGAGTCTCTATGTCTCTCTATGTATCTCTATGAGTCTCTATGTATCTGTATGTGTCTCTATGGGTCTCTATGTATCTCTATGAGTCTCTATGTATCTCTATGTATCTCTATGTATCTCTATGGGTCTCTATGTATCTCTATGAGTCTCTATATATATCTATGTATCTCTATGTATCTCTATGTGTCTCTATGTATCTCTGAGTCTCTATGTATCTCTATATATCTCTATGTATCTCTATATATCTCTATGAGTCTCGATGTATCTCTGTGTCTCTATGAGTATCTATATATATATCTATGTATCTCTGAGTCTCTATGTATCTCTATGAGTCTCTATATATCTCCATGTATCTCTATGTATCTCTATGAGTCTCTATGTATCTCTGTGAGTCTCTATGTATCTCTATGTATCTCTATGAGTCTCTATGTATCTTTGTGAGTCTCTATACATCTGTATGTATTTCAATGAGTCTCTATGTATCTCTATGTGTCTCTATGGGTCTCTATGTATCTCTATGAGTCTCTATATATCTCTATGTATCTCTATGTATCTCTATGCATCTCTATGAGTCTCTATGTATCTCTATGAGTCTCTATATATCTCTATGTATCTCTATGTATCCCTATGTGTCTCTATGGGTCTCTATGTATCTATGTGAGTCTCTATGTATCTCTAAATATCTCTATGTATCTCTATATATCTCCTATGTATCTCTATGAGTCTCTATGAGTCTCTATGTATCTCTATGTGTCTCTATGTATCTCTATGTATCTCTATGTATCTCTATGAGTCTCTATGTATCTCTATGAGTCTATATGTATCTCTATGTATCTCTATGTATCTCTATGTATATCTATGAGTCTCTATGTATCTCTATATATCTCTATGTATCTCTATGAGTCTGTATGTATCTCTATGTATCTCTATGAGTCTCTATATATCTCTATGTATCTCTATGAGTCTCTATGTATCTCTATGTATCCCTATGTGTCTCTATCTATCTCTATGTATCTCTATGTGTCTCTATGTATCTCTATGTATCTCTATACATCTCTATGTGTCTCTATGTATCTCTATGAGTCTCTATGTATCTCTATGAGAATCTATGGATCTCTATATATCTCTATGTGTCTCTATGTATCTCTATGTATCTCTATGAGTCTCTATATATCTCTATGTATCTCTATATATCCCTATTTGTCTCTATGTGTCTCTATGTATCTCTATATATCTCTATGTATCTCTATGTGTCTCTATGTATCTCAATGTATCTCTATGAGTCTCTATGTATCTCTATGTATCTCTATGAGTCTTTATGTATCTCTATGTATCTCTATGAGTCTCTATGTATCTCTATGTATCTCTATGAGTCTCTATGAGTCTCTGTGTATCTCTATGTATCTCTATGAGTCTATGTATCTCTATGTGTCTCTATGTATCTCTATGTATCTCTATGAGTCTCTATGTATCTCTATGTATCTCTATGAGTCTATATTTATCTCTATATATCTCTATGTATCTCTATGTATCTCTGTGTATCTCTATGTATCTCTATGAGTCTCTATGTATCTCTATGAGTCTCTATGTATCTCTATGAGTCTCTATGTATCTCTATGAGTCTCTATGTATGTCTTTGAGTCTCTATGTATCTGTATGTGTCTCTATGTATCTGTATGTGTCTCTATGTATCTCTATGTATCTCTATGAGTCTCTATGTATCTCTATGAGTCTCTATATATCTCTATATATCTCTATGTGTCTCTATGTATCTCTATGTGTCTCTATGTATCTCTATGTATCTCTATGAAATCTCTATGTATCTCTATGAGTCTCTATATATCTCTATGTATCTCTATGAGTCTCTATGTATCCCAATGTATCTCTATGTATCTCTATATATCTCTATGTGTCTCTATGTGTCTCTATGTATCTCTATATATCTCTATGTATCTCTATGTGTCTCCATGTATATCTATATATCTCTATGTATCTCTATGATTCTCTATGTATCTCTATGTATCTCTATGAGTCTCTATGTATCTCTATGTATCTCTATGAGTCTCTATATATATCTCTATGTATCTCTATGAGTCTCTTTGAGTCTCTATGTATCTCTATGTGTCTCTATGTATCTCTATGTATCTGTATGTATCTCTATGAGTCTCTATGTATCTCTATGAGTCTCTATGAATCTCTATGTATCTCTGAGTCTCTATGTGTCTCTATGTATCTCTATGTATCTCTATGAGTCTCTACGAGTCTCTATATATATCTATGTATCTCTATGAGTCTCTATGTATCTCTATGTATCTCTATGAGTCTCTATGTATCTCTATGTATCTCTATGAGTCTCTATGTATCTCTATATATCTCTATGTATCTCTAAATATCTCTATGTATCTCTATGAGTCTCTATATATCTCTATGTATCTCTATGAGTCTCTATGTATCTCTATGAGTCTCTATGTGTCTCTATGTATCTCTATGTATCTCTATGTATCTATATGTGTCTCTATGTATCTCTATGTATCTCTATGTATCTCTATGGTTCTCTTTGAGTCTCTATGTATCTCTATGAGTCTCTATGGGTCTCTATGAGTCTCTATGTATCTCTATGTATCTCTATGGGTCTCTATGAATCTCTATGTATCTCTATGAATCTCTATGTATCTCTATGTATCTCTATGAGTCTCTATGTATTTCTATGAGTCTCTATGGGTCTCTATGAGTCTCTATGTATCTCTATGAATCTCTATGTATCTCTATGTATCTCTATGACTCTCTATGTATCTCTATGTATCTCTATGAGTCTCTATGTATCTTTATGTGTCTCTATGTATCTCTATGCATCTCTATGTGTCTCTATGTATCTCTATGAGTCTCTATGAGTCTCTATGTATCTCTATGTATCTCTATGTGTCTCTATGTATCTCTATGTATCTCTATGAGTCTCTATGTATCTCTGTGTATCTCTATGTATCTCTATGAGTCTCTATATATCTATGTATCTCTATGTATCTCTATGAGTCTCTATGTATCTCTGTGAGTCTCTATGTCTCTCTATGTATCTCTATGAGTCTCTATGTATCTCTATGTGTCTCTATGGGTCTCTATGTATCTCTATGAGTCTCTATGTATCTCTATGTATCTCTATGGGTCTCTATGTATCTCTATGAGTCTCTATATATCTCTATGTATCTCTATGTATCTCTATGTGTCTCTATGTATCTTTATGTATCTCTGAGTCTCTATGTATCTCTATATATCTCTATGTATCTCTATGTATCTCTATATATCTCTATGAGTCTCTATGTATCTCTGTGTCTCTATGAGTATCTATATATCTCTATGTATCTCTGAGTCTCTATGTATCTCTATGAGTCTCTATATATCTCCATGTATCTCTATGTATCTCTATGAGTCTCTATGTATCTCTGTGAGTCTCTATGTATCTCTATGTATCTCTATGAGTCTCTATGTATCTTTGTGAGTCTCTATATATCTCTATGTATTTCAATGAGTCTCTATGTATCTCTATGTGTCTCTATGGGTCTCTATGTATCTCTATGAGTCTCTATATATCTCTATGTATCTCTATGTATCTCTATGGGTCTCTATGTATCTCTATGAGTCTCTATATATCTCTATGAGTCTCTATGTATCTCTATGTATCTCTATGAGTCTCTATATATCTCCATGTATCTCTATGTATCTCTATGAGTTTCTATGTATCTCTGTGAGTCTCTATGTATCTCTATGTATCTCTATGAGTCTCTATGTATCTTTGTGAGTCTCTATATATCTCTATGTATTTCAATGAGTCTCTATGTATCTCTATGTGTCTCTATGGGTCTCTATGTATCTCTATGTATCTCTATGGGTCTCTATGTATCTCTATGAGTCTCTATATATCTCTATGTATCTCTATGTATCCCTATGGGTCTCTATGTATCTATGTGAGTCTCTATGTATCTCTAAATATCTCTATGTATCTCTATATATCTCCTATGTATCTCTGAGTCTCTATGTATCTCTATGTATCTCTATGTATCTCTACGTATCTCTATGTATCTCTATGTATCTCTATGTATCTCTATGAGTCTATATGTATCTCTATGTATCTCTATGTGTCTCTATGTATCTCTATGTATCTCTATGAGTCTCTATGTATCTCTATATATCTCTATGTATCTCTATGAGTCTCTATATATCTCTATGTATCTCTATGAGTCTCTATGTATCTCTATGTATCCCTATGTGTCTCTATCTATCTCTATGTATCTCTATGTGTCTCTATGTATCTCTATGTATCTCTATATATCTCTATGTGTCTCTATGTATCTCTATGTATCTCTATGTATCTCTATGAGTCTCTATATATCTCTATGTATCTCTATATATCCCTATTTGTCTCTATGTGTCTCTATGTATCTCTATATATCTCTATGTATCTCTATGTGTCTCTATGTATCTCTATATATCTCTATGTATCTCTATGAGTCTCTATGTATCTCTATGTATCTCTATGAGTCTTTATGTATCTCTATGTATCTCTATGAGTCTCTATGTATCTCTATGTATCTCTATGAGTCTCTATGAGTCTCTGTGTATCTCTATGTATCTCTATGAGTCTATGTATCTCTATGTGTCTCTATGTATCTCTATGTATCTCTATGAGTCTCTATGTATCTCTATGTATCTCTATGAGTCTATATGTATCTCTATATATATCTATGTATCTCTATGTATCTCTGTGTATCTCTATGTATCTCTATGAGTCTCTATGTATCTCTATGAGTCTCTATGTATCTCTATGAGTCTCTATGTTTCTCTATGAGTCTCTATGTATGTCTTTGAGTCTCTATGTATCTGTATGTGTCTCTATGTATCTCTATGTATCTCTATATATCGCTATGTGTCTCTATGTATCTCTATGTATCTCTATGAGTCTCTATGTATCTCTATGAGTCTCTATATATCTCTATATATCTCTATGTGTCTCTATGTATCTCTATGTGTCTCTATGTATCTCTATGAAATCTCTATGTATCTCTATGAGTCTCTATATATCTCTATGTATCTCTATGAGTCTCTATGTATCTCAATGTATCTCTATATATCTCTATGTGTCTCTATGTGTCTCTATGTATCTCTATATATATCTCTATGTATCTCTATGTGTCTCCATGTATATCTATATATCTCTATGTATCTCTATGAGTCTCTATGTATCTCTATGTATCTCTATGAGTCTCTATGTATCTCTATGTATCTCTATGAGTCTCTATATATCTCTATGTATCTCTATGTATCTCTATGTATCTCTATGGGTCTCTATGTATCTCTATGCGTCTCTATATATCTATGTATCTCTATGTATCTCTATGAGTCTCTATGTATCTCTATGAGTCTCTATATATCTCTATGTATCTCTACATATCTCTACGTATCTCTATGTATCTCTATGTATCTCTATGAGTCTCTATGTATCTCTATGAGTCTCTATGTATCTCTATGTATCTCGATGAGTCTCTATGTATCTCTATATATCTCTATGTATCTCTATGTATCTCTATGTATCTCTATGGGTCTCTATGTATCTCTATGTGTCTCTATGTATCTCTATGTATCTCTATGTATCTCTATGAGTCTATATGTATCTCTATGTATCTCTATGTGTCTCTATGTATCTCTATGTATCTCTATGAGTCTCTATGTATCTCTATATATCTCTATGTATCTCTATGAGTCTGTATGTATCTCTATGTATCTCTATGAGTCTCTATATATCTATGTATCTCTATGAGTCTCTATGTATCTCTATGTATCCCTATGTGTCTCTATCTATCTCTATGTATCTCTATGTGTCTCTATGTATCTCTATGTATCTCTATATATCTCTATGTGTCTCTATGTATCTCTATGAGTCTCTATGTATCTCTATGAGAATCTATGGATCTCTATATATCTCTATGTGTCTCTATGTATCTCTATGTATCTCTATGAGTCTCTATATATCTCTATGTATCTCTATATATCCCTATTTGTCTCTATGTGTCTCTATGTATCTCTATATATCTCTATGTATCTCTATGCATCTCTATGTGTCTCTATGTATCTCAATGTATCTCTATGTATCTCTATGAGTCTCTATGTATCTCTATGTATCTCTATGAGTCTTTATGTATCTCTATGTATCTCTATGAGTCTCTATGTATCTCTATGTATCTCTATGAGTCTCTATGAGTCTTTGTGTATCTCTATGTATCTCTATGAGTCTATGTATCTCTATGTGTCTCTATGTATCTCTATGTATCTCTATGAGTCTCTATGTATCTCTATGTATCTCTATGAGTCTATATGTATCTCTATATATCTCTATGTATCTCTATGTATCTCTGTGTATCTCTATGTATCTCTATGAGTCTCTATGTATCTCTATGAGTCTCTATGTATCTCTATGAGTCTCTATGTATCTCTATGAGTCTCTATGTATGTCTTTGAGTCTCTATGTATCTGTATGTGTCTCTATGTATCTCTATATATCTCTATGTGTCTCTATGTATCTCTATGTATCTCTATGAGTCTCTATGTATCTCTATGAGTCTCTATATATCTCTATATATCTCTATGTGTCTCTATGTATCTCTATGTGTCTCTATGTATCTCTTTGAAATCTCTATGTATCTCTATGAGTCTCTATATATCTCTATGTATCTCTATGAGTCTCTATGTATCCCAATGTATCTCTATGTATCTCTATATATCTCTATGTGTCTCTATGTATCTCTATGTATCTCTATGAGTCTTTATGTATCTCTATGTATCTCTATGAGTCTCTATGTATCTCTATGTATCTCTATGAGTCTCTATGAGTCTCTGTGTATCTCTATGTATCTCTATGAGTCTATGTATCTCTATGTGTCTCTATGTATCTCTATGTATCTCTATGAGTCTCTATGTATCTCTATGTATCTCTATGAGTCTATATGTATCTCTATATATCTCTATGTATCTCTATGTATCTCTGTGTATCTCTATGTATCTCTATGAGTCTCTATGTATCTCTATGAGTCTCTATGTATCTCTATGAGTCTCTATGTATCTCTATGAGTCTCTATGTATGTCTTTGAGTCTCTATGTATCTGTATGTGTCTCTATGTATCTCTATATATCTCTATGTGTCTCTATGTATCTCTATGTATCTCTATGAGTCTCTATGTATCTCTATGAGTCTCTATATATCTCTATATATCTCTATGTGTCTCTATGTATCTCTATGTGTCTCTATGTATCTCTTTGAAATCTCTATGTATCTCTATGAGTCTCTATATATCTCTATGTATCTCTATGAGTCTCTATGTATCCCAATGTATCTCTATGTATCTCTATATATCTCTATGTGTCTCTATGTGTCTCTATGTATCTCTATATATCTCTATGTATCTCTATGTGTCTCCATGTATATCTATATATCTCTATGTATCTCTATGAGTCTTTATGTATCTCTATGTATCTCTATGTATCTCTATGAGTCTATATGTATCTCTATATATATCTATGTATCTCTATGTATCTCTGTGTATCTCTATGTATCTCTATGAGTCTCTATGTATCTCTATGAGTCTCTATGTATCTCTATGAGTCTCTATGTATCTCTATGAGTCACTATGTATGTCTTTGAGTCTCTATGTATCTGTATGTGTCTCTATGTATCTCTATGTATCTCTATATATCGCTATGTGTCTCTATGTATCTCTATGTATCTCTATGAGTCTCTATGTATCTCTATGAGTCTCTATATATCTCTATATATCTCTATGTGTCTCTATGTATCTCTGTGTATCTCTATGTATCTCTATGAGTCTCTATGTATCTCTATGAGTCTCTATGTATCTCTATGAGTCTCTATGTATCTCTATGAGTCTCTATGTATGTCTTTGAGTCTCTATGTATCTGTATGTGTCTCTATGTATCTCTATATATCTCTATGTGTCTCTATGTATCTCTATGTATCTCTATGAGTCTCTATGTATCTCTATGAGTCTCTATATATCTCTATATATCTCTATGTGTCTCTATGTATCTCTATGTGTCTCTATGTATCTCTTTGAAATCTCTATGTATCTCTATGAGTCTCTATATATCTCTATGTATCTCTATGAGTCTCTATGTATCCCAATGTATCTCTATGTATCTCTATATATCTCTATGTGTCTCTATGTGTCTCTATGTATCTCTATATATCTCTATGTATCTCTATGTGTCTCCATGTATATCTATATATCTCTATGTATCTCTATGAGTCTTTATGTATCTCTATGTATCTCTATGTATCTCTATGAGTCTATATGTATCTCTATATATATCTATGTATCTCTATGTATCTCTGTGTATCTCTATGTATCTCTATGAGTCTCTATGTATCTCTATGAGTCTCTATGTATCTCTATGAGTCTCTATGTATCTCTATGAGTCACTATGTATGTCTTTGAGTCTCTATGTATCTGTATGTGTCTCTATGTATCTCTATGTATCTCTATATATCGCTATGTGTCTCTATGTATCTCTATGTATCTCTATGAGTCTCTATGTATCTCTATGAGTCTCTATATATCTCTATATATCTCTATGTGTCTCTATGTATCTCTATGTGTCTCTATGTATCTCTATGAAATCTCTATGTATCTCTATGAGTCTCTATATATCTCTATGTATCTCTATGAGTCTCTATGTATCTCAATGTATCTCTATATATCTCTATGTGTCTCTATGTGTCTCTATGTATCTCTATATATATCTCTATGTATCTCTATGTGTCTCCATGTATATCTATATATCTCTATGTAACTCTATGAGTCTCTATGTATCTCTATGTATCTCTATGAGTCTCTATGTATCTCTATGTATCTCTATGAGTCTCTATATATCTCTATGTATCTCTATGTATCTCTATGTATCTCTATGGGTCTCTATGTATCTCTATGCGTCTCTATATACATATGTATCTCTATGTATCTCTATGAGTCTCTATGTATCTCTATGAGTCTCTATATATCTCTATGTATCTCTACATATCTCTACGTATCTCTATGTATCTCTATGTATCTCTATGAGTCTCTATGTATCTCTATGAGTCTCTATGTATCTCTATGTATCTCGATGAGTCTCTATGTATCTCTATATATCTCTATGTATCTCTATGTATCTCTATGTATCTCTATGGGTCTCTATGTATCTCTATGTGTCTCTATGTATCTCTATGTATCTCTATGTATCTCTATGAGTCTATATGTATCTCTATGTATCTCTATGTGTCTCTATGTATCTCTATGTATCTCTATGAGTCTCTATGTATCTATATATCTCTATGTATCTCTATGAGTCTGTATGTATCTCTATGAGTCTCTATATATCTCTATGTATCTCTATGAGTCTCTATGTATCTCTATGTATCCCTATGTGTCTCTATCTATCTCTATGTATCTCTATGTGTCTCTATGTATCTCTATGTATCTCTATATATCTCTATGTGTCTCTATGTATCTCTATGAGTCTCTATGTATCTCTATGAGAATCTATGGATATCTATATATCTCTATGTGTCTCTATGTATCTCTATGTATCTCTATGAGTCTCTATATATCTCTATGTATCTCTATATATCCCTATTTGTCTCTATGTGTCTCTATGTATCTCTATATATCTCTATGTATCTCTATGCATCTCTATGTGTCTCTATGTATCTCAATGTATATCTATGTATCTCTATGAGTCTCTATGTATCTCTATGTATCTCTATGAGTCTTTATGTATCTCTATGTATCTCTATGAGTCTCTATGTATCTCTATGTATCTCTATGAGTCTCTATGAGTCTCTGTGTATCTCTATGTATCTCTATGAGTCTATGTATCTCTATGTGTCTCTATGTATCTCTATGTATCTCTATGAGTCTCTGTATCTCTATGTATCTCTATGAGTCTATATGTATCTCTATATATCTCTATGTATCTCTATGTATCTCTATGAGTCTCTATGTATCTCTATGAGTCTCTATGTATCTCTATGTGTCTCTATGTATCTCTATGTATCTCTATATATCTATGTGTCTCTATGTATCTCTATGTATCTCTATGTATCTCTATGAGTCTCTATATATCTCTATGTATCTCTATATATCTCTATGTATCTCTGAGTCTCTATGGGTCTCTATGTATCTCTATGAGTCTCTATGTATCTCTATGTATCTCTATGTATCTATATGTATGTCTATGTATCTCTATATATCTCTATGTGTCTCTATGTATCTCTATGTATCTCTATGTATCTCTATGAGTCTCTATGTATCTCTATGTATCTCGGTGAGTCTCTATATATCTCTATGTATCTCTATGAGTCTCTATGAGTCTCTATGTATCTCTATGTGTCTCTATGTATCTCTATGTATCTGTATGTATCTCTATGAGTCTCTATGTATCTCTATGAGTCTCTATGAATCTCTATGTATCTCTGAGTCTCTATGTGTCTCTATGTATCTCTATGTATCTCTATGAGTCTCTACGAGTCTCTATATATATATCTATGTATCTCTATGAGTCTCTATGTATCTCTATGTATCTCTATGAGTCTCTATGTATCTCTATGTATCTCTATGAGTCTCTATGTATCTCTATATATCTCTATGTATCTCTAAATATCTCTATGTATCTCTATGAGTCTCTATATATCTATGTATCTCTATGAGTCTCTATGTATCTCTATGAGTCTCTATGTGTCTCTATGTATCTCTATGTATCTCTATGTATCTATATGTGTCTCTATGTATCTCTATGTATATCTATGTATCTCTATGGTTCTCTTTGAGTCTCTATGTATCTCTATGAGTCTCTATGGGTCTCTATGAGTCTCTATGTATCTCTATGTATCTCTATGAGTCTCTATGTATCCCAATGTATCTCTATGTATCTCTATATATCTCTATGTGTCTCTATGTATCTCTATGTATCTCTATGAGTCTTTATGTATCTCTATGTATCTCTATGAGTCTCTATGTATCTCTATGTATCTCTATGAGTCTCTATGAGTCTCTGTGTATCTCTATGTATCTCTATGAGTCTATGTATCTCTATGTGTCTCTATGTATCTCTATATATCGCTATGTGTCTCTATGTATCTCTATGTATCTCTATGAGTCTCTATGTATCTCTATGAGTCTCTATATATCTCTATATATCTCTATGTGTCTCTATGTATCTCTATGTGTCTCTATGTATCTCTATGAAATCTCTATGTATCTCTATGAGTCTCTATATATCTCTATGTATCTCTATGAGTCTCTATGTATCTCAATGTATCTCTATATATCTCTATGTGTCTCTATGTGTCTCTATGTATCTCTATATATATCTCTATGTATCTCTATGTGTCTCCATGTATATCTATATATCTCTATGTAACTCTATGAGTCTCTATGTATCTCTATGTATCTCTATGAGTCTCTATGTATCTCTATGTATCTCTATGAGTCTCTATATATCTCTATGTATCTCTATGTATCTCTATGTATCTCTATGGGTCTCTATGTATCTCTATGCGTCTCTATATATCTATGTATCTCTATGTATCTCTATGAGTCTCTATGTATCTCTATGAGTCTCTATATATCTCTATGTATCTCTACATATCTCTACGTATCTCTATGTATCTCTATGTATCTCTATGAGTCTCTATGTATCTCTATGAGTCTCTATGTATCTCTATGTATCTCGATGAGTCTCTATGTATCTCTATATATCTCTATGTATCTCTATGTATCTCTATGTATCTCTATGGGTCTCTATGTATCTCTATGTGTCTCTATGTATCTCTATGTATCTCTATGTATCTCTATGAGTCTATATGTATCTCTATGTATCTCTATGTGTCTCTATGTATCTCTATGTATCTCTATGAGTCTCTATGTATCTATATATCTCTATGTATCTCTATGAGTCTGTATGTATCTCTATGAGTCTCTATATATCTCTATGTATCTCTATGAGTCTCTATGTATCTCTATGTATCCCTATGTGTCTCTATCTATCTCTATGTATCTCTATGTGTCTCTATGTATCTCTATGTATCTCTATATATCTCTATGTGTCTCTATGTATCTCTATGAGTCTCTATGTATCTCTATGAGAATCTATGGATCTCTATATATCTCTATGTGTCTCTATGTATCTCTATGTATCTCTATGAGTCTCTATATATCTCTATGTATCTCTATATATCCCTATTTGTCTCTATGTGTCTCTATGTATCTCTATATATCTCTATGTATCTCTATGCATCTCTATGTGTCTCTATGTATCTCAATGTATCTCTATGTATCTCTATGAGTCTCTATGTATCTCTATGTATCTCTATGAGTCTTTATGTATCTCTATGTATCTCTATGAGTCTCTATGTATCTCTATGTATCTCTATGAGTCTCTATGAGTCTCTGTGTATCTCTATGTATCTCTATGAGTCTATGTATCTCTATGTGTCTCTATGTATCTCTATGTATCTCTATGAGTCTCTGTATCTCTATGTATCTCTATGAGTCTATATGTATCTCTATATATCTCTATGTATCTCTATGTATCTCTATGAGTCTCTATGTATCTCTATGAGTCTCTATGTATCTCTATGTGTCTCTATGTATCTCTATGTATCTCTATATATCTCTATGTGTCTCTATGTATCTCTATGTATCTCTATGTATCTCTATGAGTCTCTATATATCTCTATGTATCTCTATATATCTCTATGTATCTCTGAGTCTCTATGGGTCTCTATGTATCTCTATGAGTCTCTATGTATCTCTATGTATCTCTATGTATCTATATGTATCTCTATGTATCTCTATATATCTCTATGTATCTCTATGTATCTCTATGTATCTCTATGAGTCTCTATGTATCTCTATGTATCTCGGTGAGTCTCTATATATCTCTATGTATCTCTATGAGTCTCTATGAGTCTCTATGTATCTCTATGTGTCTCTATGTATCTCTATGTATCTGTATGTATCTCTATGAGTCTCTATGTATCTCTGAGTCTCTATGAATCTCTATGTATCTCTGAGTCTCTATGTGTCTCTATGTATCTCTATGTATCTCTATGAGTCTCTACGAGTCTCTATATATATCTATGTATCTCTATGAGTCTCTATGTATCTCTATGTATCTCTATGAGTCTCTATGTATCTCTATGTATCTCTATGAGTCTCTATGTATCTCTATATATCTCTATGTATCTCTAAATATCTCTATGTATCTCTATGAGTCTCTATATATCTATGTATCTCTATGAGTCTCTATGTATCTCTATGAGTCTCTATGTGTCTCTATGTATCTCTATGTATCTCTATGTATCTATATGTGTCTCTATGTATCTCTATGTATATCTATGTATCTCTATGGTTCTCTTTGAGTCTCTATGTATCTCTATGAGTCTCTATGGGTCTCTATGAGTCTCTATGTATCTCTATGTATCTCTATGGGTCTCTATGAGTCTCTATGTATCTCTATGAATCTCTATGTATCTCTATGTATCTCTATGAGTCTCTATGTATTTCTATGAGTCTCTATGGGTCTCTATGAGTCTCTATGTATCTCTATGAATCTCTATGTATCTCTATGTATCTCTATGACTCTCTATGTATCTCTATGTATCTCTATGAGTCTCTATGTATCTTTATGTGTCTCTATGTATCTCTATGTATCTCTATGTGTCTCTATGTATCTCTATGAGTCTCTATGTATCTCTATGAGTCTCTATGTGTCTCTATGAGTCTCTATATATCTCTATGTATCTCTACATATCTCTACGTATCTCTATGTATCTCTATGTATCTCTATGAGTCTCTATGTATCTCTATGAGTCTCTATGTATCTCTATGTATCTCGATGAGTCTCTATGTATATCTATATATCTCTATGTATCTCTATGTATCTCTATGTATCTCTATGGGTCTCTATGTATCTCTATGTATCTCTATGTATCTCTATGAGTCTCTATGTATCTCTATGTATCTCTATGAGTCTATATGTATCTCTATGTATCTCTATGTGTCTCTATGTATCTCTATGTATCTCTATGAGTCTCTATGTATCTCTATATATCTCTATGTATCTCTATGAGTCTGTATGTATCTCTATGTATCTCTATGAGTCTCTATATATCTCTATGTATCTCTATGAGTCTCTATGTATCTCTATGTATCCATATGTGTCTCTATGTATCTCTATGTATCTCTATGTGTCTCTATGTATCTCTATGTATCTCTATATATCTCTATGTGTCTCTATGTATCTCTATGAGTCTCTATGTATCTCTGTGAGAATCTATGGATCTCTATATATCTCTATGTGTCTCTATGTATCTCTATGTATCTCTATGAGTCTCTATATATCTCTATGTATCTCTATATATCCCTATTTGTCTCTATGTGTCTCTATGTATCTCTATATATCTCTATGTATCTCTATGTATCTCTATGTGTCTCTATGTATCTCAATGTATCTCTATGTATCTCTATGAGTCTCTATGTATCTCTATGTATCTCTATGAGTCTTTATGTATCTCTATGTATCTCTATGAGTCTCTATGTATCTCTATGTATCTCTATGAGTCTCTATGAGTCTCTGTGTATCTCTATGTATCTCTATGAGTCTATGTATCTCTATGTGTCTCTATGTATCTCTATGTATCTCTATGAGTCTCTATGTATCTCTATGTATCTCTATGAGTCTATATGTATCTCTATATATCTCTATGTATCTCTATGTATCTCTGTGTATCTCTATGTATCTCTATGAGTCTCTATGTATCTCTATGAGTCTCTATGTATCTCTATGAGTCTCTATGTATCTCTATGAGTCTCTATGTATGTATTTGAGTCTCTATGTATCTGTATGTGTCTCTATGTATCTCTATGTATCTCTATATATCTCTATGTGTCTCTATGTATCTCTATGTATCTCTATGAGTCTCTATGTATCTCTATGAGTCTCTATATATCTCTATGTGTCTCTATGTATCTCTATGTGTCTCTATGTATCTCTATGTATCTCTATGTATCTCTATGGGTCTCTATGTATCTCTATGCGTCTCTATATATCTATGTATCTCTATGTATCTCTATGAGTCTCTATGTATCTCTATGAGTCTCTATATATCTCTATGTATCTCTAAATATCTCTACGTATCTCTATGTATCTCTATGTATCTCTATGAGTCTCTATGTATCTCTATGAGTCTCTATGTATCTCTATGTATCTCGATGAGTCTCTATGTATCTCTATATATCTCTATGTATCTCTATGTATCTCTATGTATCTCTATGGGTCTCTATGTATCTCTATGTGTCTCTATGTATCTCTATGTATCTCTATGTATCTCTATGAGTCTATATGTATCTCTATGTATCTCTATGTGTCTCTATGTATCTCTATGTATCTCTATGAGTCTCTATGTATCTATATATCTCTATGTATCTCTATGAGTCTGTATGTATCTCTATGAGTCTCTATATATCTCTATGTATCTCTATGAGTCTCTATGTATCTCTATGTATCCCTATGTGTCTCTATCTATCTCTATGTATCTCTATGTGTCTCTATGTATCTCTATGTATCTCTATATATCTCTATGTGTCTCTATGTATCTCTATGAGTCTCTATGTATCTCTATGAGAATCTATGGATCTCTATATATCTCTATGTGTCTCTATGTATCTCTATGTATCTCTATGAGTCTCTATATATCTCTATGTATCTCTATATATCCCTATTTGTCTCTATGTGTCTCTATGTATCTCTATATATCTCTATGTATCTCTATGCATCTCTATGTGTCTCTATGTATCTCAATGTATCTCTATGTATCTCTATGAGTCTCTATGTATCTCTATGTATCTCTATGAGTCTTTATGTATCTCTATGTATCTCTATGAGTCTCTATGTATCTCTATGTATCTCTATGAGTCTCTATGGGTCTCTGTGTATCTCTATGTATCTCTATGAGTCTATGTATCTCTATGTGTCTCTATGTATCTCTATGTATCTCTATGAGTCTCTATGTATCTCTATGTATCTCTATGAGTCTATATGTATCTCTATATATCTCTATGTATCTCTGTGTATCTCTATGTGTCTCTATGTATCTCAATGTATCTCTATGTATCTCTATGAGTCTCTATGTATCTCTATGTATCTCTATGAGTCTTTATGTATCTCTATGTATCTCTATGAGTCTCTATGTATCTCTATGTATCTCTATGAGTCTCTATGAGTCTCTGTGTATCTCTATGTATCTCTATGAGTCTATGTATCTCTATGTGTCTCTATGTATCTCTATGTATCTCTATGAGTCTCTATGTATCTCTATGTATCTCTATGAGTCTATATGTATCTCTATATATCTCTATGTATCTCTATGTATCTCTGTGTATCTCTATGTATCTCTATGAGTCTCTATGTATCTCTATGAGTCTCTATGTATCTCTATGAGTCTCTATGTATCTCTATGAGTCTCTATGTATGTATTTGAGTCTCTATGTATCTGTATGTGTCTCTATGTATCTCTATGTATCTCTATATATCTCTATGTGTCTCTATGTATCTCTATGTATCTCTATGAGTCTCTATGTATCTCTATGAGTCTCTATATATCTCTATGTGTCTCTATGTATCTCTATGTGTCTCTATGTATCTCTATGTATCTCTATGTATCTCTATGGGTCTCTATGTATCTCTATGCGTCTCTATATATCTATGTATCTCTATGTATCTCTATGAGTCTCTATGTATCTCTATGAGTCTCTATATATCTCTATGTATCTCTACATATCTCTACGTATCTCTATGTATCTCTATGTATCTCTATGAGTCTCTATGTATCTCTATGAGTCTCTATGTATCTCTATGTATCTCGATGAGTCTCTATGTATCTCTATATATCTCTATGTATCTCTATGTATCTCTATGTATCTCTATGGGTCTCTATGTATCTCTATGTGTCTCTATGTATCTCTATGTATCTCTATGTATCTCTATGAGTCTATATGTATCTCTATGTATCTCTATGTGTCTCTATGTATCTCTATGTATCTCTATGAGTCTCTATGTATCTATATATCTCTATGTATCTCTATGAGTCTGTATGTATCTCTATGAGTCTCTATATATCTCTATGTATCTCTATGAGTCTCTATGTATCTCTATGTATCCCTATGTGTCTCTATCTATCTCTATGTATCTCTATGTGTCTCTATGTATCTCTATGTATCTCTATATATCTCTATGTGTCTCTATGTATCTCTATGAGTCTCTATGTATCTCTATGAGAATCTATGGATCTCTATATATCTCTATGTGTCTCTATGTATCTCTATGTATCTCTATGAGTCTCTATATATCTCTATGTATCTCTATATATCCCTATTTGTCTCTATGTGTCTCTATGTATCTCTATATATCTCTATGTATCTCTATGCATCTCTATGTGTCTCTATGTATCTCAATGTATCTCTATGTATCTCTATGAGTCTCTATGTATCTCTATGTATCTCTATGAGTCTTTATGTATCTCTATGTATCTCTATGAGTCTCTATGTATCTCTATGTATCTCTATGATTCTCTATGAGTCTCTGTGTATCTCTATGTATCTCTATGAGTCTATGTATCTCTATGTGTCTCTATGTATCTCTATGTATCTCTATGAGTCTCTATGTATCTCTATGTATCTCTATGAGTCTATATGTATCTCTATATATCTCTATGTATCTCTGTGTATCTCTATGTATCTCTATGAGTCTCTATGTATCTCTATGAGTCTCTATGTATCTCTATGTGTCTCTATGTATCTCTATGTATCTCTATATATCTCTATGTGTCTCTATGTATCTCTATGTATCTCTATGTATCTCTATGAGTCTCTATATATCTCTATGTATCTCTATATATCTCTATGTATCTCTGAGTCTCTATGGGTCTCTATGTATCTCTATGAGTCTCTATGTATCTCTATGTATCTCTATGTATCTATATGTATCTCTATGTATCTCTATATATCTCTATGTGTCTCTATGTATCTCTATGTATCTCTATGTATCTCTATGAGTCTCTATGTATCTCTATGTATTTCGGTGAGTCTCTATATATCTCTATGTATCTCTATGAGTCTCTATGAGTCTCTATGTATCTCTATGTGTCTCTATGTATCTCTATGTATCTGTATGTATCTCTATGAGTCTCTATGTATCTCTATGAGTCTCTATGAATCTCTATGTATCTCTGAGTCTCTATGTGTCTCTATGTATCTCTATGTATCTCTATGAGTCTCTACGAGTCTCTATATATATCTATGTATCTCTATGAGTCTCTATGTATCTCTATGTATCTCTATGAGTCTCTATGTATCTCTATGTATCTCTATGAGTCTCTATGTATCTCTATATATCTCTATGTATCTCTAAATATCTCTATGTATCTCTATGAGTCTCTATATATCTATGTATCTCTATGAGTCTCTATGTATCTCTATGAGTCTCTATGTGTCTCTATGTATCTCTATGTATCTCTATGTATCTATATGTGTCTCTATGTATCTCTATGTATATCTATGTATCTCTATGGTTCTCTTTGAGTCTCTATGTATCTCTATGAGTCTCTATGGGTCTCTATGAGTCTCTATGTATCTCTATGTATCTCTATGGGTCTCTATGAGTCTCT
The DNA here is from genome assembly GCF_048934315.1 of Petromyzon marinus. Taxonomy (NCBI): domain Eukaryota; kingdom Metazoa; phylum Chordata; class Hyperoartia; order Petromyzontiformes; family Petromyzontidae; genus Petromyzon; species Petromyzon marinus. The sequence continues at coordinate 177,922 of NW_027423702.1, read as the reverse complement.
ATGTATCTCTATGAATCTCTATGTATCTCTATGTATCTCTATGAGTCTCTATGTATTTCTATGAGTCTCTATGGGTCTCTATGAGTCTCTATGTATCTCTATGAATCTCTATGTATCTCTATGTATCTCTATGACTCTCTATGTATCTCTATGTATCTCTATGAGTCTCTATGTATCTTTATGTGTCTCTATGTATCTCTATGTATCTCTATGTGTCTCTATGTATCTCTATGAGTCTCTATGTATCTCTATGAGTCTCTATGTGTCTCTATGAGTCTCTATATATCTCTATGTATCTCTACATATCTCTACGTATCTCTATGTATCTCTATGTATCTCTATGAGTCTCTATGTATCTCTATGAGTCTCTATGTATCTCTATGTATCTCGATGAGTCTCTATGTATATCTATATATCTCTATGTATCTCTATGTATCTCTATGTATCTCTATGGGTCTCTATGTATCTCTATGTATCTCTATGTATCTCTATGAGTCTCTATGTATCTCTATGTATCTCTATGAGTCTATATGTATCTCTATGTATCTCTATGTGTCTCTATGTATCTCTATGTATCTCTATGAGTCTCTATGTATCTCTATATATCTCTATGTATCTCTATGAGTCTGTATGTATCTCTATGTATCTCTATGAGTCTCTATATATCTCTATGTATCTCTATGAGTCTCTATGTATCTCTATGTATCCCTATGTGTCTCTATGTATCTCTATGTATCTCTATGTGTCTCTATGTATCTCTATGTATCTCTATATATCTCTATGTGTCTCTATGTATCTCTATGAGTCTCTATGTATCTCTATGAGAATCTATGGATCTCTATATATCTCTATGTGTCTCTATGCATCTCTATGTATCTCTATGAGTCTCTATATATCTCTATGTATCTCTATATATCCCTATTTGTCTCTATGTGTCTCTATGTATCTCTATATATCTCTATGTATCTCTATGTATCTCTATGTGTCTCTATGTATCTCAATGTATCTCTATGTATCTCTATGAGTCTCTATGTATCTCTATGTATCTCTATGAGTCTTTATGTATCTCTATGTATCTCTATGAGTCTCTATGTATCTCTATGTATCTCTATGAGTCTCTATGAGTCTCTGTGTATCTCTATGTATCTCTATGAGTCTATGTATCTCTATGTGTCTCTATGTATCTCTATGTATCTCTATGAGTCTCTATGTATCTCTATGTATCTCTATGAGTCTATATGTATCTCTATATATCTCTATGTATCTCTATGTATCTCTGTGTATCTCTATGTATCTCTATGAGTCTCTATGTATCTCTATGAGTCTCTATGTATCTCTATGAGTCTCTATGTATCTCTATGAGTCTCTATGTATGTATTTGAGTCTCTATGTATCTGTATGTGTCTCTATGTATCTCTATGTATCTCTATATATCTCTATGTGTCTCTATGTATCTCTATGTATCTCTATGAGTCTCTATGTATCTCTATGAGTCTCTATATATCTCTATGTGTCTCTATGTATCTCTATGTGTCTCTATGTATCTCTATGTATCTCTATGAAATCTCTATGTATCTCTATGAGTCTCTATATATCTCTATGTATCTCTATGAGTCGCTATGTATCCCAATGTATCTCTATGTATCTCTATATATCTCTATGTGTCTCTATGTGTCTCTATGTATCTCTATATATCTCTATGTATCTCTATGTGTCTCCATGTATATCTATACATCTCTATGTATCTCTATGAGTCTCTATGTATCTCTATGTATCTCTATGAGTCTCTATATATCTCTATGTATCTCTATGAGTCTCTATGAGTCTCTATGTATCTCTATGTGTCTCTATGTATCTCTATGTATCTGTATGTATCTCTATGAGTCTCTATGTATCTCTATGAGTCTCTATGAATCTCTATGTATCTCTGAGTCTCTATGTGTCTCTATGTATCTCTATGTATCTCTATGAGTCTCTATGAGTCTCTATATATCTATGTATCTCTATGAGTCTCTATGTATCTCTATGTATCTCTATGAGTCTCTATGTATCTCCATGTATCTCTATGAGTCTCTATGTATCTCTATATATCTATGTATCTCTAAATATCTCTATGTATCTCTATGAGTCTCTATATATCTCTATGTATCTCTATGAGTCTCTATGTATCTCTATGAGTCTCTATGTGTCTCTATGTATTTCTATGTATCTCTATGTATCTATATGTGTCTCTATGTATCTCTATGGTTCTCTTTGAGTCTCTATGTATCTCTATGAGTCTCTATGGGTCTCTATGAGTCTCTATGTATCTCTATGTATCTCTATGGGTCTCTATGAGTCTCTATGTATCTCTATGAATCTCTATGTATCTCTATGTATCTCTATGAGTCTCTATGTATTTCTATGAGTCTCTATGGGTCTCTATGAGTCTCTATGTATCTCTATGAATCTCTATGTATCTCTATGTATCTCTATGCCTCTCTATGTATCTCTATGTATCTCTATGAGTCTCTATGTATCTTTATGTGTCTCTATGTATCTCTATGTATCTCTATGTGTCTCTATGTATCTCTATGAGTCTCTATGAGTCTCTATGTATCTCTATGAGTCTCTATGTATCTCTATGAGTCTCTATGTATCTCTATGAGTCTCTATATATCTATGTATCTCTACATATCTCTACGTATCTCTATGTATCTCTATGTATCTCTATGAGTCTCTATGTATCTCTGAGTCTCTATGTATCTCTATGTATCTCGATGAGTCTCTATGTATCTCTATATATCTCTATGTATCTCTATGTATCTCTATGTATCTCTATGGGTCTCTATGTATCTCTATGTGTCTCTATGTATCTCTATGTATCTCTATGTATCTCTATGAGTCTCTATGTATCTCTATGTATCTCTATGAGTCTATATGTATCTCTATGTATCTCTATGTGTCTCTATGTATCTCTATGTATCTCTATGAGTCTCTATGTATCTATATATATCTCTATGTATCTCTATGAGTCTGTATGTATCTCTATGAGTCTCTATATATCTCTATGTATATCTATGAGTCTCTATGTATCTCTATGTATCCCTATGTGTCTCTATCTATCTCTATGTATCTCTATGTGTCTCTATGTATCTCTATGTATCTCTATGAGTCTCTATGTATCTCTATGAGAATCTATGGATCTCTATATATCTCTATGTGTCTCTATGTATCTCTATGTATCTCTATGAGTCTCTATATATCTCTATGTATCTCTATATATCCCTATTTGTCTCTATGTGTCTCTATGTATCTCTATATATCTCTATGTATCTCTATGTATCTCTATGTGTCTCTATGTATCTCAATGTATCTCTATGTATCTCTATGAGTCTCTATGTATCTCTTTGTATCTCTATGAGTCTTTATGTATCTCTATGTATCTCTATGAGTCTCTATGTATCTCTATGTATCTCTATGAGTCTCTATGAGTCTCTGTGTATCTCTATGAGTCTCTATGAATCTCTATGTATCTCTGAGTCTCTATGTGTCTCTATGTATCTCTATGTATCTCTATGAGTCTCTACGAGTCTCTATATATCTATGTATCTCTATGCGTCTCTATGTATCTCTATGTATCTCTATGAGTCTCTATGTATCTCTATGTATCTCTATGAGTCTCTATGTATCTCTATGTATCTCTAAATATCTCTATGTATCTCTATGAGTCTCTATATATCTCTATGTATCTCTATGAGTCTCTATGTATCTCTATGAGTCTCTATGTGTCTCTATGTATTTCTATGTATCTCTATGTATCTATATGTGTCTCTATGTATCTCTATGTATCTCTATGTATCTCTATGGTTCTCTTTGAGTCTCTATGTATCTCTATGAGTCTCTATGGGTCTCTATGAGTCTCTATGTATCTCTATGTATCTCTATGGGTCTCTATGAGTCTCTATGTATCTCTATGAATCTCTATGTATCTCTATGTATCTCTATGAGTCTCTATGTATTTCTATGAGTCTCTATGGGTCTCTATGAGTCTCTATGTATCTCTATGAATCTCTATGTATCTCTATGTATCTCTATGACTCTCTATGTATCTCTATGTATCTCTATGAGTCTTTTTGTATCTTTATGTGTCTCTATGTATCTCTATGTATCTCTATGTGTCTCTATGTATCTCTATGAGTCTCTATGAGTCTCTATGTATCTCTATGAGTCTCTATGTATCTCTATGAGTCTCTATGTATCTCTATGAGTCTCTATATATCTCTATGTATCTCTACATATCTCTACGTATCTCTATGTATCTCTATGTATCTATATGAGTCTCTATGTATCTCTATGAGTCTCTATGTATCTCTATGTATCTCGATGAGTCTCTATGTATCTCTATATCTCTATGTATCTCTATGTATCTCTATGTATCTCTATGGGTCTCTATGTATCTCTATGTGTCTCTATGTATCTCTATGTATCTCTATGTATCTCTATGAGTCTCTATGTATCTCTATGTATCTCTATGAGTCTATATGTATCTCTATGTATCTCTATGTGTCTCTATGTATCTCTATGTATCTCTATGAGTCTCTATGTATCTCTATATATCTCTATGTATCTCTATGAGTCTGTATGTATCTCTATGTATCTCTATGAGTCTCTATATATGTCTATGTATCTCTATGAGTCTCTATGTATCTCTATGTATCCCTATGTGTCTCTATCTATCTCTATGTATCTCTATGTGTCTCTATGTATCTCTATGTATCTCTATATATCTCTATGTGTCTCTATGTATCTCTATGAGTCTCTATGTATCTCTATGAGAATCTATGGATCTCTATATATCTCTATGTGTCTCTATGTATCTCTATGTATCTCTATGAGTCTCTATATATCTCTATGTATCTCTATATATCCCTATTTGTCTCTATGTGTCTCTATGTATCTCTATATATCTCTATGTATCTCTATGTTTCTCTATGTATCTCAATGTATCTCTATGTATCTCTATGAGTCTCTATGTATCTCTATGTATCTCTATGAGTCTTTATGTATCTCTATGTATCTCTATGAGTCTCTATGTATCTCTATGTATCTCTATGAGTCTCTATGAGTCTCTGTGTATCTCTATGTATCTCTATGAGTCTATGTATCTCTATGTGTCTCTATGTATCTCTATGTATCTCTATGAGTCTCTATGTATCTCTATGTATCTCTATGAGTCTATATGTATCTCTATATATCTCTATGTATCTCTATGTATCTCTGTGTATCTCTATGTATCTCTATGAGTCTCTATGTATCTCTATGAGTCTCTATGTATCTCTATGAGTCTCTATGTATGTCTTTGAGTCTCTATGTATCTGTATGTGTCTCTATGTATCTCTATGTATCTCTATATATCTCTATGTGTCTCTATGTATCTCTATGTATCTCTATGAGTCTCTATGTATCTCTATGAGTCTCTATATATCTATATATCTTTATGTGTCTCTATGTATCTCTATGTGTCTCTATGTATCTCTATGTATCTCTATGAAATCTCTATGAATCTCTATGAGTCTCTATATATCTCTATGTATCTCTATGAGTCTCTATGTATCCCAATGTATCTCTATATATCTCTATGTGTCTCTATGTGTCTCTATGTATCTCTAAATATCTCTATGTATCTCTATGTGTCTCCATGTATATCTATATATCTCTATGTATCTCTATGCGTCTCTATGTATCTCTATGAGTCTCTATGTATCTCTATGTATCTCTATGAGTCTCTATATATATCTATGTATCTCTATGAGTCTCTATGAGTCTCTATGTATCTCTATGTGTCTCTATGTATCTCTATGTATCTGTATGTATCTCTATGAGTCTCTATGTATCTCTATGAGTCTCTATGAATCTCTATGTATCTCTGAGTCTCTATGTGTCTCTATGTATCTCTATGTATCTCTATGAGTCTCTACGAGTCTCTATATATATCTATGTATCTCTATGAGTCTCTATGTATCTCTATGTATCTCTATGAGTCTCTATGTATCTCTATGTATCTCTATGAGTCTCTATGTATCTCTATATATCTCTATGTATCTCTAAATATCTCTATGTATCTCTATGAGTCTCTATATATCTCTATGTATCTCTATGAGTCTCTATGTATCTCTATGAGTCTCTATGTGTCTCTATGTATCTCTATGTATCTCTATGTATCTATACGTGTCTCTATGTATCTCTATGTATCTCTATGTATCTCTATGGTTCTCTTTGAGTCTCTATGTATCTCTATGAGTCTCTATGGGTCTCTATGAGTCTCTATGTATCTCTATGTATCTCTATGGGTCTCTATGAGTCTCTATGTATCTCTATGTATCTCTATGAGTCTCTATGTATTTCTATGAGTCTCTATGGGTCTCTATGAGTCTCTATGTATCTCTATGAATCTCTATGTATCTCTATGTATCTCTATGACTCTCTATGTATCTCTATGTATCTCTATGAGTCTCTATGTATCTTTATGTGTCTCTATGTATCTCTATGTGTCTCTATGTATCTCTATGAGTCTCTATGAGTCTCTATGTATCTCTATGTATCTCTATGAGTCTATATGTATCTCTGTGTATCTCTATGTATCTCTATGAGTCTCTATATATCTATGTATCTCTATGTATCTCTATGAGTCTCTATGTATCTCTATGAGTCCCTATGTCTCTCTATGTATCTCTATGAGTCTCTATGTATCTCTATGTGTCTCTATGGGTCTCTATGTATCTCTATGAGTCTCTATGTATCTCTATGTATCTCTATGTATCTCTATGGGTCTCTATGTATCTCTATGAGTCTCTATATATGTCTATGTATCTCTATGTATCTCTATATATCTCTATGAGTCTCTATGTATCTCTGTGTCTCTATGAGTATCTATATATCTCTATGTATCTCTGAGTCTCTATGTATCTCTATGAGTCTCTATATATCTCTATGTATCTCTATGTATCTCTATGAGTCTCTATGTATCTCTGTGAGTCTCTATGTATCTCTATGTATCTCTATGAGTCTCTATGTATCTTTGTGAGTCTCTATATATCTCTATGTATTTCAATGAGTCTCTATGTATCTCTATGTGTCTCTATGGGTCTCTATGTATCTCTATGAGTCTCTATATATCTCTATGTATCTCTATGGATCTCTATGTATCTCTATGAGTCTCTATATATCTCTATGTATCTCTATGTATCCCTATGTGTCTCTATGGGTCTCTATGTATCTATGTGAGTCTCTATGTATCTCTAAATATCTCTATGTATCTCTATATATCTCCTATGTATCTCTATGAGTCTCTATGTATCTCTATGTATCTCTATGTATCTCTACGTATCTCTATGAGTCTCTATGTATTTCTATGAGTCTCTATGGGTCTCTATGAGTCTCTATGTATCTCTATGAATCTCTATGTATCTCTATGTATCTCTATGACTCTCTATGTATCTCTATGTATCTCTATGAGTCTCTATGTATCTTTATGTGTCTCTATGTATCTCTATGTGTCTCTATGTATCTCTATGAGTCTCTATGAGTCTCTATGTATCTCTATGTATCTCTATGAGTCTATATGTATCTCTGTGTATCTCTATGTATCTCTATGAGTCTCTATATATCTATGTATCTCTATGTATCTCTATGAGTCTCTATGTATCTCTATGAGTCCCTATGTCTCTCTATGTATCTCTATGAGTCTCTATGTATCTCTATGTGTCTCTATGGGTCTCTATGTATCTCTATGAGTCTCTATGTATCTCTATGTATCTCTATGTATCTCTATGGGTCTCTATGTATCTCTATGAGTCTCTATATATGTCTATGTATCTCTATGTATCTCTATATATCTCTATGAGTCTCTATGTATCTCTGTGTCTCTATGAGTATCTATATATCTCTATGTATCTCTGAGTCTCTATGTATCTCTATGAGTCTCTATATATCTCTATGTATCTCTATGTATCTCTATGAGTCTCTATGTATCTCTGTGAGTCTCTATGTATCTCTATGTATCTCTATGAGTCTCTATGTATCTTTGTGAGTCTCTATATATCTCTATGTATTTCAATGAGTCTCTATGTATCTCTATGTGTCTCTATGGGTCTCTATGTATCTCTATGAGTCTCTATATATCTCTATGTATCTCTATGGATCTCTATGTATCTCTATGAGTCTCTATATATCTCTATGTATCTCTATGTATCCCTATGTGTCTCTATGGGTCTCTATGTATCTATGTGAGTCTCTATGTATCTCTAAATATCTCTATGTATCTCTATATATCTCCTATGTATCTCTATGAGTCTCTATGTATCTCTATGTATCTCTATGTATCTCTACGTATCTCTATGAGTCTCTATGTATCTCTATGTATCTCTATGAGTCTATATTTATCTCTATGTATCTCTATGTGTCTCTATGTATCTCTATGAGTCTCTATGTATCTCTATATATCTCTATGTATCTCTATGAGTCTGTATGTATCTCTATGTATCTCTATGAGTCTCTATATATCTCTATGTATCTCTATGAGTCTCTATGTATCTCTATGTATCCCTATGTGTCTCTATCTATCTCTATGTATCTCTATGTGTCTCTATGTATCTCTATGTATCTCTATATATCTCTATGTGTCTCTATGTATCTCTATGTATCTCTATGAGTCTCTATATATCTCTATGTATCTCTATATATCCCTATTTGTCTCTATGTGTCTCTATGTATCTCTATATATCTCTATGTATCTCTATGTATCTCTATGTGTCTCTATGTATCTCTATATATCTCTATGTATCTCTATGAGTCTCTATGTATCTCTATGTATCTCTATGAGTCTTTATGTATCTATATGTATCTCTATGAGTCTCTATGTATCTCTATGTATCTCTATGAGTCTCTATGAGTCTCTGTGTATCTCTATGTATCTCTATGAGTCTATGTATCTCTATGTGTCTCTATGTATCTCTATGTATCTCTATGAGTCTCTATGTATCTCTATGTATCTCTATGAGTCTATATGTATCTCTATATATATATCTATGTATCTCTATGTATCTCTGTGTATCTCTATGTATCTCTATGAGTCTCTATGTATCTCTATGAGTCTCTATGTATCTCTATGAGTCTCTATGTATCTCTATGAGTCTCTATGTATGTCTTTGAGTCTCTATGTATCTGTATGTGTCTCTATGTATCTCTATGTATCTCTATATATCTCTATGTGTCTCTATGTATCTCTATGTATCTCTATGAGTCTCTATGTATCTCTATGAGTCTCTATATATCTATATATCTCTATGTGTCTCTATGTATCTCTATGTGTCTCTATGTATCTCTATGTATCTCTATGAAATCTCTATGTATCTCTATGAGTCTCTATATATCTCTATGTATCTCTATGAGTCTCTATGTATCTCAATGTATCTCTATATATCTCTATGTGTCTCTATGTGTCTCTATGTATCTCTATATATCTCTATGTATCTCTATGTGTCTCCATGTATATCTATATCTCTATGTATCTCTATGAGTCTCTATGTATCTCTATGTATCTCTATGAGTCTCTATGTATCTCTATGTATCTCTATGTATCTCTATGAGTCTCTATATATCTCTATGTATCTCTATGGGTCTCTATGTATCTCTATGCGTCTCTATATATCTATGTGTCTCTATGTATCTCTATGAGTCTCTATGTATCTCTATGAGTCTCTATATATCTCTATGTATCTCTACATATCTCTACGTATCTCTATGTATCTCTATGTATCTCTATGAGTCTCTATGTATCTCTATGAGTCTCTATGTATCTCTATGTATCTCGATGAGTCTCTATGTATCTCTATATATCTATGTATCTCTATGTATCTCTATGGGTCTCTATGTATCTCTATGTGTCTCTATGTATCTCTATGTATCTCTATCAGTCTCTATGTATCTCTATGTATCTCTATGAGTCTATATGTATCTCTATGTATCTCTATGTGTCTCTATGTATCTCTATGTATCTCTATGAGTCTCTATGTATCTCTATATATCTCTATGTATCTCTATGAGTCTGTATGTATCTCTATGTATCTCTATGAGTCTCTATATATCTCTATGTATCTCTATGAGTCTCTATGTATCTCTATGTATACCTATGTGTCTCTATCTATCTCTATGTATCTCTATGTGTCTCTATGTATCTCTATGTATCTCTATGTGTCTCTATGTATCTCTATGAGTCTCTATGTATCTCTATGAGAATCTATGGATCTCTATATATCTCTATGTGTATCTATGTATCTCTATGTATCTCTATGAGTCTCTATATATCTCTATGTATCTCTATATATCCCTATTTGTCTCTATGTGTCTCTATGTATCTCTATATATCTCTATGTATCTCTATGTATCTCTATGTGTCTCTATGTATCTCAATGTATCTCTATGTATCTCTATGAGTCTCTATGTATCTCTATGTATCTCTATGAGTCTTTATGTATCTCTATGTATCTCTATGAGTCTCTATGTATCTCTATGTATCTCTATGAGTCTCTATGAGTCTCTGTGTATCTCTATGTATCTCTATGAGTCTATGTATCTCTATGTGTCTCTATGTATCTCTATGTATCTCTATGAGTCTCTATGTATCTCTATGTATCTCTATGAGTCTATATGTATCTCTATATATCTCTATGTATCTCTATGTATCTCTATGTATCTCTATGAGTCTCTATGTATCTCTATGAGTCTCTATGTATCTCTATGAGTCTCTATGTATGTCTTTGAGTCTCTATGTATCTGTATGTGTCTCTATGTATCTCTATGTATCTCTATATATCTCTATGTGTCTCTATGTATCTCTATGTATCTCTATGAGTCTCTATGTATCTCTATGAGTCTCTATATATCTCTATATATCTCTATGTGTCTCTATGTATCTCTATGTGTCTCTATGTATCTCTATGTATCTCTATGAAATCTCTATGTATCTCTATGAGTCTCTATGTATCCCAATGTATCTCTATGTATCTCTATATATCTCTATGTGTCTCTATGTGTCTCTATGTATCTCTATATATCTCTATGTATCTCTATGTGTCTCCATGTATATCTATATATCTCTATGTATCTCTATGAGTCTCTATGTATCTCTATGAGTCTCTATGTATCTCTATGTATCTCTATGAGTCTCTATATATCTCTATGTATCTCTATGAGTCTCTATGAGTCTCTATGTATCTCTATGTGTCTCTATGTATCTCTATGTATCTGTATGTATCTCTATGAGTCTCTATGTATCTCTATGAGTCTCTATGAATCTCTATGTATCTCTGAGTCTCTATGTGTCTCTATGTATCTCTATGTATCTCTATGAGTCTCTACGAGTCTCTATATATCTATGTATCTCTATGAGTCTCTATGTATCTCTATGTATCTCTATGAGTCTCTATGTATCTCTATGTATCTCTATGAGTCTCTATGTATCTCTATATATCTCATTGTATCTCTAAATATCTCTATGTATCTCATTGTATCTCTAAATATCTCTATGTATCTCTATGAGTCTCTATATATCTCTATGTATCTCTATGAGTCTCTATGTATCTCTATGAGTCTCTATGTGTCTCTATGTATCTCTATGTATCTCTATGTATCTATATGTGTCTCTATGTATCTCTATGTATCTCTATGTATCTCTATGGTTCTCTTTGAGTCTCTATGTATCTCTATGAGTCTCTATGGGTCTCTATGAGTCTCTATGTATCTCTATGTATCTCTATGGGTCTCTATGAGTCTCTATGTATCTCTATGAATCTCTATGTATCTCTATGTATCTCTATGAGTCTCTATGTATTTCTATGAGTCTCTATGGGTCTCTATGAGTCTCTATGTATCTCTATGAATCTCTATGTATCTCTATGTATCTCTATGACTCTCTATGTATCTCTATGTATCTCTATGAGTCTCTATGTATCTTTATGTGTCTCTATGTATCTCTATGTATCTCTATGTGTCTCTATGTATCTCTATGAGTCTCTATGAGTCTCTATGTATCTCTATGAGTCTCTATGTATCTCTATGAGTCTCTATGTATCTCTATGAGTCTCTATATATCTATGTATCTCTACATATCTCTACGTATCTCTATGTATCTCTATGTATCTCTATGATTCTCTATGTATCTCTATGAGTCTCTATGTATCTCTATGTATCTCGATGAGTCTCTATGTATCTCTATATATCTCTATGTATCTCTATGTATCTCTATGGGTCTCTATGTATCTCTATGTGTCTCTATGTATCTCTATGTATCTCTATGTATCTCTATGAGTCTCTATGTATCTCTATGTATCTCTATGAGTCTATATGTATCTCTATGTATCTCTATGTGTCTCTATGTATCTCTATGTATCTCTATGAGTCTCTATGTATCTCTATATATCTCTATGTATCTCTATGAGTCTGTATGTATCTCTATGTATCTCTATGAGTCTCTATATATCTCTATGTATCTCTATGAGTCTGTATGTATCTCTATGTATCCCTATGTGTCTCTATCTATCCCTATGTATCTCTATGTGTCTCTATGTATCTCTATGTATCTCTATATATCTCTATGTGTCTCTATGTATCTCTATGAGTCTCTATGTATCTCTATGAGAATCTATGGATCTCTATATATCTCTATGTGTCTCTATGTATCTCTATGTATCTCTATGAGTCTCTATATATCTCTATGTATCTCTATATATCCCTATTTGTCTTTATGTGTCTCTATGTATCTCTATATATCTCTATGTATCTCTATGTATCTCTATGTGTCTCTATGTATCTCGATGTATCTCTATGTGTCTCTATGTATCTCTATGTATCTCTATGAGTCTTTATGTATCTCTATGTATCTCTATGAGTCTCTATGTATCTCTATGTATCTCTATGAGTCTCTATGAGTCTCTGTGTATCTCTATGTATCTCTATGAGTCTATGTATCTCTATGTGTCTCTATGTATCTCTATGTATCTCTGTGTATCTCTATGTATCTCTATGAGTCTATATGTATCTCTATATATCTCTATGTATCTCTATGTATCTCTGTGTATCTCTATGTATCTCTATGAGTCTCTATGTATCTCTATGAGTCTCTATGTATCTCTATGAGTCTCTATGTATCTCTATGAGTCTCTATGTATGTCTTTGAGTCTCTATGTATCTGTATGTGTCTCTATGTATCTCTATGTATCTCTATATATCTCTATGTGTCTCTATGTATCTCTATGTATCTCTATGAGTCTCTATGTATCTCTATGAGTCTCTATATATCTCTATATATCTCTATGTGTCTCTATGTATCTCTATGTGTCTCTATGTATGTCTATGTATCTCTATGAAATCTCTATGTATCTCTATGAGTCTCTATATATCTCTATGTATCTCTATGAGCCTCTATGTATCCCAATGTATCTCTATGTATCTCTATATATCTCTATGTGTCTCTATGTATCTCTATATATCTCTATGTATCTCTATGTGTCTCCATGTATATCTATATATCTCTATGTATCTCTATGAGTCTCTATGTATCTCTATGAGTCTCTATGTATCTCTATGTATCTCTATGAGTCTCTATATATCTCTATGTATCTCTATGAGTCTCTATGAGTCTCTATGTATCTCTATGTGTCTCTATGTATCTCTATGTATCTGTATGTATCTCTATGAGTCTCTATGTATCTCTATGAGTCTCTATGAATCTCTATGTATCTCTGAGTCTCTATGTGTCTCTATGTATCTCTATGTATCTCTATGAGTCTCTACGAGTCTCTATATATATCTATGTATCTCTATGAGTCTCTATGTATCTCTATGTATCTCTATGAGTCTCTATGTATCTCTATGTATCTCTATGAGTCTCTATGTATCTCTATATATCTCTATGTATCTCTAAATATCTCTATGTATCTCTATGAGTCTCTATATATCTCTATGTATCTCTATGAGTCTCTATGTATCTCTATGAGTCTCTATGTGTCTCTATGTATCTCTATGTATCTCTATGCATCTATATGTGTCTCTATGTATCTCTATGTATCTCTATGTATCTCTATGGTTCTCTTTGAGTCTCTATGTATCTCTATGAGTCTCTATGGGTCTCTATGAGTCTCTATGTATCTCTATGTATCTCTATGGGTCTCTATGAGTCTCTATGTATCTCTATGAATCTCTATGTATCTCTATGTATCTCTATGAGTCTCTATGTATTTCTATGAGTCTCTATGGGTCTCTATGTGTCTCTATGTATCTCTATGTATCTGTATGTATCTCTATGAGTCTCTATGTATCTCTATGAATCTCTATGTATCTCTGAGTCTCTATGTGTCTCTATGTATCTCTATGTATCTCTATGAGTCTCTACGAGTCTCTATATATATCTATGTATCTCTATGAGTCTCTATGTATCTCTATGTATCTCTATGAGTCTCTATGTATCTCTATGTATCTCTATGAGTCTCTATGTATCTCTATATATCTCTATGTATCTCTAAATATCTCTATGTATCTCTATGAGTCTCTATATATCTCTATGTATCTCTATGAGTCTCTATGTATCTCTATGAGTCTCTATGTGTCTCTATGTATCTCTATGTATCTCTATGTATCTATATGTGTCTCTATGTATCTCTATGTATCTCTATGTATCTCTATGGTTCTCTTTGAGTCTCTATGTATCTCTATGAGTCTCTATGGGTCTCTATGAGTCTCTATGTATCTCTATGTATCTCTATGGGTCTCTATGAGTCTCTATGTATCTCTATGAATCTCTATGTATCTCTATGTATCTCTATGAGTCTCTATGTATTTCTATGAGTCTCTATGGGTCTCTATGAGTCTCTATGTATCTCTATGACTCTCTATGTATCTCTTTGTATCTCTATGAGTCTCTATGTATCTTTATGTGTCTCTATGTATCTCTATGTATCTCTATGTGTCTCTATGTATCTCTATGAGTCTCTATGTATCTCTATGTATCTCTATGTGTCTCTATGTATCTCTATGTATCTCTATGAGTCTCTATGTATGTCTGTGTATCTCTATGTATCTCTATTAGTCTCTATATATCTATGTATCTCTATGTATCTCTATGAGTCTCTATGTATCTCTGTGAGTCTCTATGTCTCTCTATGTATCTCTATGAGTCTCTATGTATCTCTATGTGTCTCTATGGGTCTCTATGTATCTCTATGAGTCTCTATGTATCTCTATGTATCTCTATGGGTCTCTATGTATCTCTATGTGTCTCTATGGGTCTCTATGTATCTCTATGAGTCTCTATGTATCTCTATGTATCTCTATGTGTCTCTATGTATCTCTATGTATCTCTATGAGTCTCTATGTATCTCTATATATCTCTATGTATCTCTATGAGTCTGTATGTATCTCTATGTATCTCTATGAGTCTCTATATATCTATGTATCTCTATGAGTCTCTATGTATCTCTATGTATCCCTATGTGTCTCTATCTATCTCTATGTATCTCTATGTGTCTCTATGTATCTCTATGTATCTCTATATATCTCTATGTGTCTCTATGTATCTCTATGAGTCTCTATGTATCTCTATGAGAATCTATGGATCTCTATATATCTCTATGTGTCTCTATGTATCTCTATGTATCTCTATGAGTCTCTATATATCTCTATGTATCTCTATATATCCATATTTGTCTCTATGTGTCTCTATGTATCTCTATATATCTCTATGTATCTCTATGTATCTCTATGTGTCTCTATGTATCTCAATGTATCTCTATGTATCTCTATGAGTCTCTATGTATCTCTATGTATCTCTATGAGTCTTTATGTATCTCTATGTATCTCTATGAGTCTCTATGTATCTCTATGTATCTCTATGAGTCTCTATGAGTCTCTGTGTATCTCTATGTATCTCTATGAGTCTATGCATCTCTATGTGTCTCTATGTATCTCTATGTATCTCTATGAGTCTCTATGTATCTCTATGTATCTCTATGAGTCTATATGTATCTCTATATATCTCTATGTATCTCTATGTATCTCTATGAGTCT
Source organism: Petromyzon marinus (assembly GCF_048934315.1). Taxonomy (NCBI): domain Eukaryota; kingdom Metazoa; phylum Chordata; class Hyperoartia; order Petromyzontiformes; family Petromyzontidae; genus Petromyzon; species Petromyzon marinus. The sequence goes on along the minus strand of NW_027423702.1, from coordinate 161,821 downwards.
CTATGTATCTCTATGAGTCTCTATGTATCTCTATGAGTCTCTATGTATCTCTATGAGTCTCTATGTATGTCTTTGAGTCTCTATGTATCTGTATGTGTCTCTATGTATCTCTATGTATCTCTATATATCTCTATGTGTCTCTATGTATCTCTATGTATCTCTATGAGTCTCTATGTATCTCTATGAGTCTCTATATATCTCTATATATCTCTATGTGTCTCTATGTATCTCTATGTGTCTCTATGTATCTCTATGTATCTCTATGAAATCTCTATGTATCTCTATGAGTCTCTATATATCTCTATGTATCTCTATGAGTCTCTATGTATCCCAATGTATCTCTATGTATCTCTATATATCTATGTGTCTCTATGTGTCTCTATGTATCTCTATATATCTCTATGTATCTCTATGTGTCTCCATGTATATCTATATATCTCTATGTATCTCTATGAGTCTCTATGTATCTCTATGTATCTCTATGAGTCTCTATGTATCTCTATGAGTCTCTATGTATCCCAATGTATCTCTATGTATCTCTATATATCTCTATGTGTCTCTATGTGTCTCTATGTATCTCTATATATCTCTATGTATCTCTATGTGTCTCCATGTATATCTATATATCTCTATGTATCTCTATGAGTCTCTATGTATCTCTATGAGTCTCTATGAGTCTCTATGTATCTCTATGTGTCTCTATGTATCTCTATGTATCTGTATGTATCTCTATGAGTCTCTATGTATCTCTATGAGTCTCTATGAATCTCTATGTATCTCTGAGTCTCTATGTGTCTCTATGTATCTCTATGTATCTCTATGAGTCTCTACGAGTCTCTATATATATCTATGTATCTCTATGAGTCGCTATGTATCTCTATGTATCTCTATGAGTATCTATGTATCTCTATGAGTCTCTATGTATCTATATATCTCTATGTATCTCTAAATATCTCTATGTATCTCTATGAGTCTCTATATATCTCTATGTATCTCTATGAGTCTCTATGTATCTCTATGAGTCTCTATGTGTCTCTATGTATCTCTATGTATCTCTATGTATCTATATGTGTCTCTATGTATCTCTATGTATCTCTATGGTTCTCTTTGAGTCTCTATGTATCTCTATGAGTCTCTATGGGTCTCTATGAGTCTCTATGTATCTCTATGTATCTCTATGGGTCTCTATGAGTCTCTATGTATCTCTATGAATCTCTATGTATCTCTATGTATCTCTATGAGTCTCTATGTATTTCTATGAGTCTCTATGGGTCTCTATGAGTCTCTATGTATCTCTATGAATCTCTATGTATCTCTATGACTCTCTATGTATCTCTATGTATCTCTATGAGTCTCTATGTATCTTTATGTGTCTCTATGTATCTCTATGTGTCTCTATGTATCTCTATGAGTCTCTATGAGACTCTATGTATCTCTATGTATCTCTATGTGTCTCTATGTATCTCTATGTATCTCTATGAGTCTCTATGTATCTCTGTGTATCTCTATGTATCTCTATTAGTCTCTATATATCTATGTATCTCTATGTATCTCTATGAGTCTCTATGTATCTCTGTGAGTCTCTATGTCTCTCTATGTATCTCTATGAGTCTCTATGTATCTCTATGTGTCTCTATGGGTCTCTATGTATCTCTATGAGTCTCTATGTATCTCTATGTATCTCTATGTATCTCTATGAGTCTCTATGTATCTCTATATATCTCTATGTGTCTCTATGTGTCTCTATGTATCTCTATATATCTCTATGTATCTCTATGTGTCTCCATGTATATCTATATATCTCTATGTATCTCTATGAGTCTCTATGTATCTCTATGAGTCTCTATGTATCTCTATGTATCTCTATGAGTCTCTATATATCTCTATGTATCTCTATGAGTCTCTATGAGTCTCTATGTATCTCTATGTGTCTCTATGTATCTCTATGTATCTCTATGAGTCTCTATGTATCTCTATGAGTCTCTATGAATCTCTATGTATCTCTGAGTCTCTATGTGTCTCTATGTATCTCTATGTATCTCTATGAGTCTCTACGAGTCTCTATATATATCTATGTATCTCTATGAGTCGCTATGTATCTCTATGTATCTCTATGCGTCTCTATGTATCTCTATGAGTCTCTATGTATCTATATATCTCTATGTATCTCTAAATATCTCTATGTATCTCTATGAGTCTCTATATATCTCTATGTATCTCTATGAGTCTCTATGTATCTCTATGAGTCTCTATGTGTCTCTATGTATCTCTATGTATCTCTATGTATCTATATGTGTCTCTATGTATCTCTATGTATCTCTATGGTTCTCTTTGAGTCTCTATGTATCTCTATGAGTCTCTATGGGTCTCTATGAGTCTCTATGTATCTCTATGTATCTCTATGGGTCTCTATGAGTCTCTATGTATCTCTATGAATCTCTATGTATCTCTATGTATCTCTATGAGTCTCTATGTATTTCTATGAGTCTCTATGGGTCTCTATGAGTCTCTATGTATCTCTATGAATCTCTATGTATCTCTATGTATCTCTATGACTCTCTATGTATCTCTATGTATCTCTATGAGTCTCTATGTATCTTTATGTGTCTCTATGTATCTCTATGTGTCTCTATGTATCTCTATGAGTCTCTATGAGACTCTATGTATCTCTATGTATCTCTATGTGTCTCTATGTATCTCTATGTATCTCTATGAGTCTCTATGTATCTCTGTGTATCTCTATGTATCTCTATTAGTCTCTATATATCTATGTATCTCTATGTATCTCTATGAGTCTCTATGTATCTCTGTGAGTCTCTATGTCTCTCTATGTATCTCTATGAGTCTCTATGTATCTCTATGTGTCTCTATGGGTCTCTATGTATCTCTATGAGTCTCTATGTATCTCTATGTATCTCTATGTATCTCTATGAGTCTCTATGTATCTCTATATATCTCTATGTATCTATAAATATCTCTATGTATCTCTATGAGTCTCTATATATCTCTATGTATCTCTATGAGTCTCTATGTATCTCTATGAGTCTCTATGTGTCTCTATGTATCTCTATGTATCTCTATGTATCTATATGTATCTCTATGTATCTCTATGTATCTATATGTGTCTCTATGTATCTCTATGTATCTCTATGAGTCTCTATGGGTCTCTATGAGTCTCTATGTATCTCTATGTATCTCTATGGGTCTCTATGAGTCTCTATGTATCTCTATGAATCTCTATGTATCTCTATGTATCTCTATGAGTCTCTATGTATTTCTATGAGTCTCTATGGGTCTCTATGAGTCTCTATGTATCTCTATGAATCTCCATGTATCTCTATGTATCTCTATGACTCTCTATGTATCTCTATGTATCTCTATGAGTCTCTATGTATCTTTATGTGTCTCTATGTATCTCTATGTATCTCTATGTGTCTCTATGTATCTCTATGAGTCTCTATGAGTCTCTATGTATCTCTATGTATCTCTATGTATCTCTATGTATCTCTATGAGTCTCTATGTATCTCTGTGTATCTCTATGTATCTCTATTAGTCTCTGTATATCTATGTATCTCTATGTATCTCTATGAGTCTCTATGTATTTCTGTGAGTCTCTACGTCTCTCTTTGTATCTCTATGAGTCTCTATGTATCTCTATGTGTCTCTATGTATCTCTATGAGTCTCTATGTATCTCTATGAGAATCTATGGATCTCTATATATCTCTATGTGTCTCTATGTATCTCTATGTATCTCTATGAGTCTCTATATATCTCTATGTATCTCTATATATCCCTATTTGTCTCTGTGTCTCTATGTATCTCTATATATCTCTATGTATCTCTATGTATCTCTATGTGTCTCTATGTATCTCAATGTATCTCTATGTATCTCTATGAGTCTCTATGTATCTCTATGTATCTCTATGAGTCTTTATGTATCTCTATGTATCTCTATGAGTCTCTATGTATCTCTATGTATCTCTATGAGTCTCTATGAGTCTCTGTGTATCTCTATGTATCTCTATGAGTCTATGCATCTCTATGTGTCTCTATGTATCTCTATGTATCTCTATGAGTCTCTATGTATCTCTATGTATCTCTATGAGTCTATATGTATCTCTATATATCTCTATGTATCTCTATGTATCTCTATGAGTCTCTATGTATCTCTATGAGTCTCTATGTATCTCTATGAGTCTCTATGTATCTCTATGAGTCTCTATGTATGTCTTTGAGTCTCTATGTATCTGTATGTGTCTCTATGTATCTCTATGTATCTCTATATATCTCTATGTGTCTCTATGTATCTCTATGTATCTCTATGAGTCTCTATGTATCTCTATGAGTCTCTATATATCTATATATCTCTATGTGTCTCTATGTATCTCTATGTGTCTCTATGTATCTCTATGTATCTCTATGAAATCTCTATGTATCTCTATGAGTCTCTATATATCTCTATGTATCTCTATGAGTCTCTATGTATCCCAATGTATCTCTATGTATCTCTATATATCTCTATGTGTCTCTATGTGTCTCTATGTATCTCTATATATCTCTATGTATCTCTATGTGTCTCCATGTATATCTATATATCTCTATGTATCTCTATGAGTCTCTATGTATCTCTATGAGTCTCTATGTATCTCTATGTATCTCTATGAGTCTCTATATATCTCTATGTATCTCTATGAGTCTCTATGAGTCTCTATGTATCTCTATGTGTCTCTATGTGTCTCTATGTATCTGTATGTATCTCTATGAGTCTCTATGTATCTCTATGAGTCTCTATGAATCTCTATGTATCTCTGAGTCTCTATGTGTCTCTATGTATCTCTATGTATCTCTATGAGTCTCTACGAGTCTCTATATATCTCTATGTATCTCTATGAGTCTCTATGTATCTCTATGAGTCTCTATGAGTCTCTATATATCTCTATGTATCTCTATGAGTCTCTATGTATCTCTATGAGTCTCTATGTGTCTCTATGTATCTCTATGTATCTCTATGAGTCTCTATGGGTCTCTATGAGTCTCTATGTATCTCTATGTATCTCTATGGGTCTCTATGAGTCTCTATGTATCTCTATGAATCTCTATGTATCTCTATGTATCTCTATGAGTCTCTATGTATTTCTATGAGTCTCTATGGGTCTCTATGAGTCTCTATGTATCTCTATGACTCTCTATGTATCTCTTTGTATCTCTATGAGTCTCTATGTATCTTTATGTGTCTCTATGTATCTCTATGTATCTCTATGTGTCTCTATGTATCTCTATGAGTCTCTATGTATCTCTATGTATCTCTATGTGTCTCTATGTATCTCTATGTATCTCTATGAGTCTCTATGTATGTCTGTGTATCTCTATGTATCTCTATTAGTCTCTATATATCTATGTATCTCTATGTATCTCTATGAGTCTCTATGTATCTCTGTGAGTCTCTATGTCTCTCTATGTATCTCTATGAGTCTCTATGTATCTCTATGTGTCTCTATGGGTCTCTATGTATCTCTATGAGTCTCTATGTATCTCTATGTATCTCTATGGGTCTCTATGTATCTCTATGAGTCTCTATATATCTCTATGTATCTCTATGAGTCTATATGTATCTCTATGTATCTCTATGTGTCTCTATGTATCTCTATGTATCTCTATGAGTCTCTATGTATCTCTATATATCTCTATGTATCTCTATGAGTCTGTATGTATCTCTATGTATCTCTATGAGTCTCTATATATCTATGTATCTCTATGAGTCTCTATGTATCTCTATGTATCCCTATGTGTCTCTATCTATCTCTATGTATCTCTATGTGTCTCTATGTATCTCTATGTATCTCTATATATCTCTATGTGTCTCTATGTATCTCTATGAGTCTCTATGTATCTCTATGAGAATCTATGGATCTCTATATATCTCTATGTGTCTCTATGTATCTCTATGTATCTCTATGAGTCTCTATATATCTCTATGTATCTCTATATATCCCTATTTGTCTCTATGTGTCTCTATGTATCTCTATATATCTCTATGTATCTCTATGTATCTCTATGTGTCTCTATGTATCTCAATGTATCTCTATGTATCTCTATGAGTCTCTATGTATCTCTATGTATCTCTATGAGTCTTTATGTATCTCTATGTATCTCTATGAGTCTCTATGTATCTCTATGTATCTCTATGAGTCTCTATGAGTCTCTGTGTATCTCTATGTATCTCTATGAGTCTATGCATCTCTATGTGTCTCTATGTATCTCTATGTATCTCTATGAGTCTCTATGTATCTCTATGTATCTCTATGAGTCTATATGTATCTCTATATATCTCTATGTATCTCTATGTATCTCTATGAGTCTCTATGTATCTCTATGAGTCTCTATGTATCTCTATGAGTCTCTATGTATCTCTATGAGTCTCTATGTATGTCTTTGAGTCTCTATGTATCTGTATGTGTCTCTATGTATCTCTATGTATCTCTATATATCTCTATGTGTCTCTATGTATCTCTATGTATCTCTATGAGTCTCTATGTATCTCTATGAGTCTCTATATATGTCTATATATCTCTATGTGTCTCTATGTATCTCTATGTGTCTCTATGTATCTCTATGTATCTCTATGAAATCTCTATGTATCTCTATGAGTCTCTATATATCTCTATGTATCTCTATGAGTCTCTATGTATCCCAATGTATCTCTATGTATCTCTATATATCTCTATGTGTCTCTATGTGTCTCTATGTATCTCTATATATCTCTATGTATCTCTATGTGTCTCCATGTATATCTATATATCTCTATGTATCTCTATGAGTCTCTATGTATCTCTATGTATCTCTATGAGTCTCTATGTATCTCTATGAGTCTCTATGTATCCCAATGTATCTCTATGAGTCTCTATGTATCTCTATGAGTCTCTATGAATCTCTATGTATCTCTGAGTCTCTATGTGTCTCTATGTATCTCTATGTATCTCTATGAGTCTCTACGAGTCTCTATATATATCTATGTATCTCTATGAGTCGCTATGTATCTCTATGTATCTCTATGAGTATCTATGTATCTCTATGAGTCTCTATGTATCTATATATCTCTATGTATCTCTAAATATCTCTATGTATCTCTATGAGTCTCTATATATCTCTATGTATCTCTATGAGTCTCTATGTATCTCTATGAGTCTCTATGTGTCTCTATGTATCTCTATGTATCTCTATGTATCTATATGTGTCTCTATGTATCTCTATGTATCTCTATGGTTCTCTTTGAGTCTCTATGTATCTCTACGAGTCTCTATGAGTCTCTATGTATCTCTATGTATCTCTATGGGTCTCTATGAGTCTCTATGTATCTCTATGAATCTCTATGTATCTCTATGTATCTCTATGAGTCTCTATGTATTTCTATGAGTCTCTATGGGTCTCTATGAGTCTCTATGTATCTCTATGAATCTCTATGTATCTCTATGACTCTCTATGTATCTCTATGTATCTCTATGAGTCTCTATGTATCTTTATGTGTCTCTATGTATCTCTATGTGTCTCTATGTATCTCTATGAGTCTCTATGAGACTCTATGTATCTCTATGTATCTCTATGTGTCTCTATGTATCTCTATGTATCTCTATGAGTCTCTATGTATCTCTGTGTATCTCTATGTATCTCTATTAGTCTCTATATATCTATGTATCTCTATGTATCTCTATGAGTCTCTATGTATCTCTGTGAGTCTCTATGTCTCTCTATGTATCTCTATGAGTCTCTATGTATCTCTATGTGTCTCTATGGGTCTCTATGTATCTCTATGAGTCTCTATGTATCTCTATCTATCTCTATGTATCTCTATGAGTCTCTATGTATCTCTATATATCTCTATGTGTCTCTATGTGTCTCTATGTATCTCTATATATCTCTATGTATCTCTATGTGTCTCCATGTATATCTATATATCTCTATGTATCTCTATGAGTCTCTATGTATCTCTATGAGTCTCTATGTATCTCTATGTATCTCTATGAGTCTCTATATATCTCTATGTATCTCTATGAGTCTCTATGAGTCTCTATGTATCTCTATGTGTCTCTATGTATCTCTATGTATCTGTATGTATCTCTATGAGTCTCTATGTATCTCTATGAGTCTCTATGAATCTCTATGTATCTCTGAGTCTCTATGTGTCTCTATGTATCTCTATGTATCTCTATGTGTCTCCATGTATATCTATATATCTCTATGTATCTCTATGAGTCTCTATGTATCTCTATGAGTCTCTATGTATCTCTATGTATCTCTATGAGTCTCTATATATCTCTATGTATCTCTATGAGTCTCTATGAGTCTCTATGTATCTCTATGTGTCTCTATGTGTCTCTATGTATCTGTATGTATCTCTATGAGTCTCTATGTATCTCTATGAGTCTCTATGAATCTCTATGTATCTCTGAGTCTCTATGTGTCTCTATGTATCTCTATGTATCTCTATGAGTCTCTACGAGTCTCTATATATCTCTATGTATCTCTATGAGTCTCTATGTATCTCTATGAGTCTCTATGAGTCTCTATATATCTCTATGTATCTCTATGAGTCTCTATGTATCTCTATGAGTCTCTATGTGTCTCTATGTATCTCTATGTATCTCTATGAGTCTCTATGGGTCTCTATGAGTCTCTATGTATCTCTATGTATCTCTATGGGTCTCTATGAGTCTCTATGTATCTCTATGAATCTCTATGTATCTCTATGTATCTCTATGAGTCTCTATGTATTTCTATGAGTCTCTATGGGTCTCTATGAGTCTCTATGTATCTCTATGACTCTCTATGTATCTCTTTGTATCTCTATGAGTCTCTATGTATCTTTATGTGTCTCTATGTATCTCTATGTATCTCTATGTGTCTCTATGTATCTCTATGAGTCTCTATGTATCTCTATGTATCTCTATGTGTCTCTATGTATCTCTATGTATCTCTATGAGTCTCTATGTATGTCTGTGTATCTCTATGTATCTCTATTAGTCTCTATATATCTATGTATCTCTATGTATCTCTATGAGTCTCTATGTATCTCTGTGAGTCTCTATGTCTCTCTATGTATCTCTATGAGTCTCTATGTATCTCTATGTGTCTCTATGGGTCTCTATGTATCTCTATGAGTCTCTATGACTCTCTATGTATCTCTTTGTATCTCTATGAGTCTCTATGTATCTTTATGTGTCTCTATGTATCTCTATATATCTCTATGTATCTCTATGAGTCTGTATGTATCTCTATGTATCTCTATGAGTCTCTATATATCTATGTATCTCTATGAGTCTCTATGTATCTCTATGTATCCCTATGTGTCTCTATCTATCTCTATGTATCTCTATGTGTCTCTATGTATCTCTATGTATCTCTATATATCTCTATGTGTCTCTATGTATCTCTATGAGTCTCTATGTATCTCTATGAGAATCTATGGATCTCTATATATCTCTATGTGTCTCTATGTATCTCTATGTATCTCTATGAGTCTCTATATATCTCTATGTATCTCTATATATCCCTATTTGTCTCTATGTGTCTCTATGTATCTCTATATATCTCTATGTATCTCTATGTATCTCTATGTGTCTCTATGTATCTCAATGTATCTCTATGTATCTCTATGAGTCTCTATGTATCTCTATGTATCTCTATGAGTCTTTATGTATCTCTATGTATCTCTATGAGTCTCTATGTATCTCTATGTATCTCTATGAGTCTCTATGAGTCTCTGTGTATCTCTATGTATCTCTATGAGTCTATGCATCTCTATGTGTCTCTATGTATCTCTATGTATCTCTATGAGTCTCTATGTATCTCTATGTATCTCTATGAGTCTATATGTATCTCTATATATCTCTATGTATCTCTATGTATCTCTATGAGTCTCTATGTATCTCTATGAGTCTCTATGTATCTCTATGAGTCTCTATGTATCTCTATGAGTCTCTATGTATGTCTTTGAGTCTCTATGTATCTGTATGTGTCTCTATGTATCTCTATGTATCTCTATATATCTCTATGTGTCTCTATGTATCTCTATGTATCTCTATGAGTCTCTATGTATCTCTATGAGTCTCTATATATGTCTATATATCTCTATGTGTCTCTATGTATCTCTATGTGTCTCTATGTATCTCTATGTATCTCTATGAAATCTCTATGTATCTCTATGAGTCTCTATATATCTCTATGTATCTCTATGAGTCTCTATGTATCCCAATGTATCTCTATGTATCTCTATATATCTCTATGTGTCTCTATGTGTCTCTATGTATCTCTATATATCTCTATGTATCTCTATGTGTCTCCATGTATATCTATATATCTCTATGTATCTCTATGAGTCTCTATGTATCTCTATGTATCTCTATGAGTCTCTATGTATCTCTATGAGTCTCTATGTATCCCAATGTATCTCTATGAGTCTCTATGTATCTCTATGAGTCTCTATGAATCTCTATGTATCTCTGAGTCTCTATGTGTCTCTATGTATCTCTATGTATCTCTATGAGTCTCTACGAGTCTCTATATATATCTATGTATCTCTATGAGTCGCTATGTATCTCTATGTATCTCTATGAGTATCTATGTATCTCTATGAGTCTCTATGTATCTATATATCTCTATGTATCTCTAAATATCTCTATGTATCTCTATGAGTCTCTATATATCTCTATGTATCTCTATGAGTCTCTATGTATCTCTATGAGTCTCTATGTGTCTCTATGTATCTCTATGTATCTCTATGTATCTATATGTGTCTCTATGTATCTCTATGTATCTCTATGGTTCTCTTTGAGTCTCTATGTATCTCTACGAGTCTCTATGAGTCTCTATGTATCTCTATGTATCTCTATGGGTCTCTATGAGTCTCTATGTATCTCTATGAATCTCTATGTATCTCTATGTATCTCTATGAGTCTCTATGTATTTCTATGAGTCTCTATGGGTCTCTATGAGTCTCTATGTATCTCTATGAATCTCTATGTATCTCTATGACTCTCTATGTATCTCTATGTATCTCTATGAGTCTCTATGTATCTTTATGTGTCTCTATGTATCTCTATGTGTCTCTATGTATCTCTATGAGTCTCTATGAGACTCTATGTATCTCTATGTATCTCTATGTGTCTCTATGTATCTCTATGTATCTCTATGAGTCTCTATGTATCTCTGTGTATCTCTATGTATCTCTATTAGTCTCTATATATCTATGTATCTCTATGTATCTCTATGAGTCTCTATGTATCTCTGTGAGTCTCTATGTCTCTCTATGTATCTCTATGAGTCTCTATGTATCTCTATGTGTCTCTATGGGTCTCTATGTATCTCTATGAGTCTCTATGTATCTCTATCTATCTCTATGTATCTCTATGAGTCTCTATGTATCTCTATATATCTCTATGTGTCTCTATGTGTCTCTATGTATCTCTATATATCTCTATGTATCTCTATGTGTCTCCATGTATATCTATATATCTCTATGTATCTCTATGAGTCTCTATGTATCTCTATGAGTCTCTATGTATCTCTATGTATCTCTATGAGTCTCTATATATCTCTATGTATCTCTATGAGTCTCTATGAGTCTCTATGTATCTCTATGTGTCTCTATGTATCTCTATGTATCTGTATGTATCTCTATGAGTCTCTATGTATCTCTATGAGTCTCTATGAATCTCTATGTATCTCTGAGTCTCTATGTGTCTCTATGTATCTCTATGTATCTCTATGTGTCTCCATGTATATCTATATATCTCTATGTATCTCTATGAGTCTCTATGTATCTCTATGAGTCTCTATGTATCTCTATGTATCTCTATGAGTCTCTATATATCTCTATGTATCTCTATGAGTCTCTATGAGTCTCTATGTATCTCTATGTGTCTCTATGTGTCTCTATGTATCTGTATGTATCTCTATGAGTCTCTATGTATCTCTATGAGTCTCTATGAATCTCTATGTATCTCTGAGTCTCTATGTGTCTCTATGTATCTCTATGTATCTCTATGAGTCTCTACGAGTCTCTATATATCTCTATGTATCTCTATGAGTCTCTATGTATCTCTATGAGTCTCTATGAGTCTCTATATATCTCTATGTATCTCTATGAGTCTCTATGTATCTCTATGAGTCTCTATGTGTCTCTATGTATCTCTATGTATCTCTATGAGTCTCTATGGGTCTCTATGAGTCTCTATGTATCTCTATGTATCTCTATGGGTCTCTATGAGTCTCTATGTATCTCTATGAATCTCTATGTATCTCTATGTATCTCTATGAGTCTCTATGTATTTCTATGAGTCTCTATGGGTCTCTATGAGTCTCTATGTATCTCTATGACTCTCTATGTATCTCTTTGTATCTCTATGAGTCTCTATGTATCTTTATGTGTCTCTATGTATCTCTATGTATCTCTATGTGTCTCTATGTATCTCTATGAGTCTCTATGTATCTCTATGTATCTCTATGTGTCTCTATGTATCTCTATGTATCTCTATGAGTCTCTATGTATGTCTGTGTATCTCTATGTATCTCTATTAGTCTCTATATATCTATGTATCTCTATGTATCTCTATGAGTCTCTATGTATCTCTGTGAGTCTCTATGTCTCTCTATGTATCTCTATGAGTCTCTATGTATCTCTATGTGTCTCTATGGGTCTCTATGTATCTCTATGAGTCTCTATGTATCTCTATGTATCTCTATGGGTCTCTATGTATCTCTATGAGTCTCTATATATCTCTATGTATCTCTATGAGTCTATATGTATCTCTATGTATCTCTATGTGTCTCTATGTATCTCTATGTATCTCTATGAGTCTCTATGTATCTCTATATATCTCTATGTATCTCTATGAGTCTGTATGTATCTCTATGTATCTCTATGAGTCTCTATATATCTATGTATCTCTATGAGTCTCTATGTATCTCTATGTATCCCTATGTGTCTCTATCTATCTCTATGTATCTCTATGTGTCTCTATGTATCTCTATGTATCTCTATATATCTCTATGTGTCTCTATGTATCTCTATGAGTCTCTATGTATCTCTATGAGAATCTATGGATCTCTATATATCTCTATGTGTCTCTATGTATCTCTATGTATCTCTATGAGTCTCTATATATCTCTATGTATCTCTATATATCCCTATTTGTCTCTATGTGTCTCTATGTATCTCTATATATCTCTATGTATCTCTATGTATCTCTATGTGTCTCTATGTATCTCAATGTATCTCTATGTATCTCTATGAGTCTCTATGTATCTCTATGTATCTCTATGAGTCTTTATGTATCTCTATGTATCTCTATGAGTCTCTATGTATCTCTATGTATCTCTATGAGTCTCTATGAGTCTCTGTGTATCTCTATGTATCTCTATGAGTCTATGCATCTCTATGTGTCTCTATGTATCTCTATGTATCTCTATGAGTCTCTATGTATCTCTATGTATCTCTATGAGTCTATATGTATCTCTATATATCTCTATGTATCTCTATGTATCTCTATGAGTCTCTATGTATCTCTATGAGTCTCTATGTATCTCTATGAGTCTCTATGTATCTCTATGAGTCTCTATGTATGTCTTTGAGTCTCTATGTATCTGTATGTGTCTCTATGTATCTCTATGTATCTCTATATATCTCTATGTGTCTCTATGTATCTCTATGTATCTCTATGAGTCTCTATGTATCTCTATGAGTCTCTATATATGTCTATATATCTCTATGTGTCTCTATGTATCTCTATGTGTCTCTATGTATCTCTATGTATCTCTATGAAATCTCTATGTATCTCTATGAGTCTCTATATATCTCTATGTATCTCTATGAGTCTCTATGTATCCCAATGTATCTCTATGTATCTCTATATATCTCTATGTGTCTCTATGTGTCTCTATGTATCTCTATATATCTCTATGTATCTCTATGTGTCTCCATGTATATCTATATATCTCTATGTATCTCTATGAGTCTCTATGTATCTCTATGTATCTCTATGAGTCTCTATGTATCTCTATGAGTCTCTATGTATCCCAATGTATCTCTATGTATCTCTATATATCTCTATGTGTCTCTATGTGTCTCTATGTATCTCTATATATCTCTATGTATCTCTATGTGTCTCCATGTATATCTATATATCTCTATGTATCTCTATGAGTCTCTATGTATCTCTATGAGTCTCTATGAGTCTCTATGTATCTCTATGTGTCTCTATGTATCTCTATGTATCTGTATGTATCTCTATGAGTCTCTATGTATCTCTATGAGTCTCTATGAATCTCTATGTATCTCTGAGTCTCTATGTGTCTCTATGTATCTCTATGTATCTCTATGAGTCTCTACGAGTCTCTATATATATCTATGTATCTCTATGAGTCGCTATGTATCTCTATGTATCTCTATGAGTATCTATGTATCTCTATGAGTCTCTATGTATCTATATATCTCTATGTATCTCTAAATATCTCTATGTATCTCTATGAGTCTCTATATATCTCTATGTATCTCTATGAGTCTCTATGTATCTCTATGAGTCTCTATGTGTCTCTATGTATCTCTATGTATCTCTATGTATCTATATGTGTCTCTATGTATCTCTATGTATCTCTATGGTTCTCTTTGAGTCTCTATGTATCTCTATGAGTCTCTATGAGTCTCTATGTATCTCTATGTATCTCTATGGGTCTCTATGAGTCTCTATGTATCTCTATGAATCTCTATGTATCTCTATGTATCTCTATGAGTCTCTATGTATTTCTATGAGTCTCTATGGGTCTCTATGAGTCTCTATGTATCTCTATGAATCTCTATGTATCTCTATGACTCTCTATGTATCTCTATGTATCTCTATGAGTCTCTATGTATCTTTATGTGTCTCTATGTATCTCTATGTGTCTCTATGTATCTCTATGAGTCTCTATGAGACTCTATGTATCTCTATGTATCTCTATGTGTCTCTATGTATCTCTATGTATCTCTATGAGTCTCTATGTATCTCTGTGTATCTCTATGTATCTCTATTAGTCTCTATATATCTATGTATCTCTATGTATCTCTATGAGTCTCTATGTATCTCTGTGAGTCTCTATGTCTCTCTATGTATCTCTATGAGTCTCTATGTATCTCTATGTGTCTCTATGGGTCTCTATGTATCTCTATGAGTCTCTATGTATCTCTATGTATCTCTATGTATCTCTATGAGTCTCTATGTATCTCTATATATCTCTATGTGTCTCTATGTGTCTCTATGTATCTCTATATATCTCTATGTATCTCTATGTGTCTCCATGTATATCTATATATCTCTATGTATCTCTATGAGTCTCTATGTATCTCTATGAGTCTCTATGTATCTCTATGTATCTCTATGAGTCTCTATATATCTCTATGTATCTCTATGAGTCTCTATGAGTCTCTATGTATCTCTATGTGTCTCTATGTATCTCTATGTATCTGTATGTATCTCTATGAGTCTCTATGTATCTCTATGAGTCTCTATGAATCTCTATGTATCTCTGAGTCTCTATGTGTCTCTATGTATCTCTATGTATCTCTATGAGTCTCTACGAGTCTCTATATATATCTATGTATCTCTATGAGTCGCTATGTATCTCTATGTATCTCTATGAGTCTCTATGTATCTCTATGAGTCTCTATGTATCTATATATCTCTATGTATCTCTAAATATCTCTATGTATCTCTATGAGTCTCTATATATCTCTATGTATCTCTATGAGTCTCTATGTATCTCTATGAGTCTCTATGTGTCTCTATGTATCTCTATGTATCTCTATGTATCTATATGTGTCTCTATGTATCTCTATGTATCTCTATGGTTCTCTTTGAGTCTCTATGTATCTCTATGAGTCTCTATGGGTCTCTATGAGTCTCTATGTATCTCTATGTATCTCTATGGGTCTCTATGAGTCTCTATGTATCTCTATGAATCTCTATGTATCTCTATGTATCTCTATGAGTCTCTATGTATTTCTATGAGTCTCTATGGGTCTCTATGAGTCTCTATGTATCTCTATGAATCTCTATGTATCTCTATGTATCTCTATGACTCTCTATGTATCTCTATGTATCTCTATGAGTCTCTATGTATCTTTATGTGTCTCTATGTATCTCTATGTGTCTCTATGTATCTCTATGAGTCTCTATGAGACTCTATGTATCTCTATGTATCTCTATGTGTCTCTATGTATCTCTATGTATCTCTATGAGTCTCTATGTATCTCTGTGTATCTCTATGTATCTCTATTAGTCTCTATATATCTATGTATCTCTATGTATCTCTATGAGTCTCTATGTATCTCTGTGAGTCTCTATGTCTCTCTATGTATCTCTATGAGTCTCTATGTATCTCTATGTGTCTCTATGGGTCTCTATGTATCTCTATGAGTCTCTATGTATCTCTATGTATCTCTATGTATCTCTATGAGTCTCTATGTATCTCTATATATCTCTATGTATCTATAAATATCTCTATGTATCTCTATGAGTCTCTATATATCTCTATGTATCTCTATGAGTCTCTATGTATCTCTATGAGTCTCTATGTGTCTCTATGTATCTCTATGTATCTCTATGTATCTATATGTATCTCTATGTATCTCTATGTATCTATATGTGTCTCTATGTATCTCTATGTATCTCTATGAGTCTCTATGGGTCTCTATGAGTCTCTATGTATCTCTATGTATCTCTATGGGTCTCTATGAGTCTCTATGTATCTCTATGAATCTCTATGTATCTCTATGTATCTCTATGAGTCTCTATGTATTTCTATGAGTCTCTATGGGTCTCTATGAGTCTCTATGTATCTCTATGAATCTCCATGTATCTCTATGTATCTCTATGACTCTCTATGTATCTCTATGTATCTCTATGAGTCTCTATGTATCTTTATGTGTCTCTATGTATCTCTATGTATCTCTATGTGTCTCTATGTATCTCTATGAGTCTCTATATATCTATGTATCTCTATGAGTCTCTATGTATCTCTATGTATCCCTATGTGTCTCTATCTATCTCTATGTATCTCTATGTGTCTCTATGTATCTCTATGTATCTCTATATATCTCTATGTGTCTCTATGTATCTCTATGAGTCTCTATGTATCTCTATGAGAATCTATGGATCTCTATATATCTCTATGTGTCTCTATGTATCTCTATGTATCTCTATGAGTCTCTATATATCTCTATGTATCTCTATATATCCCTATTTGTCTCTATGTGTCTCTATGTATCTCTATATATCTCTATGTATCTCTATGTATCTCTATGTGTCTCTATGTATCTCAATGTATCTCTATGTATCTCTATGAGTCTCTATGTATCTCTATGTATCTCTATGAGTCTTTATGTATCTCTATGTATCTCTATGAGTCTCTATGTATCTCTATGTATCTCTATGAGTCTCTATGAGTCTCTGTGTATCTCTATGTATCTCTATGAGTCTATGCATCTCTATGTGTCTCTATGTATCTCTATGTATCTCTATGAGTCTCTATGTATCTCTATGTATCTCTATGAGTCTATATGTATCTCTATATATCTCTATGTATCTCTATGTATCTCTATGAGTCTCTATGTATCTCTATGAGTCTCTATGTATCTCTATGAGTCTCTATGTATCTCTATGAGTCTCTATGTATGTCTTTGAGTCTCTATGTATCTGTATGTGTCTCTATGTATCTCTATGTATCTCTATATATCTCTATGTGTCTCTATGTATCTCTATGTATCTCTATGAGTCTCTATGTATCTCTATGAGTCTCTATATATCTCTATATATCTCTATGTGTCTCTATGTATCTCTATGTGTCTCTATGTATCTCTATGTATCTCTATGAAATCTCTATGTATCTCTATGAGTCTCTATATATCTCTATGTATCTCTATGAGTCTCTATGTATCCCAATGTATCTCTATGTATCTCTATATATCTCTATGTGTCTCTATGTGTCTCTATGTATCTCTATATATCTCTATGTATCTCTATGTGTCTCCATGTATATCTATATATCTCTATGTATCTCTATGAGTCTCTATGTATCTCTATGTATCTCTATGAGTCTCTATGTATCTCTATGAGTCTCTATGTATCCCAATGTATCTCTATGTATCTCTATATATCTCTATGTGTCTCTATGTGTCTCTATGTATCTCTATATATCTCTATGTATCTCTATGTGTCTCCATGTATATCTATATATCTCTATGTATCTCTATGAGTCTCTATGTATCTCTATGAGTCTCTATGAGTCTCTATGTATCTCTATGTGTCTCTATGTATCTCTATGTATCTGTATGTATCTCTATGAGTCTCTATGTATCTCTATGAGTCTCTATGAATCTCTATGTATCTCTGAGTCTCTATGTGTCTCTATGTATCTCTATGTATCTCTATGAGTCTCTACGAGTCTCTATATATATCTATGTATCTCTATGAGTCGCTATGTATCTCTATGTATCTCTATGAGTATCTATGTATCTCTATGAGTCTCTATGTATCTATATATCTCTATGTATCTCTAAATATCTCTATGTATCTCTATGAGTCTCTATATATCTCTATGTATCTCTATGAGTCTCTATGTATCTCTATGAGTCTCTATGTGTCTCTATGTATCTCTATGTATCTCTATGTATCTATATGTGTCTCTATGTATCTCTATGTATCTCTATGGTTCTCTTTGAGTCTCTATGTATCTCTATGAGTCTCTATGGGTCTCTATGAGTCTCTATGTATCTCTATGTATCTCTATGGGTCTCTATGAGTCTCTATGTATCTCTATGAATCTCTATGTATCTCTATGTATCTCTATGAGTCTCTATGTATTTCTATGAGTCTCTATGGGTCTCTATGAGTCTCTATGTATCTCTATGAATCTCTATGTATCTCTATGACTCTCTATGTATCTCTATGTATCTCTATGAGTCTCTATGTATCTTTATGTGTCTCTATGTATCTCTATGTGTCTCTATGTATCTCTATGAGTCTCTATGAGACTCTATGTATCTCTATGTATCTCTATGTGTCTCTATGTATCTCTATGTATCTCTATGAGTCTCTATGTATCTCTGTGTATCTCTATGTATCTCTATTAGTCTCTATATATCTATGTATCTCTATGTATCTCTATGAGTCTCTATGTATCTCTGTGAGTCTCTATGTCTCTCTATGTATCTCTATGAGTCTCTATGTATCTCTATGTGTCTCTATGGGTCTCTATGTATCTCTATGAGTCTCTATGTATCTCTATGTATCTCTATGTATCTCTATGAGTCTCTATGTATCTCTATATATCTCTATGTGTCTCTATGTGTCTCTATGTATCTCTATATATCTCTATGTATCTCTATGTGTCTCCATGTATATCTATATATCTCTATGTATCTCTATGAGTCTCTATGTATCTCTATGAGTCTCTATGTATCTCTATGTATCTCTATGAGTCTCTATATATCTCTATGTATCTCTATGAGTCTCTATGAGTCTCTATGTATCTCTATGTGTCTCTATGTATCTCTATGTATCTCTATGAGTCTCTATGTATCTCTATGAGTCTCTATGAATCTCTATGTATCTCTGAGTCTCTATGTGTCTCTATGTATCTCTATGTATCTCTATGAGTCTCTACGAGTCTCTATATATATCTATGTATCTCTATGAGTCGCTATGTATCTCTATGTATCTCTATGCGTCTCTATGTATCTCTATGAGTCTCTATGTATCTATATATCTCTATGTATCTCTAAATATCTCTATGTATCTCTATGAGTCTCTATATATCTCTATGTATCTCTATGAGTCTCTATGTATCTCTATGAGTCTCTATGTGTCTCTATGTATCTCTATGTATCTCTATGTATCTATATGTGTCTCTATGTATCTCTATGTATCTCTATGGTTCTCTTTGAGTCTCTATGTATCTCTATGAGTCTCTATGGGTCTCTATGAGTCTCTATGTATCTCTATGTATCTCTATGGGTCTCTATGAGTCTCTATGTATCTCTATGAATCTCTATGTATCTCTATGTATCTCTATGAGTCTCTATGTATTTCTATGAGTCTCTATGGGTCTCTATGAGTCTCTATGTATCTCTATGAATCTCTATGTATCTCTATGTATCTCTATGACTCTCTATGTATCTCTATGTATCTCTATGAGTCTCTATGTATCTTTATGTGTCTCTATGTATCTCTATGTGTCTCTATGTATCTCTATGAGTCTCTATGAGACTCTATGTATCTCTATGTATCTCTATGTGTCTCTATGTATCTCTATGTATCTCTATGAGTCTCTATGTATCTCTGTGTATCTCTATGTATCTCTATTAGTCTCTATATATCTATGTATCTCTATGTATCTCTATGAGTCTCTATGTATCTCTGTGAGTCTCTATGTCTCTCTATGTATCTCTATGAGTCTCTATGTATCTCTATATGTCTCTATGGGTCTCTATGTATCTCTATGAGTCTCTATGTATCTCTATGTATCTCTATGTATCTCTATGAGTCTCTATGTATCTCTATATATCTCTATGTATCTATAAATATCTCTATGTATCTCTATGAGTCTCTATATATCTCTATGTATCTCTATGAGTCTCTATGTATCTCTATGAGTCTCTATGTGTCTCTATGTATCTCTATGTATCTCTATGTATCTATATGTATCTCTATGTATCTCTATGTATCTATATGTGTCTCTATGTATCTCTATGTATCTCTATGAGTCTCTATGGGTCTCTATGAGTCTCTATGTATCTCTATGTATCTCTATGGGTCTCTATGAGTCTCTATGTATCTCTATGAATCTCTATGTATCTCTATGTATCTCTATGAGTCTCTATGTATTTCTATGAGTCTCTATGGGTCTCTATGAGTCTCTATGTATCTCTATGAATCTCCATGTATCTCTATGTATCTCTATGACTCTCTATGTATCTCTATGTATCTCTATGAGTCTCTATGTATCTTTATGTGTCTCTATGTATCTCTATGTATCTCTATGTGTCTCTATGTATCTCTATGAGTCTCTATGAGTCTCTATGTATCTCTATGTATCTCTATGTATCTCTATGTATCTCTATGAGTCTCTATGTATCTCTGTGTATCTCTATGTATCTCTATTAGTCTCTGTATATCTATGTATCTCTATGTATCTCTATGAGTCTCTATGTATTTCTGTGAGTCTCTATGTCTCTCTTTGTATCTCTATGAGTCTCTATGTATCTCTATGTGTCTCTATGTATCTCTATGAGTCTCTATGTATCTCTATGAGAATCTATGGATCTCTATATATCTCTATGTGTCTCTATGTATCTCTATGAGTCTCTATATATCTCTATGTATCTCTATATATCCCTATTTGTCTCTGTGTCTCTATGTATCTCTATATATCTCTATGTATCTCTATGTATCTCTATGTGTCTCTATGTATCTCAATGTATCTCTATGTATCTCTATGAGTCTCTATGTATCTCTATGTATCTCTATGAGTCTTTATGTATCTCTATGTATCTCTATGAGTCTCTATGTATCTCTATGTATCTCTATGAGTCTCTATGAGTCTCTGTGTATCTCTATGTATCTCTATGAGTCTATGCATCTCTATGTGTCTCTATGTATCTCTATGTATCTCTATGAGTCTCTATGTATCTCTATGTATCTCTATGAGTCTATATGTATCTCTATATATCTCTATGTATCTCTATGTATCTCTATGAGTCTCTATGTATCTCTATGAGTCTCTATGTATCTCTATGAGTCTCTATGTATCTCTATGAGTCTCTATGTATGTCTTTGAGTCTCTATGTATCTGTATGTGTCTCTATGTATCTCTATGTATCTCTATATATCTCTATGTGTCTCTATGTATCTCTATGTATCTCTATGAGTCTCTATGTATCTCTATGAGTCTCTATATATCTATATATCTCTATGTGTCTCTATGTATCTCTATGTGTCTCTATGTATCTCTATGTATCTCTATGAAATCTCTATGTATCTCTATGAGTCTCTATATATCTCTATGTATCTCTATGAGTCTCTATGTATCCCAATGTATCTCTATGTATCTCTATATATCTCTATGTGTCTCTATGTGTCTCTATGTATCTCTATATATCTCTATGTATCTCTATGTGTCTCCATGTATATCTATATATCTCTATGTATCTCTATGAGTCTCTATGTATCTCTATGAGTCTCTATGTATCTCTATGTATCTCTATGAGTCTCTATATATCTCTATGTATCTCTATGAGTCTCTATGAGTCTCTATGTATCTCTATGTGTCTCTATGTGTCTCTATGTATCTGTATGTATCTCTATGAGTCTCTATGTATCTCTATGAGTCTCTATGAATCTCTATGTATCTCTGAGTCTCTATGTGTCTCTATGTATCTCTATGTATCTCTATGAGTCTCTACGAGTCTCTATATATCTCTATGTATCTCTATGAGTCTCTATGTATCTCTATGAGTCTCTATGAGTCTCTATATATCTCTATGTATCTCTATGAGTCTCTATGTATCTCTATGAGTCTCTATGTGTCTCTATGTATCTCTATGTATCTCTATGAGTCTCTATGGGTCTCTATGAGTCTCTATGTATCTCTATGTATCTCTATGGGTCTCTATGAGTCTCTATGTATCTCTATGAATCTCTATGTATCTCTATGTATCTCTATGAGTCTCTATGTATTTCTATGAGTCTCTATGGGTCTCTATGAGTCTCTATGTATCTCTATGACTCTCTATGTATCTCTTTGTATCTCTATGAGTCTCTATGTATCTTTATGTGTCTCTATGTATCTCTATGTATCTCTATGTGTCTCTATGTATCTCTATGAGTCTCTATGTATCTCTATGTATCTCTATGTGTCTCTATGTATCTCTATGTATCTCTATGAGTCTCTATGTATGTCTGTGTATCTCTATGTATCTCTATTAGTCTCTATATATCTATGTATCTCTATGTATCTCTATGAGTCTCTATGTATCTCTGTGAGTCTCTATGTCTCTCTATGTATCTCTATGAGTCTCTATGTATCTCTATGTGTCTCTATGGGTCTCTATGTATCTCTATGAGTCTCTATGTATCTCTATGTATCTCTATGGGTCTCTATGTATCTCTATGAGTCTCTATATATCTCTATGTATCTCTATGAGTCTATATGTATCTCTATGTATCTCTATGTGTCTCTATGTATCTCTATGTATCTCTATGAGTCTCTATGTATCTCTATATATCTCTATGTATCTCTATGAGTCTGTATGTATCTCTATGTATCTCTATGAGTCTCTATATATCTATGTATCTCTATGAGTCTCTATGTATCTCTATGTATCCCTATGTGTCTCTATCTATCTCTATGTATCTCTATGTGTCTCTATGTATCTCTATGTATCTCTATATATCTCTATGTGTCTCTATGTATCTCTATGAGTCTCTATGTATCTCTATGAGAATCTATGGATCTCTATATATCTCTATGTGTCTCTATGTATCTCTATGTATCTCTATGAGTCTCTATATATCTCTATGTATCTCTATATATCCCTATTTGTCTCTATGTGTCTCTATGTATCTCTATATATCTCTATGTATCTCTATGTATCTCTATGTGTCTCTATGTATCTCAATGTATCTCTATGTATCTCTATGAGTCTCTATGTATCTCTATGTATCTCTATGAGTCTTTATGTATCTCTATGTATCTCTATGAGTCTCTATGTATCTCTATGTATCTCTATGAGTCTCTATGAGTCTCTGTGTATCTCTATGTATCTCTATGAGTCTATGCATCTCTATGTGTCTCTATGTATCTCTATGTATCTCTATGAGTCTCTATGTATCTCTATGTATCTCTATGAGTCTATATGTATCTCTATATATCTCTATGTATCTCTATGTATCTCTATGAGTCTCTATGTATCTCTATGAGTCTCTATGTATCTCTATGAGTCTCTATGTATCTCTATGAGTCTCTATGTATGTCTTTGAGTCTCTATGTATCTGTATGTGTCTCTATGTATCTCTATGTATCTCTATATATCTCTATGTGTCTCTATGTATCTCTATGTATCTCTATGAGTCTCTATGTATCTCTATGAGTCTCTATATATCTCTATATATCTCTATGTGTCTCTATGTATCTCTATGTGTCTCTATGTATCTCTATGTATCTCTATGAAATCTCTATGTATCTCTATGAGTCTCTATATATCTCTATGTATCTCTATGAGTCTCTATGTATCCCAATGTATCTCTATGTATCTCTATATATCTCTATGTGTCTCTATGTGTCTCTATGTATCTCTATATATCTCTATGTATCTCTATGTGTCTCCATGTATATCTATATATCTCTATGTATCTCTATGAGTCTCTATGTATCTCTATGTATCTCTATGAGTCTCTATGTATCTCTATGAGTCTCTATGTATCCCAATGTATCTCTATGTATCTCTATATATCTCTATGTGTCTCTATGTGTCTCTATGTATCTCTATATATCTCTATGTATCTCTATGTGTCTCCATGTATATCTATATATCTCTATGTATCTCTATGAGTCTCTATGTATCTCTATGAGTCTCTATGAGTCTCTATGTATCTCTATGTGTCTCTATGTATCTCTATGTATCTGTATGTATCTCTATGAGTCTCTATGTATCTCTATGAGTCTCTATGAATCTCTATGTATCTCTGAGTCTCTATGTGTCTCTATGTATCTCTATGTTTCTCTATGAGTCTCTACGAGTCTCTATATATATCTATGTATCTCTATGAGTCGCTATGTATCTCTATGTATCTCTATGAGTATCTATGTATCTCTATGAGTCTCTATGTATCTATATATCTCTATGTATCTCTAAATATCTCTATGTATCTCTATGAGTCTCTATATATCTCTATGTATCTCTATGAGTCTCTATGTATCTCTATGAGTCTCTATGTGTCTCTATGTATCTCTATGTATCTCTATGTATCTATATGTGTCTCTATGTATCTCTATGTATCTCTATGGTTCTCTTTGAGTCTCTATGTATCTCTATGAGTCTCTATGAGTCTCTATGTATCTCTATGTATCTCTATGGGTCTCTATGAGTCTCTATGTATCTCTATGAATCTCTATGTATCTCTATGTATCTCTATGAGTCTCTATGTATTTCTATGAGTCTCTATGGGTCTCTATGAGTCTCTATGTATCTCTATGAATCTCTATGTATCTCTATGACTCTCTATGTATCTCTATGTATCTCTATGAGTCTCTATGTATCTTTATGTGTCTCTATGTATCTCTATGTGTCTCTATGTATCTCTATGAGTCTCTATGAGACTCTATGTATCTCTATGTATCTCTATGTGTCTCTATGTATCTCTATGTATCTCTATGAGTCTCTATGTATCTCTGTGTATCTCTATGTATCTCTATTAGTCTCTATATATCTATGTATCTCTATGTATCTCTATGAGTCTCTATGTATCTCTGTGAGTCTCTATGTCTCTCTATGTATCTCTATGAGTCTCTATGTATCTCTATGTGTCTCTATGGGTCTCTATGTATCTCTATGAGTCTCTATGTATCTCTATGTATCTCTATGTATCTCTATGAGTCTCTATGTATCTCTATATATCTCTATGTGTCTCTATGTGTCTCTATGTATCTCTATATATCTCTATGTATCTCTATGTGTCTCCATGTATATCTATATATCTCTATGTATCTCTATGAGTCTCTATGTATCTCTATGAGTCTCTATGTATCTCTATGTATCTCTATGAGTCTCTATATATCTCTATGTATCTCTATGAGTCTCTATGAGTCTCTATGTATCTCTATGTGTCTCTATGTATCTCTATGTATCTGTATGTATCTCTATGAGTCTCTATGTATCTCTATGAGTCTCTATGAATCTCTATGTATCTCTGAGTCTCTATGTGTCTCTATGTATCTCTATGTATCTCTATGAGTCTCTACGAGTCTCTATATATATCTATGTATCTCTATGAGTCGCTATGTATCTCTATGTATCTCTATGAGTCTCTATGTATCTCTATGAGTCTCTATGTATCTATATATCTCTATGTATCTCTAAATATCTCTATGTATCTCTATGAGTCTCTATATATCTCTATGTATCTCTATGAGTCTCTATGTATCTCTATGAGTCTCTATGTGTCTCTATGTATCTCTATGTATCTCTATGTATCTATATGTGTCTCTATGTATCTCTATGTATCTCTATGGTTCTCTTTGAGTCTCTATGTATCTCTATGAGTCTCTATGGGTCTCTATGAGTCTCTATGTATCTCTATGTATCTCTATGGGTCTCTATGAAATCTCTATGTATCTCTATGAGTCTCTATATATCTCTATGTATCTCTATGAGTCTCTATGTATCCCAATGTATCTCTATGTATCTCTATATATCTCTATGTGTCTCTATGTGTCTCTATGTATCTCTATATATCTCTATGTATCTCTATGTGTCTCCATGTATATCTATATATCTCTATGTATCTCTATGAGTCTCTATGTATCTCTATGAGTCTCTATGTATCTCTATGTATCTCTATGAGTCTCTATATATCTCTATGTATCTCTATGAGTCTCTATGAGTCTCTATGTATCTCTATGTGTCTCTATGTGTCTCTATGTATCTGTATGTATCTCTATGAGTCTCTATGTATCTCTATGAGTCTCTATGAATCTCTATGTATCTCTGAGTCTCTATGTGTCTCTATGTATCTCTATGTATCTCTATGAGTCTCTACGAGTCTCTATATATCTCTATGTATCTCTATGAGTCTCTATGTATCTCTATGAGTCTCTATGAGTCTCTATATATCTCTATGTATCTCTATGAGTCTCTATGTATCTCTATGAGTCTCTATGTGTCTCTATGTATCTCTATGTATCTCTATGAGTCTCTATGGGTCTCTCTGAGTCTCTATGTATCTCTATGTATCTCTATGGGTCTCTATGAGTCTCTATGTATCTCTATGAATCTCTATGTATCTCTATGTATCTCTATGAGTCTCTATGTATTTCTATGAGTCTCTATGGGTCTCTATGAGTCTCTATGTATCTCTATGACTCTCTATGTATCTCTTTGTATCTCTATGAGTCTCTATGTATCTTTATGTGTCTCTATGTATCTCTATGTATCTCTATGTGTCTCTATGTATCTCTATGAGTCTCTATGTATCTCTATGTATCTCTATGTGTCTCTATGTATCTCTATGTATCTCTATGAGTCTCTATGTATGTCTGTGTATCTCTATGTATCTCTATTAGTCTCTATATATCTATGTATCTCTATGTATCTCTATGAGTCTCTATGTATCTCTGTGAGTCTCTATGTCTCTCTATGTATCTCTATGAGTCTCTATGTATCTCTATGTGTCTCTATGGGTCTCTATGTATCTCTATGAGTCTCTATGTATCTCTATGTATCTCTATGGGTCTCTATGTATCTCTATGAGTCTCTATATATCTCTATGTATCTCTATGAGTCTATATGTATCTCTATGTATCTCTATGTGTCTCTATGTATCTCTATGTATCTCTATGAGTCTCTATGTATCTCTATATATCTCTATGTATCTCTATGAGTCTGTATGTATCTCTATGTATCTCTATGAGTCTCTATATATCTATGTATCTCTATGAGTCTCTATGTATCTCTATGTATCCCTATGTGTCTCTATCTATCTCTATGTATCTCTATGTGTCTCTATGTATCTCTATGTATCTCTATATATCTCTATGTGTCTCTATGTATCTCTATGAGTCTCTATGTATCTCTATGAGAATCTATGGATCTCTATATATCTCTATGTGTCTCTATGTATCTCTATGTATCTCTATGAGTCTCTATATATCTCTATGTATCTCTATATATCCCTATTTGTCTCTATGTGTCTCTATGTATCTCTATATATCTCTATGTATCTCTATGTATCTCTATGTGTCTCTATGTATCTCAATGTATCTCTATGTATCTCTATGAGTCTCTATGTATCTCTATGTATCTCTATGAGTCTTTATGTATCTCTATGTATCTCTATGAGTCTCTATGTATCTCTATGTATCTCTATGAGTCTCTATGAGTCTCTGTGTATCTCTATGTATCTCTATGAGTCTATGCATCTCTATGTGTCTCTATGTATCTCTATGTATCTCTATGAGTCTCTATGTATCTCTATGTATCTCTATGAGTCTATATGTATCTCTATATATCTCTATGTATCTCTATGTATCTCTATGAGTCTCTATGTATCTCTATGAGTCTCTATGTATCTCTATGAGTCTCTATGTATCTCTATGAGTCTCTATGTATGTCTTTGAGTCTCTATGTATCTGTATGTGTCTCTATGTATCTCTATGTATCTCTATATATCTCTATGTGTCTCTATGTATCTCTATGTATCTCTATGAGTCTCTATGTATCTCTATGAGTCTCTATATATCTCTATATATCTCTATGTGTCTCTATGTATCTCTATGTGTCTCTATGTATCTCTATGTATCTCTATGAAATCTCTATGTATCTCTATGAGTCTCTATATATCTCTATGTATCTCTATGAGTCTCTATGTATCCCAATGTATCTCTATGTATCTCTATATATCTCTATGTGTCTCTATGTGTCTCTATGTATCTCTATATATCTCTATGTATCTCTATGTGTCTCCATGTATATCTATATATCTCTATGTATCTCTATGAGTCTCTATGTATCTCTATGTATCTCTATGAGTCTCTATGTATCTCTATGAGTCTCTATGTATCCCAATGTATCTCTATGTATCTCTATATATCTCTATGTGTCTCTATGTGTCTCTATGTATCTCTATATATCTCTATGTATCTCTATGTGTCTCCATGTATATCTATATATCTCTATGTATCTCTATGAGTCTCTATGTATCTCTATGAGTCTCTATGAGTCTCTATGTATCTCTATGTGTCTCTATGTATCTCTATGTATCTGTATGTATCTCTATGAGTCTCTATGTATCTCTATGAGTCTCTATGAATCTCTATGTATCTCTGAGTCTCTATGTGTCTCTATGATCTCTATGTATCTCTATGAGTCTCTACGAGTCTCTATATATATCTATGTATCTCTATGAGTCGCTATGTATCTCTATGTATCTCTATGAGTATCTATGTATCTCTATGAGTCTCTATGTATCTATATATCTCTATGTATCTCTAAATATCTCTATGTATCTCTATGAGTCTCTATATATCTCTATGTATCTCTATGAGTCTCTATGTATCTCTATGAGTCTCTATGTGTCTCTATGTATCTCTATGTATCTCTATGTATCTATATGTGTCTCTATGTATCTCTATGTATCTCTATGGTTCTCTTTGAGTCTCTATGTATCTCTATGAGTCTCTATGAGTCTCTATGTATCTCTATGTATCTCTATGGGTCTCTATGAGTCTCTATGTATCTCTATGAATCTCTATGTATCTCTATGTATCTCTATGAGTCTCTATGTATTTCTATGAGTCTCTATGGGTCTCTATGAGTCTCTATGTATCTCTATGAATCTCTATGTATCTCTATGACTCTCTATGTATCTCTATGTATCTCTATGAGTCTCTATGTATCTTTATGTGTCTCTATGTATCTCTATGTGTCTCTATGTATCTCTATGAGTCTCTATGAGACTCTATGTATCTCTATGTATCTCTATGTGTCTCTATGTATCTCTATGTATCTCTATGAGTCTCTATGTATCTCTGTGTATCTCTATGTATCTCTATTAGTCTCTATATATCTATGTATCTCTATGTATCTCTATGAGTCTCTATGTATCTCTGTGAGTCTCTATGTCTCTCTATGTATCTCTATGAGTCTCTATGTATCTCTATGTGTCTCTATGTATCTCTATGAGTCTCTATGTATCTCTATGTATCTCTATGTATCTCTATATATCTCTATGTGTCTCTATGTGTCTCTATGTATCTCTATATATCTCTATGTATCTCTATGTGTCTCCATGTATATCTATATATCTCTATGTATCTCTATGAGTCTCTATGTATCTCTATGAGTCTCTATGTATCTCTATGTATCTCTATGAGTCTCTATATATCTCTATGTATCTCTATGAGTCTCTATGAGTCTCTATGTATCT
Source organism: Petromyzon marinus (assembly GCF_048934315.1). NCBI lineage: Eukaryota > Metazoa > Chordata > Hyperoartia > Petromyzontiformes > Petromyzontidae > Petromyzon > Petromyzon marinus. The sequence continues at coordinate 131,592 of NW_027423702.1, read as the reverse complement.
CTATGTGTCTCTATGTATCTCTATGTATCTGTATGTATCTCTATGAGTCTCTATGTATCTCTATGAGTCTCTATGAATCTCTATGTATCTCTGAGTCTCTATGTGTCTCTATGTATCTCTATGTATCTCTATGAGTCTCTACGAGTCTCTATATATATCTATGTATCTCTATGAGTCGCTATGTATCTCTATGTATCTCTATGAGTCTCTATGTATCTCTATGAGTCTCTATGTATCTATATATCTCTATGTATCTCTAAATATCTCTATGTATCTCTATGAGTCTCTATATATCTCTATGTATCTCTATGTGTCTCCATGTATATCTATATATCTCTATGTATCTCTATGAGTCTCTATGTATCTCTATGAGTCTCTATGTATCTCTATGTATCTCTATGAGTCTCTATATATCTCTATGTATCTCTATGAGTCTCTATGAGTCTCTATGTATCTCTATGTGTCTCTATGTATCTCTATGTATCTGTATGTATCTCTATGAGTCTCTATGTATCTCTATGAGTCTCTATGAATCTCTATGTATCTCTGAGTCTCTATGTGTCTCTATGTATCTCTATGTATCTCTATGAGTCTCTACGAGTCTCTATATATATCTATGTATCTCTATGAGTCGCTATGTATCTCTATGTATCTCTATGAGTCTCTATGTATCTCTATGAGTCTCTATGTATCTATATATCTCTATGTATCTCTAAATATCTCTATGTATCTCTATGAGTCTCTATATATCTCTATGTATCTCTATGAGTCTCTATGTATCTCTATGAGTCTCTATGTGTCTCTATGTATCTCTATGTATCTCTATGTATCTATATGTGTCTCTATGTATCTCTATGTATCTCTATGGTTCTCTTTGAGTCTCTATGTATCTCTATGAGTCTCTATGGGTCTCTATGAGTCTCTATGTATCTCTATGTATCTCTATGGGTCTCTATGAGTCTCTATGTATCTCTATGAATCTCTATGTATCTCTATGTATCTCTATGAGTCTCTATGTATTTCTATGAGTCTCTATGGGTCTCTATGAGTCTCTATGTATCTCTATGAATCTCTATGTATCTCTATGTATCTCTATGACTCTCTATGTATCTCTATGTATCTCTATGAGTCTCTATGTATCTTTATGTGTCTCTATGTATCTCTATGTGTCTCTATGTATCTCTATGAGTCTCTATGAGACTCTATGTATCTCTATGTATCTCTATGTGTCTCTATGTATCTCTATGTATCTCTATGAGTCTCTATGTATCTCTGTGTATCTCTATGTATCTCTATTAGTCTCTATATATCTATGTATCTCTATGTATCTCTATGAGTCTCTATGTATCTCTGTGAGTCTCTATGTCTCTCTATGTATCTCTATGAGTCTCTATGTATCTCTATGTGTCTCTATGGGTCTCTATGTATCTCTATGAGTCTCTATGTATCTCTATGTATCTCTATGTATCTCTATGAGTCTCTATGTATCTCTATATATCTCTATGTATCTATAAATATCTCTATGTATCTCTATGAGTCTCTATATATCTCTATGTATCTCTATGAGTCTCTATGTATCTCTATGAGTCTCTATGTGTCTCTATGTATCTCTATGTATCTCTATGTATCTATATGTATCTCTATGTATCTCTATGTATCTATATGTGTCTCTATGTATCTCTATGTATCTCTATGAGTCTCTATGGGTCTCTATGAGTCTCTATGTATCTCTATGGGTCTCTATGAGTCTCTATGTATCTCTATGAATCTCTATGTATCTCTATGTATCTCTATGAGTCTCTATGTATTTCTATGAGTCTCTATGGGTCTCTATGAGTCTCTATGTATCTCTATGAATCTCCATGTATCTCTATGTATCTCTATGACTCTCTATGTATCTCTATGTATCTCTATGAGTCTCTATGTATCTTTATGTGTCTCTATGTATCTCTATGTATCTCTATGTGTCTCTATGTATCTCTATGAGTCTCTATGAGTCTCTATGTATCTCTATGTATCTCTATGTATCTCTATGTATCTCTATGAGTCTCTATGTATCTCTGTGTATCTCTATGTATCTCTATTAGTCTCTGTATATCTATGTATCTCTATGTATCTCTATGAGTCTCTATGTATTTCTGTGAGTCTCTATGTCTCTCTTTGTATCTCTATGAGTCTCTATGTATCTCTATGTGTCTCTATGTATCTCTATGAGTCTCTATGTATCTCTATGAGAATCTATGGATCTCTATATATCTCTATGTGTCTCTATGTATCTCTATGTATCTCTATGAGTCTCTATATATCTCTATGTATCTCTATATATCCCTATTTGTCTCTATGTGTCTCTATGTATCTCTATATATCTCTATGTATCTCTATGTATCTCTATGTGTCTCTATGTATCTCAATGTATCTCTATGTATCTCTATGAGTCTCTATGTATCTCTATGTATCTCTATGAGTCTTTATGTATCTCTATGTATCTCTATGAGTCTCTATGTATCTCTATGTATCTCTATGAGTCTCTATGAGTCTCTGTGTATCTCTATGTATCTCTATGAGTCTATGCATCTCTATGTGTCTCTATGTATCTCTATGTATCTCTATGAGTCTCTATGTATCTCTATGTATCTCTATGAGTCTATATGTATCTCTATATATGTCTATGTATCTCTATGTATCTCTATGAGTCTCTATGTATCTCTATGAGTCTCTATGTATCTCTATGAGTCTCTATGTATCTCTATGAGTCTCTATGTATGTCTTTGAGTCTCTATGTATCTGTATGTGTCTCTATGTATCTCTATGTATCTCTATATATCTCTATGTGTCTCTATGTATCTCTATGTATCTCTATGAGTCTCTATGTATCTCTATGAGTCTCTATATATCTCTATATATCTCTATGTGTCTCTATGTATCTCTATGTGTCTCTATGTATCTCTATGTATCTCTATGAAATCTCTATGTATCTCTATGAGTCTCTATATATCTCTATGTATCTCTATGAGTCTCTATGTATCCCAATGTATCTCTATGTATCTCTATATATCTCTATGTGTCTCTATGTGTCTCTATGTATCTCTATATATCTCTATGTATCTCTATGTGTCTCCATGTATATCTATATATCTCTATGTATCTCTATGAGTCTCTATGTATCTCTATGAGTCTCTATGTATCTCTATGTATCTCTATGAGTCTCTATATATCTCTATGTATCTCTATGAGTCTCTATGAGTCTCTATGTATCTCTATGTGTCTCTATGTATCTCTATGTATCTGTATGTATCTCTATGAGTCTCTATGTATCTCTATGAGTCTCTATGAATCTCTATGTATCTCTGAGTCTCTATGTGTCTCTATGTATCTCTATGTATCTCTATGAGTCTCTACGAGTCTCTATATATCTATGTATCTCTATGAGTCGCATTGTATCTCTATGTATCTCTATGAGTCTCTATGTATCTCTATGAGTCTCTATGTATCTATATATCTCTATGTATCTCTAAATATCTCTATGTATCTCTATGAGTCTCTATATATCTCTGTATCTCTATGAGTCTCTATGTATCTCTATGAGTCTCTATGTGTCTCTATGTATCTCTATGTATCTCTATGTATCTATATGTGTCTCTATGTATCTCTATGTATCTCTATGGTTCTCTTTGAGTCTCTATGTATCTCTATGAGTCTCTATGGGTCTCTATGAGTCTCTATGTATCTCTATGTATCTCTATGGGTCTCTATGAGTCTCTATGTATCTCTATGAATCTCTATGTATCTCTATGTATCTCTATGAGTCTCTATGTATTTCTATGAGTCTCTATGGGTCTCTATGAGTCTCTATGTATCTCTATGAATCTCTATGTATCTCTATGTATCTCTATGACTCTCTATGTATCTCTATGTATCTCTATGAGTCTCTATGTATCTTTATGTGTCTCTATGTATCTCTATGTATCTCTATGTGTCTCTATGTATCTCTATGAGTCTCTATGAGTCTCTATGTATCTCTATGTATCTCTATGTGTCTCTATGTATCTCTATGTATCTCTATGAGTCTCTATGTATCTCTGTGTATCTCTATGTTTCTCTATTAGTCTCTATATATCTATGTATCTCTATGTATCTCTATGAGTCTCTATGTATCTCTGTGAGTCTCTATGTCTCTCTATGTATCTCTATGAGTCTCTATGTATCTCTATGTGTCTCTATGGGTCTCTATGTATCTCTATGAGTCTCTATGTATCTCTATGTATCTCTATGTATCTCTATGAGTCTCTATGTATCTCTATATATCTCTATGTATCTCTAAATATCTCTATGTATCTCTATGAGTCTCTATATATCTCTATGTATCTCTATGAGTCTCTATGTATCTCTATGAGTCTCTATGTGTCTCTATGTATCTCTATGTATCTCTATGTATCTATATGTGTCTCTATGTATCTCTATGTATCTCTATGTATCTCTATGGTTCTCTATGAGTCTCTATGTATCTCTATGAGTCTCTATGTATCTATATATCTCTATGTATCTCTAAATATCTCTATGTATCTCTATGAGTCTCTATATATCTCTATGTATCTCTATGAGTCTCTATGTATCTCTATGAGTCTCTATGTGTCTCTATGTATCTCTCTGTATCTCTATGTATCTATATGTGTCTCTATGTATCTCTATGTATCTCTATGGTTCTCTTTGAGTCTCTATGTATCTCTATGAGTCTCTATGGGTCTCTATGAGTCTCTATGTATCTCTATGTATCTCTATGGGTCTCTATGAGTCTCTATGTATCTCTATGAATCTCTATGTATCTCTATGTATCTCTATGAGTCTCTATGTATTTCTATGAGTCTCTATGGGTCTCTATGAGTCTCTATGTATCTCTATGAATCTCTATGTATCTCTATGACTCTCTATGTATCTCTATGTATCTCTATGAGTCTCTATGTATCTTTATGTGTCTCTATGTATCTCTATGTGTCTCTATGTATCTCTATGAGTCTCTATGAGACTCTATGTATCTCTATGTATCTCTATGTGTCTCTATGTATCTCTATGTATCTCTATGAGTCTCTATGTATCTCTGTGTATCTCTATGTATCTCTATTAGTCTCTATATATCTATGTATCTCTATGTATCTCTATGAGTCTCTATGTATCTCTGTGAGTCTCTATGTCTCTCTATGTATCTCTATGAGTCTCTATGTATCTCTATGTGTCTCTATGGGTCTCTATGTATCTCTATGAGTCTCTATGTATCTCTATGTATCTCTATGTATCTCTATGAGTCTCTATGTATCTCTATATATCTCTATGTGTCTCTATGTGTCTCTATGTATCTCTATATATCTCTATGTATCTCTATGTGTCTCCATGTATATCTATATATCTCTATGTATCTCTATGAGTCTCTATGTATCTCTATGAGTCTCTATGTATCTCTATGTATCTCTATGAGTCTCTATATATCTCTATGTATCTCTATGAGTCTCTATGTATCTCTATGTGTCTCTATGTATCTCTATGTATCTGTATGTATCTCTATGAGTCTCTATGTATCTCTATGAGTCTCTATGAATCTCTATGTATCTCTGAGTCTCTATGTGTCTCTATGTATCTCTATGTATCTCTATGAGTCTCTACGAGTCTCTATATATATCTATGTATCTCTATGAGTCGCTATGTATCTCTATGTATCTCTATGAGTCTCTATGTATCTCTATGAGTCTCTATGTATCTATATATCTCTATGTTTCTCTAAATATCTCTATGTATCTCTATGAGTCTCTATATATCTCTATGTATCTCTATGAGTCTCTATGTATCTCTATGAGTCTCTATGTGTCTCTATGTATCTCTATGTATCTCTATGTATCTATATGTGTCTCTATGTATCTCTATGTATCTCTATGGTTCTCTTTGAGTCTCTATGTATCTCTATGAGTCTCTATGGGTCTCTATGAGTCTCTATGTATCTCTATGTATCTCTATGGGTCTCTATGAGTCTCTATGTATCTCTATGAATCTCTATGTATCTCTATGTATCTCTATGAGTCTCTATGTATTTCTATGAGTCTCTATGGGTCTCTATGAGTCTCTATGTATCTCTATGAATCTCTATGTATCTCTATGTATCTCTATGACTCTCTATGTATCTCTATGTATCTCTATGAGTCTCTATGTATCTTTATGTGTCTCTATGTATCTCTATGTGTCTCTATGTATCTCTATGAGTCTCTATGAGACTCTATGTGTCTCTATGTATCTCTATGAGTCTCTATGAGACTCTATGTATCTCTATGTATCTCTATGTGTCTCTATGTATCTCTATGTATCTCTATGAGTCTCTATGTATCTCTGTGTATCTCTATGTATCTCTATTAGTCTCTATATATCTATGTATCTCTATGTATCTCTATGAGTCTCTATGTATCTCTGTGAGTCTCTATGTCTCTCTATGTATCTCTATGAGTCTCTATGTATCTCTATGGGTCTCTATGTATCTCTATGAGTCTCTATGTATCTCTATGTATCTCTATGTATCTCTATGAGTCTCTATGTATCTCTATATATCTATGTATCTCTAAATATCTCTATGTATCTCTATGAGTCTCTATGTGTCTCTATGTATCTCTATGTATCTCTATGTATCTCTATGTATCTCTATGTATCTATATGTGTCTCTATGTATCTCTATGTATCTCTATGAGTCTCTATGGGTCTCTATGTATTTCTATGAGTCTCTATGGGTCTCTATGAGTCTCTATGTATCTCTATGAATCTCCATGTATCTCTATGTATCTCTATGACTCTCTATGTATCTCTGTGAGTCTCTATGTCTCTCTATGTATCTCTATGAGTCTCTATGTATCTCTATGTGTCTCTATGGGTCTCTATGTATCTCTATGAGTCTCTATGTATCTCTATGTATCTCTATGTATCTCTATGAGTCTCTATGTATCTCTATATATCTCTATGTATCTCTAAATATCTCTATGTATCTCTATGAGTCTCTATATATCTCTATGTATCTCTATGAGTCTCTATGTATCTCTATGAGTCTCTATGTGTCTCTATGTATCTCTATGTATCTCTATGTATCTATATGTGTCTCTATGTATCTCTATGTATCTCTATGTATCTCTATGGTTCTCTTTGAGTCTCTATGTATCTCTATGAGTCTCTATGTATCTATATATCTCTATGTATCTCTAAATATCTCTATGTATCTCTATGAGTCTCTATATATCTATGTATCTCTATGAGTCTCTATGTATCTCTATGAGTCTCTATGTGTCTCTATGTATCTCTATGTATCTCTATGTATCTATATGTGTCTCTATGTATCTCTATGTATCTCTATGGTTCTCTTTGAGTCTCTATGTATCTCTATGAGTCTCTATGGGTCTCTATGAGTCTCTATGTATCTCTATGTATCTCTATGGGTCTCTATGAGTCTCTATGTATCTCTATGAATCTCTATGTATCTCTATGTATCTCTATGAGTCTCTATGTATTTCTATGAGTCTCTATGGGTCTCTATGAGTCTCTATGTATCTCTATGAATCTCTATGTATCTCTATGACTCTCTATGTATCTCTATGTATCTCTATGAGTCTCTATGTATCTTTATGTGTCTCTATGTATCTCTATGTGTCTCTATGTATCTCTATGAGTCTCTATGAGACTCTATGTATCTCTATGTATCTCTATGTGTCTCTATGCATCTCTATGTATCTCTATGAGTCTCTATGTATTTCTGTGTATCTCTATGTATCTCTATTAGTCTCTATATATCTATGTATCTCTATGTATCTCTATGACTCTCTATTATCTCTGTGAGTCTCTATGTCTCTCTATGTATCTCTATGAGTCTCTATGTATCTCTATGTGTCTCTATGGGTCTCTATGTATCTCTATGAGTCTCTATGTATCTCTATGTATCTCTATGTATCTCTATGAGTCTCTATGTATCTCTATATATCTCTATGTGTCTCTATGTGTCTCTATGTATCTCTATATATCTCTATGTATCTCTATGTGTCTCCATGTATATCTATATATCTCTATGTATCTCTATGAGTCTCTATGTATCTCTATGAGTCTCTATGTATCTCTATGTATCTCTATGAGTCTCTATATATCTCTATGTATCTCTATGAGTCTCTATGAGTCTCTATGTATCTCTATGTGTCTCTATGTATCTCTATGTATCTGTATGTATCTCTATGAGTCTCTATGTATCTCTATGAGTCTCTATGAATCTCTATGTATCTCTGAGTCTCTATGTGTCTCTATGTATCTCTATGTATCTCTATGAGTCTCTACGAGTCTCTATATATATCTATGTATCTCTATGAGTCGCTATGTATCTCTATGTATCTCTATGAGTCTCTATGTATCTCTATGAGTCTCTATGTATCTATATATCTCTATGTTTCTCTAAATATCTCTATGTATCTCTATGAGTCTCTATATATCTCTATGTATCTCTATGAGTCTCTATGTATCTCTATGAGTCTCTATGTGTCTCTATGTATCTCTATGTATCTCTATGTATCTATATGTGTCTCTATGTATCTCTATGTATCTCTATGGTTCTCTTTGAGTCTCTATGTATCTCTATGAGTCTCTATGGGTCTCTATGAGTCTCTATGTATCTCTATGTATCTCTATGGGTCTCTATGAGTCTCTATGTATCTCTATGAATCTCTATGTATCTCTATGTATCTCTATGAGTCTCTATGTATTTCTATGAGTCTCTATGGGTCTCTATGAGTCTCTATGTATCTCTATGAATCTCTATGTATCTCTATGTATCTCTATGACTCTCTATGTATCTCTATGTATCTCTATGAGTCTCTATGTATCTTTATGTGTCTCTATGTATCTCTATGTGTCTCTATGTATCTCTATGAGTCTCTATGAGACTCTATGTGTCTCTATGTATCTCTATGAGTCTCTATGAGATTCTATGTATCTCTATGTATCTCTATGTGTCTCTATGTATCTCTATGTATCTCTATGAGTCTCTATGTATCTCTGTGTATCTCTATGTATCTCTATTAGTCTCTATATATCTATGTATCTCTATGTATCTCTATGAGTCTCTATGTATCTCTGTGAGTCTCTATGTCTCTCTATGTATCTCTATGAGTCTCTATGTATCTCTATGTGTCTCTATGGGTCTCTATGTATCTCTATGAGTCTCTATGTATCTCTATGTATCTCTATGTATCTCTATGAGTCTCTATGTATCTCTATATATCTCTATGTATCTCTAAATATCTCTATGTATCTCTATGAGTCTCTATATATCTCTATGTATCTCTATGAGTCTCTATGTATCTCTATGAGTCTCTATGTGTCTCTATGTATCTCTATGTATCTCTATGTATCTATATGTATCTCTATGTATCTCTATGTATCTATATGTGTCTCTATGTATCTCTATGTATCTCTATGAGTCTCTATGGGTCTCTATGAGTCTCTATGTATCTCTATGTATCTCTATGGGTCTCTATGAGTCTCTATGTATCTCTATGAATCTCTATGTATCTCTATGTATCTCTATGAGTCTCTATGTATTTCTATGAGTCTCTATGGGTCTCTATGAGTCTCTATGTATCTCTATGAATCTCCATGTATCTCTATGTATCTCTATGACTCTCTATGTATCTCTATGTATCTCTATGAGTCTCTATGTATCTTTATGTGTCTCTATGTATCTCTATGTATCTCTATGTGTCTCTATGTATCTCTATGAGTCTCTATGAGTCTCTATGTATCTCTATGTATCTCTATGTATCTCTATGTATCTCTATGAGTCTCTATGTATCTCTGTGTATCTCTATGTATCTCTATTAGTCTCTATATATCTATGTATCTCTATGTATCTCTATGAGTCTCTATGTATTTCTGTGAGTCTCTATGTCTCTCTATGTATCTCTATGAGTCTCTATGTATCTCTATGTATCTCTATGTATCTCTATGCGTCTCTATGTATCTCAATGTATCTCTATGTATCTCTATGAGTCTCTATGTATCTCTATGTATCTCTATGAGTCTTTATGTATCTCTATGTATCTCTATGAGTCTCTATGTATCTCTATGTATCTCTATGAGTCTCTATGAGTCTCTGTGTATCTCTATGTATCTCTATGAGTCTATGCATCTCTATGTGTCTCTATGTATCTCTATGTATCTCTATGAGTCTCTATGTATCTCTATGTATCTCTATGAGTCTATATGTATCTCTATATATCTCTATGTATCTCTATGTATCTCTATGAGTCTCTATGTATCTCTATGAGTCTCTATGTATCTCTATGAGTCTCTATGTATCTCTATGAGTCTCTATGTATGTCTTTGAGTCTCTATGTATCTGTATGTGTCTCTATGTATCTCTATGTATCTCTATATATCTCTATGTGTCTCTATGTATCTCTATGTATCTCTATGAGTCTCTATGTATCTCTATGAGTCTCTATATATCTCTATATATCTCTATGTGTCTCTATGTATCTCTATGTGTCTCTATGTATCTCTATGTATCTCTATGAAATCTCTATGTATCTCTATGAGTCTCTATATATCTCTATGTATCTCTATGAGTCTCTATGTATCCCAATGCATCTCTATGTATCTCTATATATCTCTATGTGTCTCTATGTGTCTCTATGTATCTCTATATATCTCTATGTATCTCTATGTGTCTCCATGTATATCTATATATCTCTATGTATCTCTATGAGTCTCTATGTATCTCTATGAGTCTCTATGTATCTCTATGTATCTCTATGAGTCTCTATATATCTCTATGTATCTCTATGAGTCTCTATGAGTCTCTATGTATCTCTATGTGTCTCTATGTATCTCTATGTATCTGTATGTATCTCTATGAGTCTCTATGTATCTCTATGAGTCTCTATGAATCTCTATGTATCTCTGAGTCTCTATGTGTCTCTATGTATCTCTATGTATCTCTATGAGTCTCTACGAGTCTCTATATATATCTATGTATCTCTATGAGTCGCATTGTATCTCTATGTATCTCTATGAGTCTCTATGTATCTCTATGAGTCTCTATGTATCTATATATCTCTATGTATCTCTAAATATCTCTATGTATCTCTATGAGTCTCTATATATCTCTGTATCTCTATGAGTCTCTATGTATCTCTATGAGTCTCTATGTGTCTCTATGTATCTCTATGTATCTCTATGTATCTATATGTGTCTCTATGTATCTCTATGTATCTCTATGGTTCTCTTTGAGTCTCTATGTATCTCTATGAGTCTCTATGGGTCTCTATGAGTCTCTATGTATCTCTATGTATCTCTATGGGTCTCTATGAGTCTCTATGTATCTCTATGAATCTCTATGTATCTCTATGTATCTCTATGAGTCTCTATGTATTTCTATGAGTCTCTATGGGTCTCTATGAGTCTCTATGTATCTCTATGAATCTCTATGTATCTCTATGTATCTCTATGACTCTCTATGTATCTCTATGTATCTCTATGAGTCTCTATGTATCTTTATGTGTCTCTATGTATCTCTATGTATCTCTATGTGTCTCTATGTATCTCTATGAGTCTCTATGAGTCTCTATGTATCTCTATGTATCTCTATGTGTCTCTATGTATCTCTATGTATCTCTATGAGTCTCTATGTATCTCTGTGTATCTCTATGTATCTCTATTAGTCTCTATATATCTATGTATCTCTATGTATCTCTATGAGTCTCTATGTATCTCTGTGAGTCTCTATGTCTCTCTATGTATCTCTATGAGTCTCTATGTATCTCTATGTGTCTCTATGGGTCTCTATGTATCTCTATGAGTCTCTATGTATCTCTATGTATCTCTATGTATCTCTATGAGTCTCTATGTATCTCTATATATCTCTATGTATCTCTAAATATCTCTATGTATCTCTATGAGTCTCTATATATCTCTATGTATCTCTATGAGTCTCTATGTATCTCTATGAGTCTCTATGTGTCTCTATGTATCTCTATGTATCTCTATGAGTCTCTATTAATCTCTATGTATCTCTATATATCCCTATTTGTCTCTATGTGTCTCTATGTATCTCTATATATCTCTATGTATCTCTATGTATCTCTATGTGTCTCTATGTATCTCAATGTATCTCTATGTATCTCTATGAGTCTCTATGTATCTCTATGTATCTCTATGAGTCTTTATGTATCTCTATGTATCTCTATGAGTCTCTATGTATCTCTATGTATCTCTATGAGTCTCTATGAGTCTCTGTGTATCTCTATGTATCTCTATGAGTCTATGCATCTCTATGTGTCTCTATGTATCTCTATGTATCTCTATGAGTCTCTATGTATCTCTATGTATCTCTATGAGTCTATATGTATCTCTATATATCTCTATGTATCTCTATGTATCTCTATGAGTCTCTATGTATCTCTATGAGTCTCTATGTATCTCTATGAGTCTCTATGTATCTCTATGAGTCTCTATGTATGTCTTTGAGTCTCTATGTATCTGTATGTGTCTCTATGTATCTCTATGTATCTCTATGTATCTCTATGAGTCTCTATGTATCCCAATGTATCTCTATGTATCTCTATATATCTCTATGTGTCTCTATGTGTCTCTATGTATCTCTATATATCTCTATGTATCTCTATGTGTCTCCATGTATATCTATATATCTCTATGTATCTCTATGAGTCTCTATGTATCTCTATGAGTCTCTATGTATCTCTATGTATCTCTATGAGTCTCTATATATCTCTATGTATCTCTATGAGTCTCTATGAGTCTCTATGTATCTCTATGTGTCTCTATGTATCTCTATGTATCTGTATGTATCTCTATGAGTCTCTATGTATCTCTATGAGTCTCTATGAATCTCTATGTATCTCTGAGTCTCTATGTGTCTCTATGTATCTCTATGTATCTCTATGAGTCTCTACGAGTCTCTATATATATCTATGTATCTCTATGAGTCGCATTGTATCTCTATGTATCTCTATGAGTCTCTATGTATCTCTATGAGTCTCTATGTATCTATATATCTCTATGTATCTCTAAATATCTCTATGTATCTCTATGAGTCTATATATCTCTGTATCTCTATGAGTCTCTATGTATCTCTATGAGTCTCTATGTGTCTCTATGTATCTCTATGTATCTCTATGTATCTATATGTGTCTCTATGTATCTCTATGTATCTCTATGGTTCTCTTTGAGTCTCTATGTATCTCTATGAGTCTCTATGGGTCTCTATGAGTCTCTATGTATCTCTATGTATCTCTATGGGTCTCTATGAGTCTCTATGTATCTCTATGAATCTCTATGTATCTCTATGTATCTCTATGAGTCTCTATGTATTTCTATGAGTCTCTATGGGTCTCTATGAGTCTCTATGTATCTCTATGAATCTCTATGTATCTCTATGTATCTCTATGACTCTCTATGTATCTCTATGTATCTCTATGAGTCTCTATGTATCTTTATGTGTCTCTATGTATCTCTATGTATCTCTATGTGTCTCTATGTATCTCTATGAGTCTCTATGAGTCTCTATGTATCTCTATGTATCTCTATGTGTCTCTATGTATCTCTATGTATCTCTATGAGTCTCTATGTATCTCTGTGTATCTCTATGTATCTCTATTAGTCTCTATATATCTATGTATCTCTATGTATCTCTATGAGTCTCTATGTATCTCTGTGAGTCTCTATGTCTCTCTATGTATCTCTATGAGTCTCTATGTATCTCTATGTGTCTCTATGGGTCTCTATGTATCTCTATGAGTCTCTATGTATCTCTATGTATCTCTATGTATCTCTATGAGTCTCTATGTATCTCTATATATCTCTATGTATCTCTAAATATCTCTATGTATCTCTATGAGTCTATATATCTCTATGTATCTCTATGAGTCTATATGTATCTCTATGAGTCTCTATGTGTCTCTATGTATCTCTATGTATCTCTATGAGTCTCTATATATCTCTATGTATCTCTATATATCCCTATTTGTCTCTATGTGTCTCTATGTATCTCTATATATCTCTATGTATCTCTATGTATCTCTATGTGTCTCTATGTATCTCAATGTATCTCTATGTATCTCTATGAGTCTCTATGTATCTCTATGTATCTCTATGAGTCTTTATGTATCTCTATGTATCTCTATGAGTCTCTATGTATCTCTATGTATCTCTATGAGTCTCTATGAGTCTCTGTGTATCTCTATGTATCTCTATGAGTCTATGCATCTCTATGTGTCTCTATGTATCTCTATGTATCTCTATGAGTCTCTATGTATCTCTATGTATCTCTATGAGTCTATATGTATCTCTATATATCTCTATGTATCTCTATGTATCTCTATGAGTCTCTATGTATCTCTATGAGTCTCTATGTATCTCTATGAGTCTCTATGTATCTCTATGAGTCTCTATGTATGTCTTTGAGTCTCTATGTATCTGTATGTGTCTCTATGTATCTCTATGTATCTCTATATATCTCTATGTGTCTCTATGTATCTCTATGTATCTCTATGAGTCTCTATGTATCTCTATGAGTCTCTATATATCTCTATATATCTCTATGTGTCTCTATGTATCTCTATGTGTCTCTATGTATCTCTATGTATCTCTATGAAATCTCTATGTATCTCTATGAGTCTCTATATATCTCTATGTATCTCTATGAGTCTCTATGTATCCCAATGTATCTCTATGTATCTCTATATATCTCTATGTGTCTCTATGTGTCTCTATGTATCTCTATATATCTCTATGTATCTCTATGTGTCTCCATGTATATCTATATATCTCTATGTATCTCTATGAGTCTCTATGTATCTCTATGAGTCTCTATGTATCTCTATGTATCTCTATGAGTCTCTATATATCTCTATGTATCTCTATGAGTCTCTATGAGTCTCTATGTATCTCTATGTGTCTCTATGTATCTCTATGTATCTGTATGTATCTCTATGAGTCTCTATGTATCTCTATGAGTCTCTATGAATCTCTATGTATCTCTGAGTCTCTATGTGTCTCTATGTATCTCTATGTATCTCTATGAGTCTCTACGAGTCTCTATATATCTATGTATCTCTATGAGTCGCATTGTATCTCTATGTATCTCTATGAGTCTCTATGTATCTCTATGAGTCTCTATGTATCTATATATCTCTATGTATCTCTAAATATCTCTATGTATCTCTATGAGTCTCTATATATCTCTGTATCTCTATGAGTCTCTATGTATCTCTATGAGTCTCTATGTGTCTCTATGTATCTCTATGTATCTCTATGTATCTATATGTGTCTCTATGTATCTCTATGTATCTCTATGGTTCTCTTTGAGTCTCTATGTATCTCTATGAGTCTCTATGGGTCTCTATGAGTCTCTATGTATCTCTATGTATCTCTATGGGTCTCTATGAGTCTCTATGTATCTCTATGAATCTCTATGTATCTCTATGTATCTCTATGAGTCTCTATGTATTTCTATGAGTCTCTATGGGTCTCTATGAGTCTCTATGTATCTCTATGAATCTCTATGTATCTCTATGTATCTCTATGACTCTCTATGTATCTCTATGTATCTCTATGAGTCTCTATGTATCTTTATGTGTCTCTATGTATCTCTATGTATCTCTATGTGTCTCTATGTATCTCTATGAGTCTCTATGAGTCTCTATGTATCTCTATCTATCTCTATGTGTCTCTATGTATCTCTATGTATCTCTATGAGTCTCTATGTATCTCTGTGTATCTCTATGTATCTCTATTAGTCTCTATATATCTATGTATCTCTATGTATCTCTATGAGTCTCTATGTATCTCTGTGAGTCTCTATGTCTCTCTATGTATCTCTATGAGTCTCTATGTATCTCTATGTGTCTCTATGGGTCTCTATGTATCTCTATGAGTCTCTATGTATCTCTATGTATCTCTATGTATCTCTATGAGTCTCTATGTATCTCTATATATCTCTGTGTATCTCTAAATATCTCTATGTATCTCTATGAGTCTCTATATATCTCTATGTATCTCTATGAGTCTCTATGTATCTCTATGAGTCTCTATGTGTCTCTATGTATCTCTATGTATCTCTATGTATCTATATGTGTCTCTATGTATCTCTATGTATCTCTATGAGTCTCTATGGGTCTCTATGAGTCTCTATGTATCTCTATGTATCTCTATGGGTCTCTATGAGTCTCTATGTATCTCTATGAATCTCTATGTATCTCTATGTATCTCTATGAGTCTCTATGTATTTCTATGAGTCTCTATGGGTCTCTATGAGTCTCTATGTATCTCTATGAATCTCCATGTATCTCTATGTATCTCTATGACTCTCTATGTATCTCTATGTATCTCTATGAGTCTCTATGTATCTTTATGTGTCTCTATGTATCTCTATGTATCTCTATGTGTCTCTATGTATCTCTATGAGTCTCTATGAGTCTCTATGTATCTCTATGTATCTCTATGTATCTCAATGTATCTCTATGTATCTCTATGAGTCTCTATGTATCTCTGTGTATCTCTATGTATCTCTATTAGTCTCTATATATCTATGTATCTCTATGTATCTCTATGAGTCTCTATGTATTTCTGTGAGTCTCTATGTCTCTCTATGTATCTCTATGAGTCTCTATGTATCTCTATGTGTCTCTATGGGTCTCTATGTATCTCTATGAGTCTCTATGTATCTCTATGTATCTCTATGGGTCTCTATGTATCTCTATGAGTCTCTATATATCTCTATGTATCTCTATGTGTCTCTATGTATCTTTATGTATCTTTATGTATCTCTGAGTCTCTATGTATCTCTATATATCTCTATGTATCTCTATGTATCTCTATATATCTCTATGAGTCTCTATGTATCTCTGTGTCTCTATGAGTATCTATATATCTCTATGTATCTCTAAGTCTCTATGTATCTCTATGAGTCTCTATATATCTCCATGTATCTCTATGTATCTCTATGAGTCTCTATGTATCTCTGTGAGTCTCTATGTATCTCTATGTATCTCTATGAGTCTCTATGTATCTTTGTGAGTCTCTATGTATCTCTATGTATCTCTATGGATCTCTATGTATCTCTATGAGTCTCTATATATCGCTATGTATCCCTATGTGTCTCTATGGGTCTCTATGTATCTATGTGAGTCTCTATGTATCTCTAAATATCTCTATGTATCTCTATATATATCCTATGTATCTCTATGAGTCTCTATGTATCTCTATGTATCTCTACGTATCTCTATGAGTCTCTATGTATCTCTATGTATCTCTATGAGTCTATATGTATCTCTATGTATCTCTATGTGTCTCTATGTATCTCTATGTATCTCTATGAGTCTCTATGTATCTCTATATATCTCTATGTATCTCTATGAGTCTGTATGTATCTCTATGTATCTCTATGAGTCTCTATATATCTATGTATCTCTATGAGTCTCTATGTATCTCTATGTATCCCTATGTGTCTCTATCTATCTCTATGTATCTCTATGTGTCTCTATGTATCTCTATGTATCTCTATATATCTCTATGTGTCTCTATGTATCTCTATGTATCTCTATGTATCTCTATGAGTCTCTATATATCTCTATGTATCTCTATATATCCCTATTTGTCTCTACGTGTCTCTATGTATCTCTATATATCTCTATGTATCTCTATGTATCTCTATGTGTCTCTATGTATCTCTATATATCTCTATGTATCTCTATGAGTCTCTATGTATCTCTATGAGTCTTTATGTATCTCTATGTATCTCTATGAGTCTATATGTATCTCTATGTATCTCTATGAGTCTCTATGAGTCTCTGTGTATCTCTATGTATCTCTATGAGTCTATGTATCTCTATGTATCTCTATGTATCTCTATGAGTCTCTATGTATTTCTATGAGTCTCTATGGGTCTCTATGAGTCTCTATGTATCTCTATGAATCTCTATGTATCTCTATGTATCTCTATGACTCTCTATGTATCTCTATGTATCTCTATGAGTCTCTATGTATCTTTATGTGTCTCTATGTATCTCTATGTATCTCTATGTGTCTCTATGTATCTCTATGAGTCTCTATGAGTCTCTATGTATCTCTATGTATCTCTATGTGTCTCTATGTATCTCTATGTATCTCTATGAGTCTCTATGTATCTCTGTGTATCTCTATGTATCTCTATTAGTCTCTATATATCTATGTATCTCTATGTATCTCTATGAGTCTCTATGTATCTCTGTGAGTCTCTATGTCTCTCTATGTATCTCTATGAGTCTCTATGTATCTCTATGTGTCTCTATGGGTCTCTATGTATCTCTATGAGTCTCTATGTATCTCTATGTATCTCTATGTATCTCTATGAGTCTCTATGTATCTCTATATATCTCTATGTATCTCTAAATATATCTATGTATCTCTATGAGTCTCTATATATCTCTATGTATCTCTATGAGTCTCTATGTATCTCTATGAGTCTCTATGTGTCTCTATGTATCTCTATGTATCTCTATGTATCTATATGTGTCTCTATGTATCTCTATGTATCTCTATGTATCTCTATGGTTCTCTTTGAGTCTCTATGTATCTCTATGAGTCTCTATGGGTCTCTATGAGTCTCTATGTATCTCTATGTATCTCTATGGGTCTCTATGAGTCTCTATGTATCTCTATGAATCTCTATGTATCTCTATGTATCTCTATGAGTCTCTATGTATTTCTATGAGTCTCTATGGGTCTCTATGAGTCTCTATGTATCTCTATGAATCTCCATGTATCTCTATGTATCTCTATGACTCTCTATGTATCTCTATGTGTCTCTATGTATCTCTATGTATCTCTATGTGTCTCTATGTATCTCTATGTATCAATATGTATCTCTATGAGTCTCTATATATCTCTATGTATCTCTATATATCCCTATTTGTCTCTATGTGTCTCTATGTATCTCTATATATCTCTATGTATCTCTATGTATCTCTATGTGTCTCTATGTTTCTCTATATATCTCTATGTATCTCTATGAGTCTCTATGTATCTCTATGAGTCTTTATGTATCTCTATGTATCTCTATGAGTCTATATGTATCTCTATGTATCTCTATGAGTCTCTATGAGTCTCTGTGTATCTCTATGTATCTCTATGAGTCTATGTATCTCTATGTATCTCTATGTATCTCTATGAGTCTCTATGTATTTCTATGAGTCTCTATGGGTCTCTATGAGTCTCTATGTATCTCTATGAATCTCTATGTATCTCTATGTATCTCTATGACTCTCTATGTATCTCTATGTATCTCTATGAGTCTCTATGTATCTTTATGTGTCTCTATGTATCTCTATGTATCTCTATGTGTCTCTATGTATCTCTATGAGTCTCTATGAGTCTCTATGTATCTCTATGTATCTCTATGTGTCTCTATGTATCTCTATGTATCTCTATGAGTCTCTATGTATCTCTGTGTATCTCTATGTATCTCTATTAGTCTCTATATATCTATGTATCTCTATGTATCTCTATGAGTCTCTATGTATCTCTGTGAGTCTCTATGTCTCTCTATGTATCTCTATGAGTCTCTATGTATCTCTATGTGTCTCTATGGGTCTCTATGTATCTCTATGAGTCTCTATGTATCTCTATGTATCTCTATGTATCTCTATGAGTCTCTATGTATCTCTATATATCTCTATGTATCTCTAAATATCTCTATGTATCTCTATGAGTCTCTATATATCTCTATGTATCTCTATGAGTCTCTATGTATCTCTATGAGTCTCTATGTGTCTCTATGTATCTCTATGTATCTCTATGTATCTATATGTGTCTCTATGTATCTCTATGTATCTCTATGTATCTCTATGGTTCTCTTTGAGTCTCTATGTATCTCTATGAGTCTCTATGGGTCTCTATGAGTCTCTATGTATCTCTATGTATCTCTATGGGTCTCTATGAGTCTCTATGTATCTCTATGAATCTCTATGTATCTCTATGTATCTCTATGAGTCTCTATGTATTTCTATGAGTCTCTATGGGTCTCTATGAGTCTCTATGTATCTCTATGAATCTCCATGTATCTCTATGTATCTCTATGACTCTCTATGTATCTCTATGTATCTCTATGAGTCTCTATGTATCTTTATGTGTCTCTATGTATCTCTATGTATCTCTATGTGTCTCTATGTATCTCTATGAGTCTCTATGAGTCTCTATGTATCTCTATGTATCTCTATGTATCTCAATGTATCTCTATGTATCTCTATGAGTCTCTATGTATCTCTGTGTATCTCTATGTATCTCTATTAGTCTCTATATATCTATGTATCTCTATGTATCTCTATGAGTCTCTATGTATTTCTGTGAGTCTCTATGTCTCTCTATGTATCTCTATGAGTCTCTATGTATCTCTATGTGTCTCTATGGGTCTCTATGTATCTCTATGAGTCTCTATGTATCTCTATGTATCTCTATGTATCTCTATGGGTCTCTATGTATCTCTATGAGTCTCTATATATCTCTATGTATCTCTATGTATCTCTATGTGTCTCTATGTATCTTTATGTATCTCTGAGTCTCTATGTATCTCTATATATCTCTATGTATCTCTATGTATCTCTATATATCTCTATGAGTCTCTATGTATCTCTGTGTCTCTATGAGTATCTATATATCTCTATGTATCTCTGAGTCTCTATGTATCTCTATGAGTCTCTATATATCTCCATGTATCTCTATGTATCTCTATGAGTCTCTATGTATCTCTGTGAGTCTCTATGTATCTCTATGTATCTCTATGAGTCTCTATGTATCTTTGTGAGTCTCTATGTATCTCTATGTATCTCTATGGATCTCTATGTATCTCTATGAGTCTCTATATATCTCTATGTATCCCTATGTGTCTCTATGGGTCTCTATGTATCTATGTGAGTCTCTATGTATCTCTAAATATCTCTATGTATCTCTATATATCTCCTATGTATCTCTATGAGTCTCTATGTATCTCTACGTATCTCTATGAGTCTCTATGTATCTCTATGTATCTCTATGAGTCTATATGTATCTCTATGTATCTCTATGTGTCTCTATGTATCTCTATGTATCTCTATGAGTCTCTATGTATCTCTATATATCTCTATGTATCTCTATGAGTCTGTATGTATCTCTATGTATCTCTATGAGTCTCTATATATCTATGTATCTCTATGAGTCTCTATGTATCTCTATGTATCCCTATGTGTCTCTATCTATCTCTATGTATCTCTATGTGTCTCTATGTATCTCTATGTATCTCTATATATCTCTGTGTCTCTATGTATCTCTATGTATCTCTATGAGTCTCTATATATCTCTATGTATCTCTATATATCCCTATTTGTCTCTATGTGTCTCTATGTATCTCTATATATCTCTATGTATCTCTATGTATCTCTATGTGTCTCTATGTATCTCTATATATCTCTATGTATCTCTATGAGTCTCTATGTATCTCTATGAGTCTTTATGTATCTCTATGTATCTCTATGAGTCTATATGTATCTCTATGTATCTCTATGAGTCTCTATGAGTCTCTGTGTATCTCTATGTATCTCTATGAGTCTATGTATCTCTATGTGTCTCTATGTATCTCTATGTATCTCTATGAGTCTCTATGTATCTCTATGTATCTCTATGAGTCTATATGTATCTCTATATATATATCTATGTATCTCTATGTATCTCTGTGTATCTCTATGTATCTCTATGAGTCTCTATGTATCTCTATGAGTCTCTATGTATCTCTATGAGTCTCTATGTATCTCTATGAGTCTCTATGTATGTCTTTGAGTCTCTATGTATCTGTATGTTTCTCTATGTATCTCTATATATCTCTATGTGTCTCTATGTATCTCTATGTATCTCTATGAGTCTCTATGTATCTCTATGAGTCTCCATATATCTCTATATATCTCTATGTGTCTCTATGTATCTCTATGTGTCTCTATGTATCTCTATGTATCTCTATGAAATCTCTATGTATCTCTATGAGTCTCTATATATCTCTATGTATCTCTATGAGTCTCTATGTATCTCAATGTATCTCTATATATCTCTATGTGTCTCTATGTGTCTCTATGTATCTCTATATATCTCTATGTATCTCTATGTGTCTCCATGTATATCTATATATCTCTATGTATCTCTATGAGTCTCTATGTATCTCTATGTATCTCTATGAGTCTCTATGTATCTCTATGTATCTCTATGAGTCTCTATATATCTCTATGTATCTCTATGAGTCTCTATGAGTCTCTATGTATCTCTATGTGTCTCTATGTATCTCTATGTATCTGTATGTATCTCTATGAGTCTCTATGTATCTCTATGAGTCTCTATGTATCTCTATGTATCTCTGAGTCTCTATGTGTCTCTATGTATCTCTATGTATCTCTATGAGTCTCTACGAGTCTCTATATATCTATGTATCTCTATGAGTCTCTATGTATCTCTATGTATCTCTATGAGTCTCTATGTATCTCTATGTATCTCTTTGAGTCTCTATGTATCTCTATATATCTCTATGTATCTCTAAATATCTCTATGTATCTATATGAGTCTCTATATATCTCTATGTATCTCTATGAGTCTCTATGTATCTCTATGAGTCTCTATGTGTCTCTATGTATCTCTATGTATCTCTATGAGTCTCTATGTATCTCTATGTATATCTGTGAGTCTCTATGTATCTCTATGTATCTCTATGAGTCTCTATATATCTCTATGTATCTCTATGGGTCTCTATGTATCTCTATGTATCTCTATGTGTCTCTATGAGTCTATGTATCTCTGTGAGTCTCTATGTATCTCTATGAGTCTCTATGTATCTCTATGTGTCTCTATGGGTCTCTATGTATCTCTATGAGTCTCTATGTATCTCTATGTGTCTCTATGTATCTCTATATATCTCTATGTATCTATATGTATCTCTATGTGTCTCTATGTATCTCTATATATCTCTATGTATCTCTATGTATCTCTGTGTGTCTCTATGTATCTCTATGAGTCTCTATGTATCTCTATGTGTCTCTATGTATCTCTATGTATCTCTGTGTGTCTCTATGTATCTCTATGTGTCTCTATGCATCTCTATGAGTCTCTATGTATCTCTATGTGTCTCTATGTATCTCTATGAGTCTCTATGTATCTTTATGAGTGTCTATATATCTCTATGTATCTCTATGTGTCTCTATGAGTCTCTATATCTCTATGTATCTCTATGAGTCTCTTTGTATCTCTATGAGTCTCTATGTATCTCTATGTATCTCTATATATCTCTATGTATCTCTATATATCTCTATGAGTCTCTATGTATCTCTATGTGTCTCTATGAGTCTCTATGTATATCTGTGTATCTCTATGAGTCTCTATATATCTCTATGTATCTCTATGTATCTCTATGAGTCTCTATGTATCTCTATATATCTCTATGAGTCTCTATATATCTCTATGTATCTCTATGTATCTCTATGAGTCTCTATGTATATCTATGTATCTCTATGAGTCTCTATATATCTCTATGTATCTCTATGAGTCTCTATGTATCTCTGTGAGTCTCTATGTATCTCTATGTATCTTTATGAGTCTATGTATCTCTATGTGTCTCTATGGGTCTCTATGTATCTCTGAGTCTCTATATATCTCTATGTATCTCTATGGGTCTCTATGTATCTCTATGAGTCTCTATATATCTCTATGAATCTCTATGTATCTCTATGTGTCTCTATGTGTCTCTATGTATCTCTGTGAGTCTCTATGTGTCTCTATGGGTCTCTATGTATCTCTGTGAGTGTCTATGTATCTCTATATATCTCTATGTATCTCTATATATCTATGTATCTCTTTGAGTCTCTATGTATCTCTATGTATCTCTATATATCTCTATGAGTGTTTAATGTATCTCTATGAGTCTCTATGTATCTCTATGTATCTCTATATATCTCTATAAGTCTCTATGTATCTCTATGTATCTCTATGAGACTCTATGAGTCTCTATGTATCTCTATGTATCTCTATGAGTCTCTATGTATCTCTATGAGTCTCTATATATCTCTATGAGTCTCTATATATCTCTATGTATCTCTATGTATCTCTATGAGTCTCTATATATCTCTATGTATCTCTATATATCTATGAGTCTCTATGTATCTCTATATATCTCTATGTATGTCTATGTGTCTCTATATATCTCTATGTATCTCTATGAGTCTATATGTATCTCTATGTATCTCTGAGTATCTCTATGAGTCTCTATGTATCTCTATGAGTCTCTATGGATCTCTATGTATCTCTATGGGTCTCTATGTATCTCTATGAGCCTCTATATATCTCTTTGTATCTCTATGTGTCTCTATGGGTCTCTATGTATCTCTATGAGCCTCTATATATCTCTATGTATCTCTATGTGTCTCTATGTGTCTCTATGTATCTCTGTGAGTCTCTATGTATCTCTATATATCTCTATGTATCTCTATGTATATCTATGTATCTGTTAGAGTCTCTATGTATCTCTATATATCTCTATGTATCTCTATGAGTCTCTATGTATCTCTATGTATCTCTATGAGTCTCTATGTATCTCTATGAGTCTCTATGTATCTCTATGAGTCTCTATGTATATCTATGTATCTCTATGAGTCTCTATGTATCTCTATGAGTCTCTATGTCTCTATGAGTCTCTATGTATCTCTATGTATCTCTATGAGTCTCTATGTATCTCTATGAGTCTCTATGTATCTCTATGAGTCTCTATATATATCTCTATGTATCTCTATGAGTCTCTATGTATCTCTATATATCTCTCTGTATCTCTATGTATCTCTATGAGTCTCTATATATCTCTATGTATCTCTATGAGTCTCTATGAGTCTCTATGTATCTCTATGAGTCTCTATGTATCTCTATGTATCTCTATGTGTCTCTATGTATCTCTATGTATCTCTATGTGTCTCTATGTATCTCTATGAGTCTCTATATATCTCTATGAGTCTCTATGTATCTCTATGAGTCTCTATATATCTCTATGTATCTCTGAGTCTCTATGGGTCTCTATGTATCTCTATATATCTCCTATGTATCTCTATGTATCTCTATGTATCTCTATGTATCTCTACGTATCTCTATGAGTCTCTATGTATATCTATGTATCTCTATGAGTCTATATGTATCTCTATGTATCTCTATGTGTCTCTATGTATCTCTATGTATCTCTATGAGTCTCTATGTATCTCTATATATCTATGTATCTCTATGAGTCTGTATGTATCTCTATGTATCTCTATGAGTCTCTATATATCTCTATGTATCTCTATGAGTCTCTATGTATCTCTATGTATCCCTATGTGTCTCTATCTATCTCTATGTATCTCTATGTGTCTCTATGTGTCTCTATGTATCTCTATATATCTCTATGTGTCTCTATGTATCTCTATGTATCTCTATGTATCTCTATGAGTCTCTATATATCTATGTATCTCTATATATCCCTATTTGTCTCTATGTGTCTCTATGTATCTCTATATATCTCTATGTATCTCTATGTATCTCTATGTGTCTCTATGTATCTCTATATATCTCTATGTATCTCTATGAGTCTCTATGTATCTCTATGTATCTCTATGAGTCTTTATGTATCTCTATGTATCTCTATGAGTCTCTATGTATCTCTATGTATCTCTATGAGTCTCTATGCGTCTCTGTGTATCTCTATGTATCTCTATGACTCTATGTATCTCTATGTGTCTCTATGTATCTCTATGTATCTCTATGAGTCTCTATGTATCTCTATGTATCTCTATGAGTCTATATGTATCTCTATATATATCTATGTATCTCTATGTATCTCTGTGTATCTCTATGTATCTCTATGAGTCTCTATATATATCTCTATGTATCTCTATGAGTCTCTATGTATCTCTATGAGTCTCTATATATCTCTATGAGTCTCTATATATCTCTATGTATCTCTATGACTCTCTATGTATCTCTATGTATCTCTATGTATCTCTATGAGTCTCTATATATCTCTATGTATCTCTATATATATCTATGAGTCTCTATGTATCTCTATATATCTCTATGTATGTCTATGTGTCTCTATATATCTCTATGTATCTCTATGAGTCTATATGTATCTCTATGTATCTCTGAGTATCTCTATGAGTCTCTATGTATCTCTATGAGTCTCTATGGATCTCTATGTATCTCTATGGGTTTCTATGTATCTCTATGAGCCTCTATATATCTCTTTGTATCTCTATGTGTCTCTATGGGTCTCTATGTATCTCTATGAGCCTCTATATATCTCTATGTATCTCTATGTGTCTCTATGGGTCTCTATGTATCTCTGTGAGTCTCTATGTATCTCTATATATCTCTATGTATCTCTATGTATATCTATGCATCTCTTAGAGTCTCTATGTATCTCTATATATCTCTATGTATCTCTATGAGTCTCTATGTATCTCTATGTATCTCTATGAGTCTCTATGTATCTCTATGAGTCTCTATGTATCTCTATGAGTCTCTATGTATCTCTATGTATCTCTATGAGTCTCTATGTATCTCTATGAGTCTCTATGTCTCTATGAGTCTTTATGTATCTCTATGTATCTCTATGAGTCTCTATGTATCTCTGTGAGTCTCTATGTATCTCTATGAGTCTCTATATATATCTCTATGTATCTCTATGAGTCTCTATGTATCTCTATATATCTCTCTCTATCTCTATGTATCTCTATGAGTCTCTATATATCTCTATGTATCTCTATGAGTCTCTATGAGTCTCTATGTATCTCTATGAGTCTCTATGTATCTCTATGTATCTCTATGTGTCTCTATGTATCTCTATGTATCTCTATGTGTCTCTATGTATCTCTATGAGTCTCTATATATCTCTGAGTCTCTATGTATCTCTATGAGTCTCTATATATCTCTATGTATCTCTGAGTCTCTATGGGTCTCTATGTATCTCTATATATCTCCTATGTATCTCTATGAGTCTCTATGTATCTCTATGTATCTCTATGTATCTCTACGTATATCTATGGGTCTCTATGTATCTATATGTATCTCTATGAGTCTATATGTATCTCTATGTATCTCTATGTGTCTCTATGTATCTCTATGTATCTCTATGAGTCTCTATGTATCTCTATATATCTCTATGTATCTCTATGAGTCTGTATGTATCTCTATGTATCTCTATGAGTCTCTATATATCTCTATGTATCTCTATGAGTCTCTATGTATCTCTATGTATCCCTATGTGTCTCTATCTATCTCTATGTATCTCTATGTGTCTCTATGTGTCTCTATGTATCTCTATATATCTCTATGTATCTCTATGTATCTCTATGTATCTCTATGAGTCTCTATATATCTCTATGTATCTCTATATATCCCTATTTGTCTCTATGTGTCTCTATGTATCTCTATATATCTCTATGTATCTCTATGTATCTCTATGTGTCTCTATGTATCTCTATATATCTCTATGTATCTCTATGAGTCTCTATGTATCTCTATGTATCTCTATGAGTCTTTATGTATCTCTATGTATCTCTATGAGTCTCTATGTATCTCTATGAGTCTCTATGAGTCTCTGTGTATCTCTATGTATCTCTATGAGTCTATGTATCTCTATGTGTCTCTATGTATCTCTATGTATCTCTATGAGTCTCTATGTATCTCTATGTATCTCTATGTATCTCTATGAGTCTATATGTATCTCTATATATCTATGTATCTCTATGTATCTCTGTGTATCTCTATGTATCTCTATGAGTCACTATGTATCTCTATGAGTCTCTATGTATCTCTATGAGTCTCTATGTATCTCTATGAGTCTCTATGTATGTCTTTGAGTTTTTATGTATCTGTATGTGTCTCTATGTATCTCTATGTATCTCTATATATCTCTATGTGTCTCTATGTATCTCTATGTATCTCTATGAGTCTCTATGTATCTCTATGAGTCTCTATATATCTCTATATATCTCTATGTGTCTCTATGTATCTCTATGTGTCTCTATGTATCTCTATGTATCTCTATGAAATCTCTATGTATCTCTATGAGTCTCTATATATCTCTATGTATCTCTATGAGTCTCTATGTATCTCAATGTATCTCTATATATCTCTATGTGTCTCTATGTGTCTCTATATATCTCTATGTATCTCTATGTGTCTCCATGTATATCTATATATCTCTATGTATCTCTATGAGTCTCTATGTATCTCTATGTATCTCTATGAGTCTCTATATATCTCTATGTATCTCTATGAGTCTCTATGAGTCTCTATGTATCTCTATGTGCCTCTATGTATCTCTATGTATCTGTATGTATCTCTATGAGTCTCTATGTATCTCTATGAGTCTCTATGTATCTCTATGTATCTCTGAGTCTCTATGTGTCTCTATGTATCTCTATGTATCTCTATGAGTCTCTACGAGTCTCTATATATCTATGTATCTCTATGAGTCTCTATGTATCTCTATGTATCTCTATGAGTCTCTATGTATCTCTATGTATCTCTATGAGTCTCTATGTATCTCTATATATCTCTATGTATCTCTAAATATATCTATGTATCTCTATGAGTCTCTATATATCTCTATGTATCTCTATGAGTCTCTATGTATCTCTATGTGTCTCTATGTATCTCTATGTATCTCTGAGTCTCTATGTATCTCTATGTATATCTGTGAGTCTCTATGTATCTCTATGTATCTCTATGAGTCTCTATATATCTCTATGGGTCTCTATGTATCTCTATGTATCTCTATGTGTCTCTATGAGTCTATGTATCTCTGTGAGTCTCTATGTATCTCTATGAGTCTCTATGTATATCAATGTGTCTCTATGGGTCTCTATGTATCTCTATGAGTCTCTATATATCTCTATGTATCTCTATGTATCTCTATGTATTTCTATGGGTCTCTATGTATCTCTATGCGTCTCTATATATCTATGTATCTCTATGTATCTCTATGAGTCTCTATGTATCTCTATGAGTCTCTATATATCTCTATGTATCTCTACATATCTCTACGTATCTCTATGTATCTCTATGTATCTCTATGAGTCTCTATGTATATCTATGTATCTCGATGAGTCTCTATGTATCTCTATATATCTCTATGTATCTCTATGTATCTCTATGGGTCTCTATGTATCTCTATGAGTCTCTATATATCTCTATGTATCTCTATATATCTCTATGTATCTCTATGTATCTCTATGAGTCTCTATGTATCTCTATGAGTCTCTATATATCTCTATGTATCTCTACATATCTCTACGTATCTCTATGTGTCTCTATGTATCTCTATGTATCTCTATGAAATCTCTATGTATCTCTATGAGTCTCTATATATCTCTATGTATCTCTATGAGTCTCTATGTATCTCAATGTATCTCTATATATCTCTATGTGTCTCTATGTGTCTCTATGTATCTCTATATATCTCTATGTATCTCTATGTGTCTCCATGTATATCTATATATCTCTATGTATCTCTATGAGTCTCTATGCATCTCTATGTATCTCTATGAGTCTCTATATATCTCTATGTATCTCTATGAGTCTCTATGAGTCTCTATGTATCTCTATGTGCCTCTATGTATCTCTATGTATCTGTATGTATCTCTATGAGTCTCTATGTATCTCTATGAGTCTCTATGTATCTCTATGTATCTCTGAGTCTCTATGTGTCTCTATGTATCTCTATGTATCTCTATGAGTCTCTACGAGTCTCTATATATATCTATGTATCTCTATGAGTCTCTATGTATCTCTATGTATCTCTATGAGTCTCTATGTATCTCTATGTATCTCTATGAGTCTCTATGTATCTCTATATATCTCTATGTATCTCTAAATATATCTATGTATCTCTATGAGTCTCTATATATCTCTATGTATCTCTATGAGTCTCTATGTATCTCTATGTGTCTCTATGTATCTCTATGTATCTCTGAGTCTCTATGTATCTCTATGTATATCTGTGAGTCTCTATGTATCTCTAGGTATCTCTATGAGTCTCTATATATCTCTATGTATCTCTATGGGTCTCTATGTATCTCTATGTATCTCTATGTGTCTCTATGAGTTTATGTATCTCTGTGAGTCTCTATGTATCTCTATGAGTCTCTATGTATCTCAATGTGTCTCTATGGGTCTCTATGTATCTCTATGAGTCTCTATATATCTCTATGTATCTCTATGTATCTCTATGTATCTCTATGGGTCTCTATGTATATCTATGCGTCTCTATATATCTATGTATCTCTATGTATCTCTATGAGTCTCTATGTATCTCTATGAGTCTCTATATATCTCTATGTATCTCTACATATCTCTACGTATCTCTATGTATCTCTATGTATCTCTATGAGTCTCTATGTATATCTATGTATCTCGATGAGTCTCTATGTATCTCTATATATCTCTATGTATCTCTATGTATCTCTATGTATCTCTATGTATCTCTATGGGTCTCTATGTATCTCTATGAGTCTCTATATATCTCTATGTATCTCTATGTATCTCTATGTATCTCTATGAGTCTCTATGTATCTCTATGAGTCTCTATATATCTCTACGTATCTCTACATATCTCTACGTATCTCTATGTGTCTCTATGTATCTCTATGTATCTCTATAAGTCTCTATGTATCTCTATGAGCCTCTATGTGTCTCTAAGAGTCTCTATGTATCTCTACGTATCTCTATATATCTCTATGTATCTCTATGCATCTCTGTAAGTCTCTATATATCTCTATGTATCTCTATGAGTCTCTATATATCTCTATGTATCTCTATGAGTCTCTATGTATATCTATGTATCTCTATGAGTCTCTATGTATCTCTATGTATCTCTATGAGTCTCTATGAGTCTCTGTTTGTCTATATGTATCTCTATGAGTCTCTATGTATTTCTATGTGTCTCTATGTATCTCTATATATCTCTATGAGTCTCTATATATCTCTATGTATCTCTAAGTATCTCTATGAGTCTCTATGTATCTCTATGTATCTCTATGAGTCTCTATATATCTCTATGTATCTCTATGTATCTCTATGAGTCTCTATGTATATCTATGTATCTCTATGAGTCTCTATATATCTCTATGTATCTCTATGAGTCTCTATGTATCTCTATGTGCCTCTATGTATCTCTATATATCTCTATGTATCTATATGTATCTCTATGTGTCTCTATGAGTCTCTATGAGTCTCTATGTCTCTCTATGTGTCTCTATGTATCTCTATGTATATCTATGTATCTCTATGTGTCTCTATATATCTCTATGTGTCTCTATGTATCTCTATGAGTCTCTATGTATCTCTATGTGTCTCTATGTATCTCTATGTATCTCTGTGTGTCTCTATGTATCTCTATGTGTCTCTATGAGTCTCTATGTCTCTCTATGTGTCTCTATGTATCTCTATGAGTCTCTATGTATTTTTATGAGTGTCTATATATCTCTATGTATCTCTATGTGTCTCTATGAGTCTCTATATATCTCTATGTATCTCTATGAGTCTCTATGTATCTCTATGAGTCTCTATGTATCTCTATGTATCTCTATGTATCTCTATACATCTCTATGTATCTCTATGTATCTCTATATATCTCTATGAGTCTCTATGTATCTCTATGTGTCTCTATGAGTCTCTATGTATATCTTTGTATCTCTATGAGTCTCTATATATCTCTATGTATCTCTATGTATCTCTATGAGTCTCTATGTATCTCTATATATCTCTATGAGTCTCTATATATCTCTATGTATCTCTATGTATCTCTATGAGTCTCTATGTATATCTATGTATCTCTATGAGTCTCTATATATCTCTATGTATCTCTATGGGTCTCTATGTATCTCTATGAGTCTCTATATATCTCTATGTATCTCTATGTATCTCTATGTGTCTCTATGTGTCTCTATGTATCTCTATGTATCTCTGTGAGTCTCTATGTGTCTCTATGGGTCTCTATGTATCTCTGTGAGTGTCTATGTATCTCTATATATCTCTATATATCTCTATATATCTATGTATCTCTATGAGTCTCTATGTATCTCTATGTATCTCTATATATCTCTATGAGTGTCTATGTATCTCTATGTATCTCTATGTATCTCTATATATCTCTATGCGTCTCTATGTATCTCTATATATCTGTGTCTCTATGTATCTCTATGTATCTCTATATATCTCTATGAGTCTCTATGTATATCTATGTATCTCTATGTATCTCAATGTATCTCTATATATCTCTATGCGTCTCTATGTATCTCTATATATCTGTGTCTCTATGTATCTCTATGTATTTCTATATATCTCTATGAGTCTCTATGTATATCTATGTATCTCTATGTATCTCAATGTATCTCTATATATCTCTATGAGTCTCTATGTGTCTCTATGTGTCTCTATGTATCTCTATGAGTCTCTATGTATCTCTATGTATCTCTATGTATCTCTATGGTTCTCTTTGAGTCTCTATGTATATCTATGTATCTCTATGAGTCTCTATATATCTCTATGTATCTCTATGAGTCTCTATGTATCTCTGTGAGTCTCTATGTATCTTTATGAGTCTATGTATCTCTATGTGTCTCTATGGGTCTCTATGTATCTCTATGAGTCTCTATATATCTCTATGTATCTCTATGGGTCTCTATGTATCTCTATGAGTCTCTATGAGTCTCTATGTATCTCTATGTATCTCTATGAGTCTCTATGTATCTCTATGAGTCTCTATATATCTCTATGAGTCTCTATATATCTCTATGTATCTCTATGACTCTCTATGTATCTCTATGTATCTCTATGTATCTCTATGAGTCTCTATATATATCTATGTATCTCTATATATCTATGAGTCTCTATGTATCTCTATATATCTCTATGTATGTCTATGTGTCTCTATATATCTCTATGTATCTCTATGAGTCTATATGTATTTCTATGTATCTCTGAGTATCTCTATGAGTCTCTATGTATCTCTATGAGTCTCTATGGATCTCTATGTATCTCTATGGGTCTCTATGTATCTCTATGAGCCTCTATATATCTCTATGTATCTCTATGTGTCTCTATGGGTCTCTATGTATCTCTGTGAGTCTCTATGTATCTCTATATATCTCTATGTATATCTATGTATCTCTTAGAGTCTCTATGTATCTCTATATATCTCTATGTATCTCTATGAGTCTCTATGTATCTCTATGTATCTCTATGAGTCTCTTTGTATCTCTATGAGTCTCTATGTATCTCTATGAGTCTCTATGTATCTCTATGTATCTCTATGAGTCTCTATGTATCTCTATGAGTCTCTATGTCTCTATGAGTCTCTATGTATCTCTATGTATCTCTATGAGTCTCTATGTATCTCTATGAGTCTCTATGTATCTCTATGAGTCTCTATATATATCTCTATGTATCTCTATGAGTATCTATGTATCTCTATACATCTCTCTGTATCTCTATGTATCTCTATGAGTCTCTATATATCTCTATGTATCTCTATGAGTCTCTATGAGTCTCTATGTATCTCTATGAGTCTCTATGTATCTCTATGTATCTCTATGTGTCTCTATGTATCTCTATGTATCTCTATGTGTCTCTATGTATCTCTATGAGTCTCTATATATCTCTATGAGTCTCTATGTATCTCTATGAGTCTCTATATATCTCTATGTATCTCTGAGTCTCTATGGGTCTCTATGTATCTCTATATATCTCCTATGTATCTCTATGAGTCTCTATGTATCTCTATGTATCTCTATGTATCTCTACGTATCTCTATGAGTCTCTATGTATCTCTATGTATCTCTATGAGTCTATATGTATCTCTATGTGTCTCTATGTATCTCTATGTATCTCTATGAGTCTCTATGTATCTCTATATATCTCTATGTATCTCTATGAGTCTGTATGTATCTCTATGTATCTCTATGAGTCTCTATATATCTCTATGTATCTCTATGAGTCTCTATGTATCTCTATGTATCCCTATGTGTCTCTATCTATCTCTATGTATCTCTATGTGTCTCTATGTGTCTCTATGTATCTCTATATATCTCTATGTGTCTCTATGTATCTCTATGTATCTCTATGAGTCTCTATATATCTCTATGTATCTCTATATATCCCTATTTGTCTCTTTGTGTCTCTATGTATCTCTATATATCTCTATGTATCTCTATATATCTCTATGTGTCTCTATGTATCTCTATATATCTCTATGTATCTCTATGAGTCTCTATGTATCTCTATGTATCTCTATGAGTCTTTATGTATCTCTATGTATCTCTATGAGTCTCTATGTATCTCTATGTATCTCTATGAGTCTCTATGAGTCTCTGTGTATCTCTATGTATATCTATGATTCTATGTATCTCTATGTGTCTCTATGTATCTCTATGTATCTCTATGAGTCTCTATGTATCTCTATGAGTCTCTATGTATCTCTATGTGTCTCTATGTATCTCTATGTATCTCTATGTGTCTCTATGTATCTCTATGAGTCTCTATATATCTCTATGAGGCTCTATGTATCTCTATGAGTCTCTATATATCTCTATGTATCTCTGAGTCTCTATGGGTCTCTATGTATCTCTATATATCTCCTATGTATCTCTA
The DNA here is from genome assembly GCF_048934315.1 of Petromyzon marinus. Classification (NCBI taxonomy): domain Eukaryota; kingdom Metazoa; phylum Chordata; class Hyperoartia; order Petromyzontiformes; family Petromyzontidae; genus Petromyzon; species Petromyzon marinus. The sequence goes on along the minus strand of NW_027423702.1, from coordinate 96,861 downwards.
TGAGTCTCTATGTATCTCTATATATCTATGTATCTTTACGTATCTCTATGAGTCTCTATGTATCTCTATGTATCTCTATGAGTCTATATGTATCTCTATGTATCTCTATGTGTCTCTATGTATCTCTATGAGTCTCTATGTATCTCTATATATCTCTATGTATCTCTATGAGTCTGTATGTATTTCTATGTATCTCTGAGTCTCTATATATCTCTATGTATCTCTATGAGTCTCTATGTATCTCTATGTATCCCTATGTGTCTCTATCTATCTCTATGTATCTCTATGTGTCTCTATGTGTCTCTATGTATCTCTATATATCTCTATGTGTCTCTATGTATCTCTATGTATCTCTATGTATCTCTATGAGTCTCTATATATCTCTATGTATCTCTATATATCCCTATTTGTCTCTTTGTGTCTCTATGTATCTCTATATATCTCTATGTATCTCTATGTATCTCTATGTGTCTCTATGTATCTCTATATATCTCTATGTATCTCTATGAGTCTCTATGTATCTCTATGTATCTCTATGAGTCTTTATGTATCTCTATGTATCTCTATGAGTCTCTATGTATCTCTATGTATCTCTATGAGTCTCTATGAGTCTCTGTGTATCTCTATGTATCTCTATGAGTCTATGTATCTCTATGTGTCTCTATGTATCTCTATGTATCTCTATGAGTCTCTATGTATCTCTATGTATCTCTATGAGTCTATATGTATCTCTATATATATCTATGTATCTCTATGTATCTCTGTGTATCTCTATGTATCTCTATGAGTCTCTATGTATCTCTATGAGTCTCTATGTATCTCTATGAGTCTCTATGTATCTCTGAGTCTCTATGTATGTCTTTGAGTCTCTATGTATCTGTATGTGTCTCTATGTATCTCTATGTATCTCTATATATCTCTATGTGTCTCTATGTATCTCTATGTATCTCTATGAGTCTCTATGTATCTCTATGAGTCTCTATATATCTCTATATATCTCTATGTGTCTCTATGTATCTCTATGTGTCTCTATGTATCTCTATGTATCTCTATATATCCCTATTTGTCTCTTTGTGTCTCTATGTATCTCTATTTATCTCTATGTATCTCTATGTATCTCTATGTGTCTCTATGTATCTCTATATATCTCTATGTATCTCTATGAGTCTCTATGTATCTCTATGTATCTCTATGAGTCTTTATGTATCTCTATGTATCTCTATGAGTCTCTATGTATCTCTATGTATCTCTATGAGTCTCTATGAGTCTCTGTGTATCTCTATGTATATCTATGAGTCTATGTATCTCTATGTGTCTCTATGTATCTCTATGTATCTCTATGAGTCTCTATGAGTCTCTATGTATCTCTATGAGTCTCTATGTATCTCTATGTGTCTCTATGTATCTCTATGTATCTCTATGTGTCTCTATGTATCTCTATGAGTCTCTATATATCTCTATGAGTCTCTATGTATCTCTATGAGTCTCTATATATCTCTATGTATCTCTGAGTCTCTATGGGTCTCTATGTATCTCTATATATCTCCTATGTATCTCTATGAGTCTCTATGTATCTCTATATATCTCTATGTATCTCTACGTATCTCTATGAGTCTCTATGTATCTCTATGTATCTCTATGAGTCTATATGTATCTCTATGTATCTCTATGTATCTCTATGTATCTCTATGAGTCTCTATGTATCTCTATATATCTCTATGTATCTCTATGAGTCTGTATGTATCTCTATGTATCTCTATGAGTCTCTATATATCTCTCTGTATCTCTATGAGTCTCTATGTATCTCTATGTATCCCTATGTGTCTCTATCTATCTCTATGTATCTCTATGTGTCTCTATGTGTCTCTATGTATCTCTATATATCTTTATGTGTCTCTATGTATCTCTATGTATCTCTATGTATCTCTATGAGTCTCTATATATCTCTATGTATCTCTATATATCCCTATTTGTCTCTTTGTGTCTCTATGTATCTCTATATATCTCTATGTATCTCTATGTATCTCTATGTGTCTCTATGTATCTCTATATATCTCTATGTATCTCTATGAGTCTCTATGTATCTCTATGTATCTCTATGAGTCTTTATGAATCTCTATGTATCTCTATGAGTCTCTATGTATCTCTATGTATCTCTATGAGTCTCTATGAGTCTCTGTGTATCTCTATGTATCTCTATGAGTCTATGTATCTCTATGTGTCTCTATGTATCTCTATGTATCTCTATGAGTCTCTATGTATCTCTATGTATCTCTATGAGTCTATATGTATCTCTATATATCTATGTATCTCTATGTATCTCTGTGTATCTCTATGTATCTCTATGAGTCTCTATGTATCTCTATGAGTCTCTATGTATCTCTATGTATCTCTATGTATCTCTATGAGTCTCTATGTATGTCTTTGAGTCTCTATGTATCTGTATGTGTCTCTATGTATCTCTATGTATCTCTATATATCTCTATGTGTCTCTATGTATCTCTATGTATCTCTATGAGCCTCTATGTATCTCTATGAGTCTCTATATATCTCTATATATCTCTATGTGTCTCTATGTATCTCTATGAAATCTCTATGTATCTCTATGAGTCTCTATATATCTCTATGTATCTCTATGAGTCTCTATGTATCTCAATGTATCTCTATATATCTCTATGTGTCTCTATGTGTCTCTATGTATCTCTATATATCTCTATGTATCTCTATGTGTCTTCATGTATATCTATATATCTCTATGTATCTCTATGAGTCTCTATGTATCTCTATGTATCTCTATGAGTCTCTATGTATCTCTATGTATCTCTATGAGTCTCTATATATCTCTATGTATCTCTATGAGTCTCTATGAGTCTCTATGTATCTCTATGTGTCTCTATGTATCTCTATGTATCTGTATGTATCTCTATGAGTCTCTATGTATCTCTATGAGTCTCTATGTATCTCTATGTATCTCTGAGTCTCTATGTGTCTCTATGTATCTCTATGTATCTCTATGAGTCTCTACGAGTCTCTATATATATATCTATGTATCTCTATGAGTCTCTATGTATCTCTATGTATCTCTATGAGTCTCTATGTATCTCTATGTATCTCTATGAGTCTCTATGTATCTCTATATATCTCTATGTATCTCTAAATATCTCTACGTATCTCTATGAGTCTCTATATATCTCTATGTATCTCTATGAGTCTCTATGTATCTCTATGAGTCTCTATGTGTCTCTATGTATCTCTATGTATCTCTATGAGTCTCTATGTATCTCTATGTATATCTGTGAGTCTCTATGTATCTCTATGTATCTCTATGAGTCTCTATATATCTCTATGTATCTCTATGGGTCTCTATCTATCTCTATGTATCTCTATGAGTCTATGTATCTCTGTGAGTCTCTATGTATCTCTATGAGTCTCTATGGGTCTCTATGTATCTCTATGAGTCTCTATATATCTCTATGTATCTCTATGTATCTCTATGTATCTCTATGGGTCTCTATGCATCTCTATGCGTCTCTATATATCTATGTATCTATGAGTCTCTATGTATCTCTATGAGTCTCTATATATCTCTATGTATCTCTACATATCTCTACGTATCTCTATGTATCTCTATGTATCTCTATGAGTCTCTATGTATCTCTATGAGTCTCTATGTATCTCTATGTATCTCGATGAGTCTCTATGTATCTCTATATATCTCTATGTATCTCTATGTATCTCTATGTATCTCTATGTGTCTCTATGTATCTCTATGAGTCTCTATATATCTCTATGTATCTCTATGTATCTCTATGTATCTCTATGAGTCTCTATGTATCTCTATGAGTGTCTATATATCTCTATGTATCTCTACATATCTCTACATATCTCTATGTGTCTCTATGTATCTCTATGTATCTCTATAAGTCTCTATGTATCTCTATGAGCCTCTATGTGTCTCTAAGAGTCTCTATGTATCTCTACGTATCTCTATATATCTCTATGTATCTCTATGCATCTCTGTGAGTCTCTATATATCTCTATGTATCTCTATGAGTCTCTATATATCGCTATGTATCTCTATGAGTCTCTATGTATATCTATGTATCTCTATGAGTCTCTATGTATCTCTATGGATCTCTATGAGTCTCTATGAGTCTCTGTTTGTCTATATGTATCTCTATGAGTCTCTATGTATCTCTATGTGTCTCTATGTATCTCTATATATCTCTATGAGTCTCTATATATCTCTATGTATCTCTATGTATCTCTATGAGTCTCTATGTATCTCTATGTATCTCTATGAGTCTCTATATATCTCTATGTATCTCTATGTATCATTATGAGTCTCTATGTATCTCTACATATCTCTATGAGTCTCTATATATCTCTATGTATCTCTATGTATCTCTATGAGTCTCTATGTATATCTATGTATCTCTATGAGTCTCTATATATCTCTATGTATCTCTATGAGTCTCTATGTATCTCTATGTGTCTCTATGTATCTCTATATATCTCTATGTATCTATATGTATCTCTATGTGTCTCTATGTATCTCTATGTATCTCTATGTATCTCTGTGTGTCTCTATGTATCTCTATGTGTCTCTATGTATCTCTATGTATCTATATGTATCTCTATGAGTCTCTATGTATATCTATGTATCTCTATGAGTCTCTATATATCTCTATGTATCTCTATGAGTCTCTATGTATCTCTGTGAGTCTCTATGTATCTCTATGAGTCTCTATGTATCTCTATGTATCTCTATGAGTCTCTATATATCTCTATGTATCTCTATGTATCATTATGAGTCTCTATGTATCTCTATATATCTCTATGAGTCTCTATATATCTCTATGTATCTCTATGTATCTCTATGAGTCTCTATGTATATCTATGAGTCTCTATATATCTCTATTTATCTCTATGAGTCTCTATGTATCTCTATGTGTCTCTATGTATCTCTATATATCTCTATGTATCTATATGTATCTCTATGTGTCTCTATGTATCTCTATATATCTCTATGTATCTCTATGTATCTCTGTGTGTCTCTATGTATCTCTATGTGTCTCTATGTATCTCTATGTATCTCTGTGTGTCTCTATGTATCTCTATGTGTCTCTATGAGTCTCTATGTATCTCTATGTGTCTCTATGTATCTCTATGAGTCTCTATGTATCTTTATGAGTGTCTATATATCTCTATGTATCTCTATGTGTCTCTATGAGTCTCTATATATCTCTATGTATCTCTATGAGTCTCTATGTATCTCTATGAGTCTCTATGTATCTCTATGTATCTCTATATATCTCTATGTATCTCTATGTATCTCTATATATCTCTATGAGTCTCTATGTATCTCTATGTGTCTCTATGAGTCTCTATGTATATCTTTGTATCTCTATGAGTCTCTATATATCTCTATGTATCTCTATGTATCTCTATGAGTCTCTATGTATCTCTATATATCTCTATGAGTCTCTATATATCTCTATGTATCTCTATGCATCTCTATGAGTCTCTATGTATATCTATGTATCTCTATGAGTCTCTATATATCTCTATGAGGCTCTATGTATCTCTATGAGTCTCTATATATCTCTATGTATCTCTGAGTCTCTATGGGTCTCTATGTATCTCTATATATCTCCTATGTATCTCTATGAGTCTCTATGTATCTCTATATATCTATGTATCTTTACGTATCTCTATGAGTCTCTATGTATCTCTATGTATCTCTATGAGTCTATATGTATCTCTATGTATCTCTATGTGTCTCTATGTATCTCTATGAGTCTCTATGTATCTCTATATATCTCTATGTATCTCTATGAGTCTGTATGTATTTCTATGTATCTCTGAGTCTCTATATATCTCTATGTATCTCTATGAGTCTCTATGTATCTCTATGTATCCCTATGTGTCTCTATCTATCTCTATGTATCTCTATGTGTCTCTATGTGTCTCTATGTATCTCTATATATCTCTATGTGTCTCTATGTATCTCTATGTATCTCTATGAGTCTCTATATATCTCTATGTATCTCTATATATCCCTATTTGTCTCTTTGTGTCTCTATGTATCTCTATATATCTCTATGTATCTCTATGTATCTCTATGTGTCTCTATGTATCTCTATATATCTCTATGTATCTCTATGAGTCTCTATGTATCTCTATGTATCTCTATGAGTCTTTATGTATCTCTATGTATCTCTATGAGTCTCTATGTATCTCTATGTATCTCTATGAGTCTCTATGAGTCTCTGTGTATCTCTATGTATCTCTATGAGTCTATGTATCTCTATGTGTCTCTATGTATCTCTATGTATCTCTATGAGTCTCTATGTATCTCTATGTATCTCTATGAGTCTATATGTATCTCTATATATATCTATGTATCTCTATGTATCTCTGTGTATCTCTATGTATCTCTATGAGTCTCTATGTATCTCTATGAGTCTCTATGTATCTCTATGAGTCTCTATGTATCTCTGAGTCTCTATGTATGTCTTTGAGTCTCTATGTATCTGTATGTGTCTCTATGTATCTCTATGTATCTCTATATATCTCTATGTGTCTCTATGTATCTCTATGTATCTCTATGAGTCTCTATGTATCTCTATGAGTCTCTATATATCTCTATATATCTCTATGTGTCTCTATGTATCTCTATGTGTCTCTATGTATCTCTATGTATCTCTATATATCCCTATTTGTCTCTTTGTGTCTCTATGTATCTCTATATATCTCTATGTATCTCTATGTATCTCTATGTGTATCTATGTATCTCTATATATCTCTATGTATCTCTATGAGTCTCTATGTATCTCTATGTATCTCTATGAGTCTTTATGTATCTCTATGTATCTCTATGAGTCTCTATGTATCTCTATGTATCTCTATGAGTCTCTATGAGTCTCTGTGTATCTCTATGTATATCTATGAGTCTATGTATCTCTATGTGTCTCTATGTATCTCTATGTATCTCTATGAGTCTCTATGAGTCTCTATGTATCTCTATGAGTCTCTATATATCTCTATGTATCTCTGAGTCTCTATGGGTCTCTATGTATCTCTATATATCTCCTATGTATCTCTATGAGTCTCTATGTATCTCTATATATCTCTATGTATCTCTACGTATCTCTATGAGTCTCTATGTATCTCTATGTATCTCTATGAGTCTATATGTATCTCTATGTATCTCTATGTGTCTCTATGTATCTCTATGTATCTCTATGAGTCTCTATGTATCTCTATATATCTATGTATCTCTATGAGTCTGTATGTATCTCTATGTATCTCTATGAGTCTCTATATATCTCTATGTATCTCTATGAGTCTCTATGTATCTCTATGTATCCCTATGTGTCTCTATCTATCTCTATGTATCTCTATGTGTCTCTATGTGTCTCTATGTATCTCTATATATCTTTATGTGTCTCTATGTATCTCTATGTATCTCTATGTATCTCTATGAGTCTCTATATATCTCTATGTATCTCTATATATCCCTATTTGTCTCTTTGTGTCTCTATGTATCTCTATATATCTCTATGTATCTCTATGTATCTCTATGTGTCTCTATGTATCTCTATATATCTCTATGTATCTCTATGAGTCTCTATGTATCTCTATGTATCTCTATGAGTCTTTATGAATCTCTATGTATCTCTATGAGTCTCTATGTATCTCTATGTATCTCTATGAGTCTCTATGAGTCTCTGTGTATCTCTATGTATCTCTATGAGTCTATGTATCTCTATGTGTCTCTATGTATCTCTATGTATCTCTATGAGTCTCTATGTATCTCTATGTATCTCTATGAGTCTATATGTATCTCTATATATCTATGTATCTCTATGTATCTCTGTGTATCTCTATGTATCTCTATGAGTCTCTATGTATCTCTATGAGTCTCTATGTATCTCTATGTATCTCTATGTATCTCTATGAGTCTCTATGTATGTCTTTGAGTCTCTATGTATCTGTATGTGTCTCTATGTATCTCTATGTATCTCTATATATCTCTATGTGTCTCTATGTATCTCTATGTATCTCTATGAGTCTCTATGTATCTCTATGAGTCTCTATATATCTCTATATATCTCTATGTGTCTCTATGTATCTCTATGAAATCTCTATGTATCTCTATGAGTCTCTATATATCTCTATGTATCTCTATGAGTCTCTATGTATCTCAATGTATCTCTATATATCTCTATGTGTCTCTATGTGTCTCTATGTATCTCTATATATCTCTATGTATCTCTATGTGTCTCCATGTATATCTATATATCTCTATGTATCTCTATGAGTCTCTATGTATCTCTATGTATCTCTATGAGTCTCTATGTATCTCTATGTATCTCTAAGAGTCTCTATATATCTCTATGTATCTCTATGAGTCTCTATGTATCTCTATGTGTCTCTATGTATCTCTATGTATCTGTATGTATCTCTATGAGTCTCTATGTATCTCTATGAGTCTCTATGTATCTCTATGTATCTCTGAGTCTCTATGTGTCTCTATGTATCTCTATGTATCTCTATGAGTCTCTACGAGTCTCTATATATATCTATGTATCTCTATGAGTCTCTATGTATCTCTATGTATCTCTATGAGTCTCTATGTATCTCTATGTATCTCTATGAGTCTCTATGTATCTCTATATATCTCTATGTATCTCTAAATATCTCTACGTATCTCTATGAGTCTCTATATATCTCTATGTATCTCTATGAGTCTCTATGTATCTCTATGAGTCTCTATGTGTCTCTATGTATCTCTATGTATCTCTATGAGTCTCTATGTATCTCTATGTATATCTGTGAGTCTCTATGTATCTCTATGTATCTCTATGAGTCTCTATATATCTCTATGTATCTCTATGGGTCTCTATCTATCTCTATGTATCTCTATGAGTCTATGTATCTCTGTGAGTCTCTATGTATCTCTGAGTCTCTATGGGTCTCTATGTATCTCTATGAGTCTCTATATATCTCTATGTATCTCTATGTATCTCTATGTATCTCTATGGGTCTCTATGCATCTCTATGCGTCTCTATATATCTATGTATCTATGAGTCTCTATGTATCTCTATGAGTCTCTATATATCTCTATGTATCTCTACATATCTCTACGTATCTCTATGTATCTCTATGTATCTCTATGAGTCTCTATGTATCTCTATGAGTCTCTATGTATCTCTATGTATCTCGATGAGTCTCTATGTATCTCTATATATCTCTATGTATCTCTATGTATCTCTATGTATCTCTATGTGTCTCTATGTATCTCTATGAGTCTCTATATATCTCTATGTATCTCTATGTATCTCTATGTATCTCTATGAGTCTCTATGTATCTCTATGAGTCTCTATATATCTCTATGTATCTCTACATATCTCTACATATCTCTATGTGTCTCTATGTATCTCTATAAGTCTCTATGTATCTCTATGAGCCTCTATGTGCCTCTATGTGTCTCTAAGAGTCTCTATGTATCTCTACGTATCTCTATGTATCTCTATGCATCTCTGTGAGTCTCTATATATCTCTATGTATCTCTATGAGTCTCTATATATCGCTATGTATCTCTATGAGTCTCTATGTATATCTATGTATCTCTATGAGTCTCTATGTATCTCTATGGATCTCTATGAGTCTCTATGAGTCTCTGTTTGTCTATATGTATCTCTATGAGTCTCTATGTATCTCTATGTGTCTCTATGTATCTCTATATATCTCTATGAGTCTCTATATATCTCTATGTATCTCTATGTATCTCTATGAGTCTCTATGTATCTCTATGTATCTCTATGAGTCTCTATATATCTCTATGTATCTCTATGTATCATTATGAGTCTCTATGTATCTCTACATATCTCTATGAGTCTCTATATATCTCTATGTATCTCTATGTATCTCTATGAGTCTCTATGTATATCTATGTATCTCTATGAGTCTCTATATATCTCTATGTATCTCTATGAGTCTCTATGTATCTCTATGTGTCTCTATGTATCTCTATATATCTCTATGTATCTATATGTATCTCTATGTGTCTCTATGTATCTCTATGTATCTCTATGTATCTCTGTGTGTCTCTATGTATCTCTATGTGTCTCTATGTATCTCTATGTATCTATATGTATCTCTATGAGTCTCTATGTATATCTATGTATCTCTATGAGTCTCTATATATCTCTATGTATCTCTATGAGTCTCTATGTATCTCTGTGAGTCTCTATGTATCTCTATGAGTCTCTATGTATCTCTATGTATCTCTATGAGTCTCTATATATCTATGTATCTCTATGTATCATTATGAGTCTCTATGTATCTCTATATATCTCTATGAGTCTCTATATATCTCTATGTATCTCTATGTATCTCTATGAGTCTCTATGTATATCTATGAGTCTCTATATATCTCTATTTATCTCTATGAGTCTCTATGTATCTCTATGTGTCTCTATGTATCTCTATATATCTCTATGTATCTATATGTATCTCTATGTGTCTCTATGTATCTCTATATATCTATGTATCTCTATGTATCTCTGTGTGTCTCTATGTATCTCTATGTGTCTCTATGTATCTCTATGTATCTCTGTGTGTCTCTATGTATCTCTATGTGTCTCTATGAGTCTCTATGTATCTCTATGTGTCTCTATGTATCTCTATGAGTCTCTATGTATCTTTATGAGTGTCTATATATCTCTATGTATCTCTATGTGTCTCTATGAGTCTCTATATATCTCTATGTATCTCTATGAGTCTCTATGTATCTCTATGAGTCTCTATGTATCTCTATGTATCTCTATATATCTCTATGTATCTCTATGTATCTCTATATATCTCTATGAGTCTCTATGTATCTCTATGTGTCTCTATGAGTCTCTATGTATATCTTTGTATCTCTATGAGTCTCTATATATCTCTATGTATCTCTATGTATCTCTATGAGTCTCTATGTATCTCTATATATCTCTATGAGTCTCTATATATCTCTATGTATCTCTATGCATCTCTATGAGTCTCTATGTATATCTATGTATCTCTATGAGTCTCTATATATCTCTATGAGTCTCTATGTATCTCTGTGAGTCTCTATGTATCTCTATGTATCTTTATGAGTCTATGTATCTCTATGGGTCTCTATGTATCTCTATGAGTCTCTATATATCTCTATGTATCTCTATGGGTCTCTATGTATCTCTATGAGTCTCTATATATCTCTATGTATCTCTATGTATCTCTATGAGTCTCTATATATCTCTATGTATCTCTATGTATCTCTATATATCTCTATGCGTCTCTATGTATCTCTATGTATCTATATATATCTATGTATCTCTATGCATCTCTGTGAGTCTCTATATATCTCTATGTATCTCTATGAGTCTCTATATATCTCTATGTATCTCTATGAGTCTCTATGTATCTCTATGTATCTCTATGAGTCTCTATGTATCTCTATGAGTCTCTATGAGTATCTGTTTGTTTCTATGTATCTGTATGTATCTCTATATATCTCTATGAGTCTCTATGTATCTCTATGAGTCTCTATGTATCTCTATGCGTCTCTATGTATCTCTATGAGTCTCTATATATTTCTATGTATCTCTATGTATCTCTATGAGTCTCTATGTATCTCTATGAGTCTCTATGTATCTCTATGAATCTCTATGTATCTCTATGTATCTCTATATATCTATATGAGTCTCTATGTATCTCTATATATCTCTATGAGTCTCTATATATCTCTATGAGTCTCTATGTATCTCTATGAGTGTCTATATATCTCTATGAGTCTCTGCGTATCTCTGTGTATCTCTATGTGTCTCTATATATCTCTATGAGTCTCTATGTATCTCTATGAGTCTCAATATATCTCTATGTATCTCTATGTATCTCTATGTATCTCTATGAGTCTCTATGTATCTCTATGAGTCTCTATATATCTCTATGTATCTCTACATATCTCTACATATCTCTATGTGTCTCTATGTATCTCTATGTATCTCTATAAGTCTCTATGTATCTCTATGAGCCTCTATGTGTCTCTAAGAGTCTCTATGTATCTCTACGTATCTCTATATATCTCTATGTATCTCTATGCATCTCTGTGAGTCTCTATATATCTCTATGTATCTCTATGAGTCTCTATATATCGCTATGTATCTCTATGAGTCTCTATGTATATCTATGTATCTCTATGAGTCTCTATGTATCTCTATGGATCTCTATGAGTCTCTATGAGTCTCTGTTTGTCTATATGTATCTCTATGAGTCTCTATGTATCTCTATGTGTCTCTATGTATCTCTATATATCTCTATGAGTCTCTATATATCTCTATGTATCTCTATGTATCTCTATGAGTCTCTATGTATCTCTATGTATCTCTATGAGTCTCTATATATCTCTATGTATCTCTATGTATCATTATGAGTCTCTATGTATCTCTATATATCTCTATGAGTCTCTATATATCTCTATGTATCTCTATGTATCTCTATGAGTCTCTATGTATATCTATGTATCTCTATGAGTCTCTATATATCTCTATGTATCTCTATGAGTCTCTATGTATCTCTATGTGTCTCTATGTATCTCTATATATCTCTATGTATCTATATGTATCTCTATGTATCTCTATGTATCTCTATGTATCTCTATGTGTCTCTATGTATCTCTATGTGTCTCTATGTATCTCTATGTATCTATATGTATCTCTATGAGTCTCTATGTATATCTATGTATCTCTATGAGTCTCTATATATCTCTATGTATCTCTATGAGTCTCTATGTATCTCTGTGAGTCTCTATGTATCTCTATGAGTCTCTATGTATCTCTATGTATCTCTATGAGTCTCTATATATCTCTATGTATCTCTATGTATCATTATGAGTCTCTATGTATCTCTATATATCTCTATGAGTCTCTATATATCTCTATGTATCTCTATGTATCTCTATGAGTCTCTATGTATATCTATGAGTCTCTATATATCTCTATTTATCTCTATGAGTCTCTATGTATCTCTATGTGTCTCTATGTATCTCTATATATCTCTATGTATCTATATGTATCTCTATGTGTCTCTATGTATCTCTATATATCTCTATGTATCTCTATGTATCTCTGTGTGTCTCTATGTATCTCTATGTGTCTCTATGTATCTCTATGTATCTCTGTGTGTCTCTATGTATCTCTATGTGTCTCTATGAGTCTCTATGTATCTCTATGTGTCTCTATGTATCTCTATGAGTCTCTATGTATCTTTATGAGTGTCTATATATCTCTATGTATCTCTATGTGTCTCTATGAGTCTCTATATATCTCTATGTATCTCTATGAGTCTCTATGTATCTCTATGAGTCTCTATGTATCTCTATGTATCTCTATATATCTCTATGTATCTCTATGTATCTCTATATATCTCTATGAGTCTCTATGTATCTCTATGTGTCTCTATGAGTCTCTATGTATATCTTTGTATCTCTATGAGTCTCTATATATCTCTATGTATCTCTATGTATCTCTATGAGTCTCTATGTATCTCTATATATCTCTATGAGTCTCTATATATATCTATGTATCTCTATGCATCTCTATGAGTCTCTATGTATATCTATGTATCTCTATGAGTCTCTATATATCTCTATGTATCTCTATGAGTCTCTATGTATCTCTGTGAGTCTCTATGTATCTCTATGTATCTTTATGAGTCTATGTATCTCTATGGGTCTCTATGTATCTCTATGAGTCTCTATATATCTCTATGTATCTCTATGGGTCTCTATGTATCTCTATGAGTCTCTATATATCTCTATGTATCTCTATGTATCTCTATGAGTCTCTATATATCTCTATGTATCTCTATGTATCTCTATATATCTCTATGCGTCTCTATGTATCTCTATGTATCTATATATATCTATGTATCTCTATGCATCTCTGTGAGTCTCTATATATCTCTATGTATCTCTATGAGTCTCTATATATCTCTATGTATCTCTATGAGTCTCTATGTATCTCTATGTATCTCTATGAGTCTCTATGTATCTCTATGAGTCTCTATGAGTCTCTGTTTGTTTCTATGTATCTCTATGTATCTCTATATATCTCTATGAGTCTCTATGTATCTCTATGAGTCTCTATGTATCTCTATGCGTCTCTATGTATCTCTATGAGTCTCTATATATTTCTATGTATCTCTATGTATCTCTATGAGTCTCTATGTATCTCTATGAGTCTCTATGTATCTCTATGAATCTCTATGTATCTCTATGTATCTCTATATATCTATATGAGTCTCTATGTATCTCTATATATCTCTATGAGTCTCTATATATCTCTATGAGTCTCTATGTATCTCTATGAGTGTCTATATATCTCTATGAGTCTCTACGTATCTCTGTGTATCTCTATGTGTCTCTATATATCTCTATGTATCTCTATGAGTCTCTATGTATCTCTATGTGTCTCTATGAGTCTCTATGTATCTCTATGTATCTCTATGTGTCTCTATGTATCTCTATGTATCTCTATGTGTCTCTATGTATCTCTATGTATCTCTATGTATCTCTATGAGTCTCTATGTATCTCTATGTGTCTCTATGAGTCTCTATGAGTCTCTATGTGTCTCTATGTATCTCTATGCATCTCTATGAGTCTCTATGTATCTCTATGTATCTCTATGTGTCTCTATGTATCTCTATGAGTCTCTATGTATCTCTATGTGTCTCTATGAGTCTCTATGAGTCTCTATGTATCTCTATGTATCTCTATGTGTCTCTATGTATCTCTATGTATCTCTGTGAGTCTCTATGTGTCTCTATGGGTCTCTATGTATCTCTGTGAGTGTCTATGTATCTCTATATATCTCTATGTATCTCTATATATCTATGTATCTCTATGAGTCTCTATGTATCTCTATGTATCTCTATATATCTCTATGAGTGTCTATGTATCTCTATGAGTCTCTATGTATCTCTATGTATCTCTATATATCTCTATGCGTCTCTATGTATCTCTATATATCTGTGTCTCTATGTATCTCTATGTATCTCTATATATCTCTATGAGTCTCTATGTATATCTATGTATCTCTATGTATCTCAATGTATCTCTATATATCTCTATAAGTATCTATGTATCTCTATGTATCTCTATGAGTCTCTATGAGTCTCTATGTATCTCTATGTATCTCTATGAGTCTCTATGTATCTCTATGAGTCTCTATATATCTCTATGAGTCTCTATATATCTCTATGTATCTCTATGACTCTCTATGTATCTCTATGTATCTCTATGTATCTCTATGAGTCTCTATATATCTCTATGTATCTCTATATATCTATGAGTCTCTATGTATCTCTATATATCTCTATGTATGTCTATGTGTCTCTATATATCTCTATGTATCTCTATGAGTCTATATGTATCTCTATGTATCTCTGAGTATCTCTATGAGTCTCTATGTATCTCTATGAGTCTCTATGGATCTCTATGTATCTCTATGGGTCTCTATG
Organism: Petromyzon marinus; assembly: GCF_048934315.1. Classification (NCBI taxonomy): domain Eukaryota; kingdom Metazoa; phylum Chordata; class Hyperoartia; order Petromyzontiformes; family Petromyzontidae; genus Petromyzon; species Petromyzon marinus. The sequence continues at coordinate 81,306 of NW_027423702.1, read as the reverse complement.
TATCTCTATGAGTCTGTATGTATTTCTATGTATCTCTGAGTCTCTATATATCTCTATGTATCTCTATGAGTCTCTATGTATCTCTATGTATCCCTATGTGTCTCTATCTATCTCTATGTATCTCTATGTGTCTCTATGTGTCTCTATGTATCTCTATATATCTCTATGTGTCTCTATGTATCTCTATGTATCTCTATGAGTCTCTATATATCTCTATGTATCTCTATATATCCCTATTTGTCTCTTTGTGTCTCTATGTATCTCTATATATCTCTATGTATCTCTATGTATCTCTATGTGTCTCTATGTATCTCTATATATCTCTATGTATCTCTATGAGTCTCTATGTATCTCTATGTATCTCTATGAGTCTTTATGTATCTCTATGTATCTCTATGAGTCTCTATGTATCTCTATGTATCTCTATGAGTCTCTATGAGTCTCTGTGTATCTCTATGTATCTCTATGAGTCTATGTATCTCTATGTGTCTCTATGTATCTCTATGTATCTCTATGAGTCTCTATGTATCTCTATGTATCTCTATGAGTCTATATGTATCTCTATATATATCTATGTATCTCTATGTATCTCTGTGTATCTCTATGTATCTCTATGAGTCTCTATGTATCTCTATGAGTCTCTATGTATCTCTATGAGTCTCTATGTATCTCTGAGTCTCTATGTATGTCTTTGAGTCTCTATGTATCTGTATGTGTCTCTATGTATCTCTATGTATCTCTATATATCTCTATGTGTCTCTATGTATCTCTATGTATCTCTATGAGTCTCTATGTATCTCTATGAGTCTCTATATATCTCTATATATCTCTATGTGTCTCTATGTATCTCTATGTGTCTCTATGTATCTCTATGTATCTCTATATATCCCTATTTGTCTCTTTGTGTCTCTATGTATCTCTATATATCTCTATGTATCTCTATGTATCTCTATGTGTCTCTATGTATCTCTATATATCTCTATGTATCTCTATGAGTCTCTATGTATCTCTATGTATCTCTATGAGTCTTTATGTATCTCTATGTATCTCTATGAGTCTCTATGTATCTCTATGTATCTCTATGAGTCTCTATGAGTCTCTGTGTATCTCTATGTATATCTATGAGTCTATGTATCTCTATGTGTCTCTATGTATCTCTATGTATCTCTATGAGTCTCTATGAGTCTCTATGTATCTCTATGAGTCTCTATGTATCTCTATGTGTCTCTATGTATCTCTATGTATCTCTATGTGTCTCTATGTATCTCTATGAGTCTCTATATATCTCTATGAGTCTCTATGTATCTCTATGAGTCTCTATATATCTCTATGTATCTCTGAGTCTCTATGGGTCTCTATGTATCTCTATATATCTCCTATGTATCTCTATGAGTCTCTATGTATCTCTATATATCTCTATGTATCTCTACGTATCTCTATGAGTCTCTATGTATCTCTATGTATCTCTATGAGTCTATATGTATCTCTATGTATCTCTATGTGTCTCTATGTATCTCTATGTATCTCTATGTGTCTCTATGTATCTCTATATATCTCTATGTATCTCTATGTATCTCTGTGTGTCTCTATGTATCTCTATGTGTCTCTATGTATCTCTATGTATCTCTGTGTGTCTCTATGTATCTCTATGTGTCTCTATGAGTCTCTATGTATCTCTATGTGTCTCTATGTATCTCTATGAGTCTCTATGTATCTTTATGAGTGTCTATATATCTCTATGTATCTCTATGTGTCTCTATGAGTCTCTATATATCTCTATGTATCTCTATGAGTCTCTATGTATCTCTATGAGTCTCTATGTATCTCTATGTATCTCTATATATCTCTATGTATCTCTATGTATCTCTATATATCTCTATGAGTCTCTATGTATCTCTATGTGTCTCTATGAGTCTCTATGTATATCTTTGTATCTCTATGAGTCTCTATATATCTCTATGTATCTCTATGTATCTCTATGAGTCTCTATGTATCTCTATATATCTCTATGAGTCTCTATATATATCTATGTATCTCTATGCATCTCTATGAGTCTCTATGTATATCTATGTATCTCTATGAGTCTCTATATATCTCTATGTATCTCTATGAGTCTCTATGTATCTCTGTGAGTCTCTATGTATCTCTATGTATCTTTATGAGTCTATGTATCTCTATGGGTCTCTATGTATCTCTATGAGTCTCTATATATCTCTATGTATCTCTATGGGTCTCTATGTATCTCTATGAGTCTCTATATATCTCTATGTATCTCTATGTATCTCTATGAGTCTCTATATATCTCTATGTATCTCTATGTATCTCTATATATCTCTATGCGTCTCTATGTATCTCTATGTATCTATATATATCTATGTATCTCTATGCATCTCTGTGAGTCTCTATATATCTCTATGTATCTCTATGAGTCTCTATATATCTCTATGTATCTCTATGAGTCTCTATGTATCTCTATGTATCTCTATGAGTCTCTATGTATCTCTATGAGTCTCTATGAGTCTCTGTTTGTTTCTATGTATCTCTATGTATCTCTATATATCTCTATGAGTCTCTATGTATCTCTATGAGTCTCTATGTATCTCTATGCGTCTCTATGTATCTCTATGAGTCTCTATATATTTCTATGTATCTCTATGTATCTCTATGAGTCTCTATGTATCTCTATGAGTCTCTATGTATCTCTATGAATCTCTATCTATCTCTATGTATCTCTATATATCTATATGAGTCTCTATGTATCTCTATATATCTCTATGAGTCTCTATATATCTCTATGAGTCTCTATGTATCTCTATGAGTGTCTATATATCTCTATGAGTCTCTACGTATCTCTGTGTATCTCTATGTGTCTCTATATATCTCTATGTATCTCTATGAGTCTCTATGTATCTCTATGTGTCTCTATGAGTCTCTATGTATCTCTATGTATCTCTATGTGTCTCTATGTATCTCTATGTATCTCTATGTGTCTCTATGTATCTCTATGTATCTCTATGTATCTCTATGAGTCTCTATGTATCTCTATGTGTCTCTATGAGTCTCTATGAGTCTCTATGTGTCTCTATGTATCTCTATGCATCTCTATGAGTCTCTATGTATCTCTATGTATCTCTATGTGTCTCTATGTATCTCTATGAGTCTCTATGTATCTCTATGTGTCTCTATGAGTCTCTATGAGTCTCTATGTATCTCTATGTATCTCTATGTGTCTCTATGTATCTCTATGTATCTCTGTGAGTCTCTATGTGTCTCTATGGGTCTCTATGTATCTCTGTGAGTGTCTATGTATCTCTATATATCTCTATGTATCTCTATATATCTATGTATCTCTATGAGTCTCTATGTATCTCTATGTATCTCTATATATCTCTATGAGTGTCTATGTATCTCTATGAGTCTCTATGTATCTCTATGTATCTCTATATATCTCTATGCGTCTCTATGTATCTCTATATATCTGTGTCTCTATGTATCTCTATGTATCTCTATATATCTCTATGAGTCTCTATGTATATCTATGTATCTCTATGTATCTCAATGTATCTCTATATATCTCTATAAGTATCTATGTATCTCTATGTATCTCTATGAGTCTCTATGAGTCTCTATGTATCTCTATGTATCTCTATGAGTCTCTATGTATCTCTATGAGTCTCTATATATCTCTATGAGTCTCTATATATCTCTATGTATCTCTATGACTCTCTATGTATCTCTATGTATCTCTATGTATCTCTATGAGTCTCTATATATCTCTATGTATCTCTATATATCTATGAGTCTCTATGTATCTCTATATATCTCTATGTATGTCTATGTGTCTCTATATATCTCTATGTATCTCTATGAGTCTATATGTATCTCTATGTATCTCTGAGTATCTCTATGAGTCTCTATGTATCTCTATGAGTCTCTATGGATCTCTATGTATCTCTATGGGTCTCTATGTATCTCTATGAGTCTGTATGTATTTCTATGTATCTCTGAGTCTCTATATATCTCTATGTATCTCTATGAGTCTCTATGTATCTCTATGTATCCCTATGTGTCTCTATCTATCTCTATGTATCTCTATGTGTCTCTATGTGTCTCTATGTATCTCTATATATCTCTATGTGTCTCTATGTATCTCTATGTATCTCTATGAGTCTCTATATATCTCTATGTATCTCTATATATCCCTATTTGTCTCTTTGTGTCTCTATGTATCTCTATATATCTCTATGTATCTCTATGTATCTCTATGTGTCTCTATGTATCTCTATATATCTCTATGTATCTCTATGAGTCTCTATGTATCTCTATGTATCTCTATGAGTCTTTATGTATCTCTATGTATCTCTATGAGTCTCTATGTATCTCTATGTATCTCTATGAGTCTCTATGAGTCTCTGTGTATCTCTATGTATCTCTATGAGTCTATGTATCTCTATGTGTCTCTATGTATCTCTATGTATCTCTATGAGTCTCTATGTATCTCTATGTATCTCTATGAGTCTATATGTATCTCTATATATATCTATGTATCTCTATGTATCTCTGTGTATCTCTATGTATCTCTATGAGTCTCTATGTATCTCTATGAGTCTCTATGTATCTCTATGAGTCTCTATGTATCTCTGAGTCTCTATGTATGTCTTTGAGTCTCTATGTATCTGTATGTGTCTCTATGTATCTCTATGTATCTCTATATATCTCTATGTGTCTCTATGTATCTCTATGTATCTCTATGAGTCTCTATGTATCTCTATGAGTCTCTATATATCTCTATATATCTCTATGTGTCTCTATGTATCTCTATGTGTCTCTATGTATCTCTATGTATCTCTATATATCCCTATTTGTCTCTTTGTGTCTCTATGTATCTCTATATATCTCTATGTATCTCTATGTATCTCTATGTGTCTCTATGTATCTCTATATATCTCTATGTATCTCTATGAGTCTCTATGTATCTCTATGTATCTCTATGAGTCTTTATGTATCTCTATGTATCTCTATGAGTCTCTATGTATCTCTATGTATCTCTATGAGTCTCTATGAGTCTCTGTGTATCTCTATGTATATCTATGAGTCTATGTATCTCTATGTGTCTCTATGTATCTCTATGTATCTCTATGAGTCTCTATGAGTCTCTATGTATCTCTATGAGTCTCTATGTATCTCTATGTGTCTCTATGTATCTCTATGTATCTCTATGTGTCTCTATGTATCTCTATGAGTCTCTATATATCTCTATGAGTCTCTATGTATCTCTATGAGTCTCTATATATCTCTATGTATCTCTGAGTCTCTATGGGTCTCTATGTATCTCTATATATCTCCTATGTATCTCTATGAGTCTCTATGTATCTCTATATATCTCTATGTATCTCTACGTATCTCTATGAGTCTCTATGTATCTCTATGTATCTCTATGAGTCTATATGTATCTCTATGTATCTCTATGTATCTCTATGTATCTCTATGAGTCTCTATGTATCTCTATATATCTCTATGTATCTCTATGAGTCTGTATGTATCTCTATGTATCTCTATGAGTCTCTATATATCTCTATGTATCTCTATGAGTCTCTATGTATCTCTATGTATCCCTATGTGTCTCTATCTATCTCTATGTATCTCTATGTGTCTCTATGTATCTCTATATATCTTTATGTGTCTCTATGTATCTCTATGTATCTCTATGTATCTCTATGAGTCTCTATATATCTCTATGTATCTCTATATATCTCTATTTGTCTCTTTGTGTCTCTATGTATCTCTATATATCTCTATGTATCTCTATGTATCTCTATGTGTCTCTATGTATCTCTATATATCTCTATGTATCTCTATGAGTCTCTATGTATCTCTATGTATCTCTATGAGTCTTTATGAATCTCTATGTATCTCTATGAGTCTCTATGTATCTCTATGTATCTCTATGAGTCTCTATGAGTCTCTGTGTATCTCTATGTATCTCTATGAGTCTATGTATCTCTATGTGTCTCTATGTATCTCTATGTATCTCTATGAGTCTCTATGTATCTCTATGTATCTCTATGAGTCTATATGTATCTCTATATATCTATGTATCTCTATGTATCTCTGTGTATCTCTATGTATCTCTATGAGTCTCTATGTATCTCTATGAGTCTCTATGTATCTCTATGTATCTCTATGTATCTCTATGAGTCTCTATGTATGTCTTTGAGTCTCTATGTATCTGTATGTGTCTCTATGTATCTCTATGTATCTCTATATATCTCTATGTGTCTCTATGTATCTCTATGTATCTCTATGAGTCTCTATGTATCTCTATGAGTCTCTATATATCTCTATATATCTCTATGTGTCTCTATGTATCTCTATGTGTCTCTATGTATCTCTATGTATCTCTATGAAATCTCTATGTATCTCTATGAGTCTCTATATATCTCTATGTATCTCTATGAGTCTCTATGTATCTCAATGTATCTCTATATATCTCTATGTGTCTCTATGTGTCTCTATGTATCTCTATATATCTCTATGTATCTCTATGTGTCTCCATGTATATCTATATATCTCTATGTATCTCTATGAGTCTCTATGTATCTCTATGTATCTCTATGAGTCTCTATGTATCTCTATGTATCTCTATGAGTCTCTATATATCTCTATGTATCTCTATGAGTCTCTATGAGTCTCTATGTATCTCTATGTGTCTCTATGTATCTCTATGTATCTGTATGTATCTCTATGAGTCTCTATGTATCTCTATGAGTCTCTATGTATCTCTATGTATCTCTGAGTCTCTATGTGTCTCTATGTATCTCTATGTATCTCTATGAGTCTCTACGAGTCTCTATATATATCTATGTATCTCTATGAGTCTCTATGTATCTCTATGTATCTCTATGAGTCTCTATGTATCTCTATGTATCTCTATGAGTCTCTATGTATCTCTATATATCTCTATGTATCTCTAAATATCTCTACGTATCTCTATGAGTCTCTATATATCTCTATGTATCTCTATGAGTCTCTATGTATCTCTATGAGTCTCTATGTGTCTCTATGTATCTCTATGTATCTCTATGAGTCTCTATGTATCTCTATGTATATCTGTGAGTCTCTATGTATCTCTATGTATCTCTATGAGTCTCTATATATCTCTATGTATCTCTATGGGTCTCTATCTATCTCTATGTATCTCAATGTGTCTCTATGAGTCTATGTATCTCTGTGAGTCTCTATGTATCTCTATGAGTCTCTATGGGTCTCTATGTATCTCTATGAGTCTCTATATATCTCTATGTATCTCTATGTATCTCTATGTATCTCTATGGGTCTCTATGCATCTCTATGCATCTCTATATATCTATGTATCTCTATGAGTCTCTATGTATCTCTATGAGTCTCTATATATCTCTATGTATCTCTACATATCTCTACGTATCTCTATGTATCTCTATGTATCTCTATGAGTCTCTATGTATCTCTATGAGTCTCTATGTATCTCTATGTATCTCGATGAGTCTCTATGTATCTCTATATATCTCTATGTATCTCTATGTATCTCTATGTATCTCTATGTGTCTCTATGTATCTCTATGAGTCTCTATATATCTCTATGTATCTCTATGTATCTCTATGTATCTCTATGAGTCTCTATGTATCTCTATGAGTCTCTATATATCTCTATGTATCTCTACATATCTCTACATATCTCTATGTGTCTCTATGTATCTCTATGTATCTCTATAAGTCTCTATGTATCTCTATGAGCCTCTATGTGTCTCTAAGAGTCTCTATGTATCTCTACGTATCTCTATATATCTCTATGTATCTCTATGCATCTCTGTGAGTCTCTATATATCTCTATGTATCTCTATGAGTCTCTATATATCGCTATGTATCTCTATGAGTCTCTATGTATATCTATGTATCTCTATGAGTCTCTATGTATCTCTATGGATCTCTATGAGTCTCTATGAGTCTCTGTTTGTCTATATGTATCTCTATGAGTCTCTATGTATCTCTATGTGTCTCTATGTATCTCTATATATCTCTATGAGTCTCTATATATCTCTATGTATCTCTATGTATCTCTATGAGTCTCTATGTATCTCTATGTATCTCTATGAGTCTCTATATATCTCTATGTATCTCTATGTATCATTATGAGTCTCTATGTATCTCTATATATCTCTATGAGTCTCTATATATCTCTATGTATCTCTATGTATCTCTATGAGTCTCTATGTATATCTATGTATCTCTATGAGTCTCTATATATCTCTATGTATCTCTATGAGTCTCTATGTATCTCTATGTGTCTCTATGTATCTCTATATATCTCTATGTATCTATATGTAACTCTATGTGTCTCTATGTATCTCTATGTATCTCTATGTATCTCTGTGTGTCTCTATGTATCTCTATGTGTCTCTATGTATCTCTATGTATCTATATGTATCTCTATGAGTCTCTATGTATATCTATGTATCTCTATGAGTCTCTATATATCTCTATGTATCTCTATGAGTCTCTATGTATCTCTGTGAGTCTCTATGTATCTCTATGAGTCTCTATGTATCTCTATGTATCTCTATGAGTCTCTATATATCTCTATGTATCTCTATGTATCATTATGAGTCTCTATGTATCTCTATATATCTCTATGAGTCTCTATATATCTCTATGTATCTCTATGTATCTCTATGAGTCTCTATGTATATCTATGAGTCTCTATATATCTCTATTTATCTCTATGAGTCTCTATGTATCTCTATGTGTCTCTATGTATCTCTATATATCTCTATGTATCTATATGTATCTCTATGTGTCTCTATGTATCTCTATATATCTCTATGTATCTCTATGTATCTCTGTGTGTCTCTATGTATCTCTATGTGTCTCTATGTATCTCTATGTATCTCTGTGTGTCTCTATGTATCTCTATGTGTCTCTATGAGTCTCTATGTATCTCTATGTGTCTCTATGTATCTCTATGAGTCTCTATGTATCTTTATGAGTGTCTATATATCTCTATGTATCTCTATGTGTCTCTATGAGTCTCTATATATCTCTATGTATCTCTATGAGTCTCTATGTATCTCTATGAGTCTCTATGTATCTCTATGTATCTCTATATATCTCTATGTATCTCTATGTATCTCTATATATCTCTATGAGTCTCTATGTATCTCTATGTGTCTCTATGAGTCTCTATGTATATCTTTGTATCTCTATGAGTCTCTATATATCTCTATGTATCTCTATGTATCTCTATGAGTCTCTATGTATCTCTATATATCTCTATGAGTCTCTATATATCTCTATGTATCTCTATGCATCTCTATGAGTCTCTATGTATATCTATGTATCTCTATGAGTCTCTATATATCTCTATGTATCTCTATGAGTCTCTATGTATCTCTGTGAGTCTCTATGTATCTCTATGAGTCTATGTATCTCTATGGGTCTCTATGTATCTCTATGAGTCTCTATATATCTCTATGTATCTCTATGGGTCTCTATGTATCTCTATGAGTCTCTATATATCTCTATGTATCTCTATGTATCTCTATGATTCTCTATATATCTCTATGTATCTCTATGTATCTCTATGTATCTCTATATATCTCTATGCGTCTCTATGTATCTCTATGTATCTATATATCTATGTATCTCTATGCATCTCTGTGAGTCTCTATATATCTCTATGTATCTCTATGAGTCTCTATATATCTCTATGTATCTCTATGAGTCTCTATGTATCTCTATGTATCTCTATGAGTCTCTATGTATCTCTATGAGTCTCTATGAGTCTCTGTTTGTTTCTATGTATCTCTATGTATCTCTATATATCTCTATGAGTCTCTATGTATCTCTATGAGTCTCTATGTATCTCTATGCGTCTCTATGTATCTCTATGAGTCTCTATATATTTCTATGTATCTCTATGTATCTCTATGAGTCTCTATGTATCTCTATGAGTCTCTATGTATCTCTATGAATCTCTATGTATCTCTATGTATCTCTATATATCTATATGAGTCTCTATGTATCTCTATATATCTCTATGAGTCTCTATATATCTCTATGAGTCTCTATGTATCTCTATGAGTGTCTATATATCTCTATGAGTCTCTACGTATCTCTGTGTATCTCTATGTGTCTCTATATATCTCTATGTATCTCTATGAGTCTCTATGTATCTCTATGAGTCTCTATATATCTCTATGTATCTCTATGTATCTCTATGTATCTCTATGAGTCTCTATGTATCTCTATGAGTCTCTATATATCTCTATGTATCTCTACATATCTCTACATATCTCTATGTGTCTCTATGTATCTCTATGTATCTCTATAAGTCTCTATGTATCTCTATGAGCCTCTATGTGTCTCTAAGAGTCTCTATGTATCTCTACGTATCTCTATATATCTCTATGTATCTCTATGCATCTCTGTGAGTCTCTATATATCTCTATGTATCTCTATGAGTCTCTATATATCGCTATGTATCTCTATGAGTCTCTATGTATATCTATGTATCTCTATGAGTCTCTATGTATCTCTATGGATCTCTATGAGTCTCTATGAGTCTCTGTTTGTCTATATGTATCTCTATGAGTCGCTATGTATCTCTATGTGTCTCTATGTATCTCTATATATCTCTATGAGTCTCTATATATCTCTATGTATCTCTATGTATCTCTATGAGTCTCTATGTATCTCTATGTATCTCTATGAGTCTCTATATATCTCTATGTATCTCTATGTATCATTATGAGTCTCTATGTATCTCTATATATCTCTATGAGTCTCTATATATCTCTATGTATCTCTATGTATCTCTATGAGTCTCTATGTATATCTATGTATCTCTATGAGTCTCTATATATCTCTATGTATCTCTATGAGTCTCTATGTATCTCTATGTGTCTCTATGTATCTCTATATATCTCTATGTATCTATATGTATCTCTATGTGTCTCTATGTATCTCTATGTATCTCTATGTATCTCTATGTATCTCTGTGTGTCTCTATGTATCTCTATGTGTCTCTATGTATCTCTATGTATCTATATGTATCTCTATGAGTCTCTATGTATATCTATGTATCTCTATGAGTCTCTATATATCTCTATGTATCTCTATGAGTCTCTATGTATCTCTGTGAGTCTCTATGTATCTCTATGAGTCTCTATGTATCTCTATGTATCTCTATGAGTCTCTATATATCTCTATGTATCTCTATGTATCATTATGAGTCTCTATGTATCTCTATATATCTCTATGAGTCTCTATATATCTCTATGTATCTCTATGTATCTCTATGAGTCTCTATGTATATCTATGAGTCTCTATATATCTCTATTTATCTCTATGAGTCTCTATGTATCTCTATGTGTCTCTATGTATCTCTATATATCTCTATGTATCTATATGTATCTCTATGTGTCTCTATGTATCTCTATATATCTCTATGTATCTCTATGTATCTCTGTGTGTCTCTATGTATCTCTATGTGTCTCTATGTATCTCTATGTATCTCTGTGTGTCTCTATGTATCTCTATGTGTCTCTATGAGTCTCTATGTATCTCTATGTGTCTCTATGTATCTCTATGAGTCTCTATGTATCTTTATGAGTGTCTATATATCTCTATGTATCTCTATGTGTCTCTATGAGTCTCTATATATCTCTATGTATCTCTATGAGTCTCTATGTATCTCTATGTATCTCTATATATCTCTATGTATCTCTATGTATCTCTATATATCTCTATGAGTCTCTATGTATCTCTATGTGTCTCTATGAGTCTCTATGTATATCTTTGTATCTCTATGAGTCTCTATATATCTCTATGTATCTCTATGTATCTCTATGAGTCTCTATGTATCTCTATATATCTCTATTAGTCTCTATATATCTCTATGTATCTCTATGCATCTCTATGAGTCTCTATGTATATCTATGTATCTCTATGAGTCTCTATATATCTCTATGTATCTCTATGAGTCTCTATGTATCTCTGTGAGTCTCTATGTATCTCTATGTATCTTTATGAGTCTATGTATCTCTATGGGTCTCTATGTATCTCTATGAGTCTCTATATATCTCTATGTATCTCTATGGGTCTCTATGTATCTCTATGAGTCTCTATATATCTATGTATCTCTATGTATCTCTATGAGTCTCTATATATCTCTATGTATCTCTATGTATCTCTATATATCTCTATGCGTCGCTATGTATCTCTATGTATCTATATATATCTATGTATCTCTATGCATCTCTGTGAGTCTCTATATATCTCTATGTATCTCTATGAGTCTCTATATATCTCTATGTATCTCTATGAGTCTCTATGTATCTCTATGTATCTCTATGAGTCTCTATGTATCTCTATGAGTCTCTATGAGTCTCTGTTTGTTTCTATGTATCTCTATGTATCTCTATATATCTCTATGAGTCTCTATGTATCTCTATGAGTCTCCATGTATCTCTATGCGTCTCTATGTATCTCTATGAGTCTCTATATATTTCTATGTATCTCTATGAGTCTCTATGTATCTCTATGAGTCTCTATGTATCTCTATGAATCTCTATGTATCTCTATGTATCTCTATATATCTATATGAGTCTCTATGTATCTCTATATATCTCTATGAGTCTCTATATATCTCTATGAGTCTCTATGTATCTCTATGAGTGTCTATATATCTCTATGAGTTTCTACGTATCTCTGTGTATCTCTATGTGTCTCTATATATCTCTATGTATCTCTATGAGTCTCTATGTATCTCTATGTGTCTCTATGAGTCTCTATGTATCTCTATGTATCTCTATGTGTCTCTATGTATCTCTATGTATCTCTATGTGTCTCTATGTATCTCTATGTATCTCTATGTATCTCTATGAGTCTCTATGTATCTCTATGTGTCTCTATGAGTCTCTATGAGTCTCTATGTGTCTCTATGTATCTCTATGCATCTCTATGAGTCTCTATGTATCTCTATGTATCTCTATGTGTCTCTATGTATCTCTATGAGTCTCTATGTATCTCTATGTGTCTCTATGAGTCTCTATGAGTCTCTATGTATCTCTATGTATCTCTATGTATCTCTATGTGTCTCTATGTATCTCTATGTATCTCTGTGAGTCTCTATGTGTCTCTATGGGTCTCTATGTATCTCTGTGAGTGTCTATGTATCTCTATATATCTCTATGTATCTCTATATATCTATGTATCTCTATGAGTCTCTATGTATCTCTATGTATCTCTATATATCTCTATGAGTGTCTATGTATCTCTATGAGTCTCTATGTATCTCTATGTATCTCTATATATCTCTATGCGTCTCTATGTATCTCTATATATCTGTGTCTCTATGTATCTCTATGTATCTCTATATATCTCTATGAGTCTCTATGTATATCTATGTATCTCTATGTATCTCAATGTATCTCTATATATCTCTATAAGTATCTATGTATCTCTATGTATCTCTATGAGTCTCTATGAGTCTCTATGTATCTCTATGTATCTCTATGAGTCTCTATGTATCTCTATGAGTCTCTATATATCTCTATGAGTCTCTATATATCTCTATGTATCTCTATGACTCTCTATGTATCTCTATGTATCTCTATGTATCTCTATGAGTCTCTATATATCTCTATGTATCTCTATATATATCTATGAGTCTCTATGTATCTCTATATATCTCTATGTATGTCTATGTGTCTCTATATATCTCTATGTATCTCTATGAGTCTATATGTATCTCTATGTATCTCTGAGTATCTCTATGAGTCTCTATGTATCTCTATGAGTCTCTATGGATCTCTATGTATCTCTATGGGTCTCTATGTATCTCTATGAGCCTCTATATATCTCTTTGTATCTCTATGTGTCTCTATGGGTCTCTATGTATCTCTATGAGCCTCTATATATCTCTATGTATCTCTATGTGTCTCTATGGGTCTCTATGTTTCTCTGTGAGTCTCTATGTATCTCTATATATCTCTATGTATCTCTATGTATATCTATGTATCTCTTAGAGTCTCTATGTATCTCTATATATCTCTATGTATCTCTATGAGTCTCTATGTATCTCTATGTATCTCTATGAGTCTCTATGTATCTCTATGAGTCTCTATGTATCTCTATGAGTCTCTATGTATCTCTATGTATCTCTATGAGTCTCTATGTATCTCTATGAGTCTCTATGTCTCTATGAGTCTCTATGTATCTCTATGTATCTCTATGAGTCTCTATGTATCTCTATGAGTCTCTATATATATCTCTATGTATCTCTATGAGTCTCTATGTATCTCTATATATCTCTCTGTATCTCTATGTATCTCTATGAGTCTCTATATATCTCTATGTATCTCTATGAGTCTCTATGAGTCTCTATGTATCTCTATGAGTCTCTATGTATCTCTATGTATCTCTATGTGTCTCTATGTATCTCTATGTATCTCTATGTTTCTCTATGTATCTCTATGAGTCTCTATATATCTCTATGAGTCTCTATGTATCTCTATGAGTCTCTATATATCTCTATGTATCTCTGAGTCTCTATGGGTCTCTATGTATCTCTATGAGTCTCTATGTATCTCTATGTATCTCTATGTATCTATATGTATCTCTATGTATCTCTATATATCTCTATGTATCTCTATGTATCTCTATGTGTCTCTATGTATCTCTATATATCTCTATGTATCTCTATGAGTCTCTATGTATCTCTATGAGTCTCTATGTATCTCTATGTATCTCTATATATCTCTATGTGTCTCTATGTATCTCTATGTATCTCTATATATCTCTATGTATCTCTATATATCTCTATGAGTCTCTATGTATCTCTATGTGTCTCTATATATCTCTATGTATCTCTATGAGTCTCTATGTATCTCTATGTGTCTCTGTGTGTCTCTGTGTATCTCTATATATCTCTACGTATCTCTATGTGTCTCTATGTATCTCTATGTATCTCTATGAGTCTCTATGTATCTCTATGAGCCTCTATGTATCTCTATGTGTCTCTATGAGTCTCTATATATCTCTATGTATCTCTATGAGTCTCTATGTATCTCTATGTATCTCTATATATCTCTATGTATCTCTATGTATCTCTATATATCTCTATGAGTCTCTATGTATCTCTATGTGTCTCTATGAGTCTCTATGTATATCTTTGTATCTCTATGAGTCTCTATATATCTCTATGTATCTCTATGTATCTCTATGAGTCTCTATGTATCTCTATATATCTCTATGAGTCTCTATATATCTCTATGTATCTCTATGCATCTCTATGAGTCTCTATGTATATCTATGTATCTCTATGAGTCTCTATATATCTCTATGTATCTCTATGAGTCTCTATGTATCTCTGTGAGTCTCTATGTATCTCTATGTATCTTTATGAGTCTATGTATCTCTATGGGTCTCTATGTATCTCTATGAGTCTCTATATATCTCTATGTATCTCTATGGGTCTCTATGTATCTCTATGAGTCTCTATATATCTATGTATCTCTATGTATCTCTATGAGTCTCTATATATCTCTATGTATCTCTATGTATCTCTATATATCTCTATGCGTCGCTATGTATCTCTATGTATCTATATATATCTATGTATCTCTATGCATCTCTGTGAGTCTCTATATATCTCTATGTATCTCTATGAGTCTCTATATATCTCTATGTATCTCTATGAGTCTCTATGTATCTCTATGTATCTCTATGAGTCTCTATGCATCTCTATGAGTCTCTATGAGTCTCTGTTTGTTTCTATGTATCTCTATGTATCTCTATATATCTCTATGAGTCTCTATGTATCTCTATGAGTCTCCATGTATCTCTATGCGTCTCTATGTATCTCTATGAGTCTCTATATATTTCTATGTATCTCTATGAGTCTCTATGTATCTCTATGAGTCTCTATGTATCTCTATGAATCTCTATGTATCTCTATGTATCTCTATATATCTATATGAGTCTCTATGTATCTCTATATATCTCTATGAGTCTCTATATATCTCTATGAGTCTCTATGTATCTCTATGAGTGTCTATATATCTCTATGAGTTTCTACGTATCTCTGTGTATCTCTATGTGTCTCTATATATCTCTATGTATCTCTATGAGTCTCTATGTATCTCTATGTGTCTCTATGAGTCTCTATGTATCTCTATGTATCTCTATGTGTCTCTATGTATCTCTATGTATCTCTATGTGTCTCTATGTATCTCTATGTATCTCTATGTATCTCTATGAGTCTCTATGTATCTCTATGTGTCTCTATGAGTCTCTATGAGTCTCTATGTGTCTCTATGTATCTCTATGCATCTCTATGAGTCTCTATGTATCTCTATGTATCTCTATGTATCTCTATGAGTCTCTATGTATCTCTATGTGTCTCTATGAGTCTCTATGAGTCTCTATGTATCTCTATGTATCTCTATGTATCTCTATGTGTCTCTATGTATCTCTATGTATCTCTGTGAGTCTCTATGTGTCTCTATGGGTCTCTATGTATCTCTGTGAGTGTCTATGTATCTCTATATATCTCTATGTATCTCTATATATCTATGTATCTCTATGAGTCTCTATGTATCTCTATGTAT
Source organism: Petromyzon marinus (assembly GCF_048934315.1). Taxonomy (NCBI): domain Eukaryota; kingdom Metazoa; phylum Chordata; class Hyperoartia; order Petromyzontiformes; family Petromyzontidae; genus Petromyzon; species Petromyzon marinus. The sequence goes on along the minus strand of NW_027423702.1, from coordinate 64,660 downwards.
CTCTATATATCTCTATGAGTGTCTATGTATCTCTATGAGTCTCTATGTATCTCTATGTATCTCTATATATCTCTATGCGTCTCTATGTATCTCTATATATCTGTGTCTCTATGTATCTCTATGTATCTCTATATATCTCTATGAGTCTCTATGTATATCTATGTATCTCTATGTATCTCTATATATCTCTATAAGTATCTATGTATCTCTATGTATCTCTATGAGTCTCTATGAGTCTCTATGTATCTCTATGTATCTCTATGAGTCTCTATGTATCTCTATGAGTCTCTATATATCTCTATGAGTCTCTATATATCTCTATGTATCTCTATGACTCTCTATGTATCTCTATGTATCTCTATGTATCTCTATGAGTCTCTATATATCTCTATGTATCTCTATATATATCTATGAGTCTCTATGTATCTCTATATATCTCTATGTATGTCTATGTGTCTCTATATATCTCTATGTATCTCTATGAGTCTATATGTATCTCTATGTATCTCTGAGTATCTCTATGAGTCTCTATGTATCTCTATGAGTCTCTATGGATCTCTATGTATCTCTATGGGTCTCTATGTATCTCTATGAGCCTCTATATATCTCTTTGTATCTCTATGTGTCTCTATGGGTCTCTATGTATCTCTATGAGCCTCTATATATCTCTATGTATCTCTATGTGTCTCTATGGGTCTCTATGTTTCTCTGTGAGTCTCTATGTATCTCTATATATCTCTATGTATCTCTATGTATATCTATGTATCTCTTAGAGTCTCTATGTATCTCTATATATCTCTATGTATCTCTATGAGTCTCTATGTATCTCTATGTATCTCTATGAGTCTCTATGTATCTCTATGAGTCTCTATGTATCTCTATGAGTCTCTATGTATCTCTATGTATCTCTATGAGTCTCTATGTATCTCTATGAGTCTCTATGTCTCTATGAGTCTCTATGTATCTCTATGTATCTCTATGAGTCTCTATGTATCTCTATGAGTCTCTATATATATCTCTATGTATCTCTATGAGTCTCTATGTATCTCTATATATCTCTCTGTATCTCTATGTATCTCTATGAGTCTCTATATATCTCTATGTATCTCTATGAGTCTCTATGAGTCTCTATGTATCTCTATGAGTCTCTATGTATCTCTATGTATCTCTATGTGTCTCTATGTATCTCTATGTATCTCTATGTTTCTCTATGTATCTCTATGAGTCTCTATATATCTCTATGAGTCTCTATGTATCTCTATGAGTCTCTATATATCTCTATGTATCTCTGAGTCTCTATGGGTCTCTATGTATCTCTATGAGTCTCTATGTATCTCTATGTATCTCTATGTATCTATATGTATCTCTATGTATCTCTATATATCTCTATGTATCTCTATGTATCTCTATGTGTCTCTATGTATCTCTATATATCTCTATGTATCTCTATGAGTCTCTATGTATCTCTATGAGTCTCTATGTATCTCTATGTATCTCTATATATCTCTATGTGTCTCTATGTATCTCTATGTATCTCTATATATCTCTATGTATCTCTATATATCTCTATGAGTCTCTATGTATCTCTATGTGTCTCTATATATCTCTATGTATCTCTATGAGTCTCTATGTATCTCTATGTGTCTCTGTGTATCTCTATGTGTCTCTATGTATCTCTATGTATCTCTATGAGTCTCTATGTATCTCTATATATTTCTATGGGTCTCTATGTGTCTCTGTGTATCTCTATGTATCTATATGTATCTCTATGTGTCTCTATGTGTCTCTGTGTATCTCTATATATCTCTACGTATCTCTATGTGTCTCTATGTATCTCTATGTATCTCTATGAGTCTCTATGTATCTCTATGAGCCTCTATGTATCTCTATGTATCTCTATAAGTCTCTATGTATCTCTATGTATCTCTATGTGTCTCTAAGAGTCTCTATGAGTCTCTATGTATCTCTATATATCTCTATGCGTCTCTATGTATCTCTATGTATCTATATATCTATGTATCTCTATGCATCTCTGTGAGTCTCTATATATCTCTATGTATTTCTATGAGTCTCTATATATCTCTATGTATCTCTATGAGTCTCTATGTATCTCTATGTATCTCTATGAGTCTCTATGTATCTCTATGAGTCTCTATGAGTCTCCGTTTGTCTCTATGTATCTCTATGTATCTCTATATATCTCTATGAGTCTCTATGTATCTCTATGAGTCTCTATGTATCTCTATGCGTCTCTATGTATCTCTATGAGTCTCTATATATTTCTATGTATCTCTATGTATCTCTATGAGTCTCTATGTATCTCTATGAGTCTCTATGTATCTCTATGAATCTCTATGTATCTCTATGTATCTCTATATATCTATATGAGTCTCTATGTATCTCTATATATCTCTATGAGTCTCTATATATCTCTGAGTCTCTATATATCTCTATGAGTCTCTATGTATCTCTATGAGTGTCTATATATCTCTATGAGTCTCTACGTATCTCTGTGTATCTCTATGTGTCTCTATATATCTCTATGTATCTCTATGAGTCTCTATGTATCTCTATGTGTCTCTATGAGTCTCTATGAGTCTCTATGTATCTCTATGTATCTCTATGTGTCTCTATGTATCTCTATGTATCTCTATGTGTCTCTATGTATCTCTATGTATCTCTATGTATCTCTATGAGTCTCTATGTATCTCTATGTGTCTCTATGAGTCTCTATGAGTCTCTATGTATCTCTATGTATCTCTATGTATCTCTATGAGTCTCTATGTATCTCTATGTATCTCTATGTGTCTCTATGTATCTCTATGTATCTCTATGTATCTCTATGAGTCTCTATGTATCTCTATGTGTCTCTATGAGTCTCTATGAGTCTCTATGTATCTCTATGTATCTCTATGTATCTCTATGAGTCTCTATGTATCTCTATGTGTCTCTATGAGTCTCTATGAGTCTCTATGTATCTCTATGTGTCTCTATGTATCTCTATGTATCTCTATGTATCTCTATGAGTCTCTATGTATCTCTATGTATCTCTATGTGTCTCTATGTATCTCTATGTATCTCTATGAGTCTCTATGTATCTCTATGTGTCTCTATGAGTCTCTATGTATCTCTATGTATCTCTATGTATCTCTATGTGTCTCTATGTATCTCTATGTATCTCTATGAGTCTCTATGTATCTCTATGTGTCTCTATGAGTCTCTATGTATCTCTATGTATCTCTATGTATCTCTATGAGTCTCTATGTATCTCTATGTATCTCTATGAGTCTCTATGTGTCTCTATGTATCTCTATGTATCTCTATGTGTCTCTATGAGTCTCTATGTATCTCTATGTGTCTCTATGTATCTCAATGAGTCTCTATGTATCTCTATGTGTCTCTATGAGTCTCTATGTATCTCTATGAGTCTCTATGTATCTCTATGAGTCTCTATGTATCTCTATGTATCTCTATATATCTCTATGTGTCTCTATGTATCTCTATGTATCTCTATATATCTCTATGAGTCTCTATGTATCTCTATGTATCTCTATGAGTCTCTATGTCTCTATGAGTCTCTATGTATCTCTATGTATCTCTATGAGTCTCTATGTATCTCTATGAGTCTCTATGTATCTCTATGAGTCTCTATATATATCTCTATGTATCTCTATGAGTCTCTATGTATCTCTATATATCTCTCTGTATCTCTATGTATCTCTATGAGTCTCTATATATCTCTATGTATCTCTATGAGTCTCTATGAGTCTCTATGTATCTCTATGAGTCTCTATGTATCTCTATGTATCTCTATGTGTCTCTATGTATCTCTATGTATCTCTATGTGTCTCTATGTATCTCTATGTGTCTCTATATATCTCTATGAGTCTCTATGTATCTCTATGAGTCTCTATATATCTCTATGTATCTCTGAGTCTCTATGGGTCTCTATGTATCTCTATGAGTCTCTATGTATCTCTATGTATCTCTATGTATCTCTATGTGTCTCTATGTATCTCTATATATCTCTATGTATCTCTATGAGTCTCTATGTATCTCTATGAGTCTCTATGTATCTCTATGTATCTCTATATATCTCTATGTGTCTCTATGTATCTCTATGTATCTCTATATATCTCTATGTATCTCTATATATCTCTATGAGTCTCTATGTATCTCTATGTGTCTCTATATATCTCTATGTATCTCTATGAGTCTCTATGTATCTCTATGTGTCTCTGTGTATCTCTATGTGTCTCTATGTATCTCTATGTATCTCTATGAGTCTCTATGTATCTCTATATATTTCTATGGGTCTCTATGTGTCTCTGTGTATCTCTATGTATCTCTATGTATCTCTGTGTATCTCTATGTGTCTCTATGTGTCTCTGTGTATCTCTATATATCTCTACGTATCTCTATGTGTCTCTATGTATCTCTATGTATCTCTATGAGTCTCTATGTATCTCTATGAGCCTCTATGTATCTCTATGTATCTCTATAAGTCTCTATGTATCTCTATGTATCTCTATGTGTCTCTAAGAGTCTCTATGAGTCTCTATGTATCTCTATATATCTCTATGCGTCTCTATGTATCTCTATGTATCTATATATATATCTATGTATCTCTATGCATCTCTGTGAGTCTCTATATATCTCTATGTATCTCTATGAGTCTCTATATATCTCTATGTATCTCTATGAGTCTCTATGTATCTCTATGTATCTCTATGAGTCTCTATGTATCTCTATGAGTCTCTATGAGTCTCCGTTTGTCTCTATGTATCTCTATGTATCTCTATATATCTCTATGAGTCTCTATGTATCTCTATGCGTCTCTATGTATCTCTATGCGTCTCTATGTATCTCTATGAGTCTCTATATATTTCTATGTATCTCTATGTATCTCTATGAGTCTCTATGTATCTCTATGAGTCTCTATGTATCTCTATGAATCTCTATGTATCTCTATGTATCTCTATATATCTCTATGAGTCTCTATATATCTCTATGAGTCTCTATGTATCTCTATGAGTGTCTATATATCTCTATGAGTCTCTACGTATCTCTGTGTATCTCTATATGTCTCTATGTATCTCTATGAGTCTCTATGTATCTCTATGTGTCTCTATGAGTCTCTATGAGTCTCTATGTATCTCTATGTGTCTCTATGTATCTCTATGTATCTCTATGTGTCTCTATGTATCTCTATGTATCTCTATGTGTCTCTATGTATCTCTATGTATCTCTATGTATCTCTATGAGTCTCTATGTATCTCTATCTGTCTCTATGAGTCTCTATGTATATCTATGTGTCTCTATGTATCTCTATGCATCTCTATGAGTCTCTATGTATCTCTATGTATCTCTATGTGTCTCTATGTATCTCTATGTATCTCTATATATCTCTATGAGTCTCTATGTATCTCTATGTGTCTCTATGAGTCTCTATGAGTCTCTATGTATCTCTATGTATCTCTATGTATCTCTATGAGTCTCTATGTATCTCTATGTGTCTCTATGAGTCTCTATGAGTCTCTATGTATCTCTATGTGTCTCTATGTATCTCTATGTATCTCTATGAGTCTCTATGAGTCTCTATGTTTCTCTATGAGTCTCTATGTATCTCTATGTATCTCTATGAGTCTCTATGTGTCTCTATGTATCTCTATGTATCTCTATGTATCTCTATGAGTCTCTATGTATCTCTATGTGTCTCTATGTATCTCTATGTATCTCTATGTATCTCTATGAGTCTCTATGTATCTCTATGTATCTCTATGAGTCTCTATGTGTCTCTATGTATCTCTATGTATCTCTATGTGTCTCTATGAGTCTCTATGTATCTCTATGTGTCTCTATGTATCTCAATGAGTCTCTATGTATCTCTATGTGTCTCTATGAGTCTCTATGTATCTCTATGAGTCTCTATGTATCTCTATGAGTCTCTATGTATCTCTATGTATCTCTATATATCTCTATGTGTCTCTATGTATCTCTATGTATCTCTATATATCTCTATGAGTCTCTATGTATCTCTATGTATCTCTATGAGTCTCTATGTCTCTATGAGTCTCTATGTATCTCTATGAGTCTCTATGTATCTCTATGAGTCTCTATGTATCTCTATGAGTCTCTATATATATCTCTATGTATCTCTATGAGTCTCTATGTATCTCTATATATCTCTCTGTATCTCTATGTATCTCTATGAGTCTCTATATATCTATGTATCTCTATGAGTCTCTATGAGTCTCTATGTATCTCTATGAGTCTCTATGTATCTCTATGTATCTCTATGTGTCTCTATGTATCTCTATGTATCTCTATGTGTCTCTATGTATCTCTATGAGTCTCTATATATCTCTATGAGTCTCTATGTATCTCTATGAGTCTCTATATATCTCTATGTATCTCTGAGTCTCTATGGGTCTCTATGTATCTCTATGAGTCTCTATGTATCTCTATGTATCTCTATGTATCTCTATGTATCTCTATGTGTCTCTATGTATCTCTATATATCTCTATGTATCTCTATGAGTCTCTATGTATCTCTATGAGTCTCTATGTATCTCTATGTATCTCTATATATCTCTATGTGTCTCTATGTATCTCTATGTATCTCTATATATCTCTATGTATCTCTATATATCTCTATGAGTCTCTATGTATCTCTATGTGTCTCTATATATCTCTATGTATCTCTATGAGTCTCTATGTATCTCTATGTGTCTCTGTGTATCTCTATGTGTCTCTATGTATCTCTATGTATCTCTATGAGTCTCTATGTATCTCTATATATTTCTATGGGTCTCTATGTGTCTCTGTGTATCTCTATGTATCTCTATGTATCTCTGTGTATCTCTATGTGTCTCTATGTGTCTCTGTGTATCTCTATATATCTCTACGTATCTCTATGTGTCTCTATGTATCTCTATGTATCTCTATGAGTCTCTATGTATCTCTATGAGCCTCTATGTATCTCTATGTATCTCTATAAGTCTCTATGTATCTCTATGTATCTCTATGTGTCTCTAAGAGTCTCTATGAGTCTCTATGTATCTCTATATATCTCTATGCGTCTCTATGTATCTCTATGTATCTATATATATCTATGTATCTCTATGCATCTCTGTGAGTCTCTATATATCTCTATGTATCTCTATGAGTCTCTATATATCTCTATGTATCTCTATGAGTCTCTATGTATCTCTATGTATCTCTATGAGTCTCTATGTATCTCTATGAGTCTCTATGAGTCTCCGTTTGTCTCTATGTATCTCTATGTATCTCTATATATCTCTATGAGTCTCTATGTATCTCTATGCGTCTCTATGTATCTCTATGCGTCTCTATGTATCTCTATGAGTCTCTATATATTTCTATGTATCTCTATGTATCTCTATGAGTCTCTATGTATCTCTATGAGTCTCTATGTATCTCTATGAATCTCTATGTATCTCTATGTATCTCTATATATCTATATGAGTCTCTATGTATCTCTATATATCTCTATGAGTCTCTATATATCTCTATGAGTCTCTATGTATCTCTATGAGTGTCTATATATCTCTATGAGTCTCTACGTATCTCTGTGTATCTCTATGTGTCTCTATATATCTCTATGTATCTCTATGAGTCTCTATGTATCTCTATGTGTCTCTATGAGTCTCTATGAGTCTCTATGTATCTCTATGTGTATCTATGTATCTCTATGTATCTCTATGTGTCTCTATGTATCTCTATGTATCTCTATGTGTCTCTATGTATCTCTATGTATCTCTATGTATCTCTATGAGTCTCTATGTATCTCTATCTGTCTCTATGAGTCTCTATGAGTCTCTATGTATCTCTATGTGTCTCTATGTATCTCTATGCATCTCTATGAGTCTCTATGTATCTCTATGTATCTCTATGTATCTCTATGTATCTCTATGTATCTCTATGCATCTCTATGAGTCTCTATGTATCTCTATGTATCTCTATGTATCTCTATGTATCTCTATGTATCTCTATGAGTCTCTATGTATCTCTATGTGTCTCTATGAGTCTCTATGAGTCTCTATGTATCTCTATGTATCTCTATGTATCTCTATGAGTCTCTATGTATCTCTATGTGTCTCTATGAGTCTCTATGAGTCTCTATGTATCTCTATGTGTCTCTATGTATCTCTATGTATCTCTATGTATCTCTATGAGTCTCTATGAGTCTCTATGTTTCTCTATGAGTCTCTATGTATCTCTATGTATCTCTATGAGTCTCTATGTGTCTCTATGTATCTCTATGTATCTCTATGTATCTCTATGAGTCTCTATGTATCTCTATGTGTCTCTATGTATCTCTATGTATCTCTATGTATCTCTATGTATCTCTATGAGTCTCTATGTATCTCTATGTATCTCTATGTATCTCTATGAGTCTCTATGTTTCTCTATGTATCTCTATGTATCTCAATGAGTCTCTATGTGTCTCTATGTATCTCTATGTATCTCTATGTGTCTCTATGAGTCTCTATGTATCTCTATGTGTCTCTATGTATCTCAATGAGTCTCTATGTATCTCTATGTGTCTCTATGAGTCTCTATGTATCTCTATGAGTCTCTATGTATCTCTATGAGTCTCTATGTATCTCTATGTATCTCTATATATCTCTATGTGTCTCTATGTATCTCTATGTATCTCTATATATCTCTATGAGTCTCTATGTATCTCTATGAGTCTCTATGAGTCTCTCTGAACCACCTTCACTTTAACTTCGGATTCCGCCGAGGGCTCCGATTGGCCGTCGTCCATCACGTGATCCCCCTCGGGCCCCTCCCCCACGTCCTCGGGTCCTGCGCCCTCATTCGTTGAGCTGGGCTCCTCCCCCGGGCCCCCGGTGGCCTCGGATTGGTCGTCCTGCTGATCCGGGAGCAGCTCCGCGATTGGCTGGCTCTCGTCACCGGCCAATCCGAAGACGTCACTCTGTGGCACACCAGGTGGGTGAGTGAGTGAGTGGGTGAGTGGGTGAGTGAGTGGGTGGGTGAGTGGGTGAGTGGGTGGGTGAGTGGGTGAGTGGGTGAGTGAGTGGGTGACTGAGTGGGTGAGTGGGTGAGTGAGTGAGTGAGTGGGTGAGTGAGTGGGTGAGTGAGTGAGTGGGTGGGTGAGTGGGTGACTGAGTGGGTGAGTGGGTGAGTGAGTGGGTGAGTGAGTGAGTGGGTGGGTGAGTGGGTGACTGAGTGGGTGAGTGGGTGAGTGAGTGGGTGAGTGAGTGGGTGAGTGAGTGGGTGAGTGAGTGAGTGGGTGAGTGAGTGGGTGAGTGAGTGGGTGAGTGAGTGGGTGAGTGGGTGAATGGGTGGGTGAGTGAGTGGGTGAGTGAGTGGGTGAGTGAGTGAGTGGGTGAGTGGGTGAGTGAGTGAGTGAGTGGGTGAGTAAGTGAGTGAGTGGGTGAGTGAGTAAGTGAGTGAGTGGGTGGGTGAGTGTGTGACTGGGTGAGTGAGTGGGTGGGTGAGTGAGTGGGTGAGTGGGTGAGTGAGTGAGTGGGTGAGTGAGTGAGTGGGTGAGTGGGTGAGTGAGTGGGTGAGTGAGTGAGTGGGTGAGTGAGTGAGTGAGTGGGTGAGTGGGTGAGTGAGTGGGTGGGTGAGTGGGTGAGTGGTGAGTGAGTGAGTGGGTGAGTGGGTGAGTGGGTGAGTGAGTGAGTGGGTGAGTGAGTGGGTGGGTGAGTGAGTGAGTGAGTGGGTGAGTGGGTGAGTGAGTGGGTGGGTGAGTGGGTGAGTGAGTGGGTGAGTGAGTGGGCGAGTGAGTGGGTGAGTGAGTGGGTGAGTGAGTGAGTGAGTGGGTGAGTGGGTGAGTGAGTGGGTGAGTGAGTGGGTGAGTGAGTGGGTGAGTGGGTGAGTGAGTGGGTGAGTGAGTGGGTGGGTGGGTTAGTGAGTGAGTGGGTGAGTGGGTGAGTGAGTGGGTGAGTGGGTGAGTGAGTGGGTGAGTGAGTGGGTGGGTGGGTTAGTGAGTGAGTGGGTGAGTGGGTGAGTGAGTGGGTGGGTGAGTGAGTGGGTGAGTGAGTGGGTGAGTGAGTGGGTGAGTGAGTGAGTGAGTGGGTAGGTGAGTGGTGAGTGGGTGGGTGGGTGAGTGAGTGAGTGGGTGAGTGAGTGAGTGGGTGGGTGAGTGAGTGAGTGAGTGGGTGAGTGAGTGGGTGGGTGGGTGAGTGAGTGGGTGAGTGGGTGAGTGAGTGGGTGAGTGGGTGGGTGAGTGAGTGGGTGGGTGGGTGAGTGAGTGAGTGAGTGGGTGGGTGGGTGAGTGAGTGAGTGGGTGAGTGAGTGAGTGAGTGGGTGGGTGGGTGAGTGAGTGAGTGAGTGGGTGGGTGAGTGAGTGAGTGGGTGGGTGAGTGAGTGAGTGGGTGGGTGAGTGAGTGAGTGAGTGGGTGAGTGAGTGGGTGGGTGGGTGAGTGAGTGAGTGGGTGGGTGAGTGGGTGAGTGGGTGAGTGAGTGGGTGAGTGAGTGGGTGGGTGGGTGAGTGAGTGGGTGAGTGAGTGAGTGGGTGAGTGAGTGGTGGGTGAGTGGGTGGGTGAGTGGGTGAGTGGGTGGGTGAGTGAGTGAGTGGGTGGGTGGGTGGGTGAGTGAGTGGGTGGGTGAGTGAGTGGGTGAGTGAGTGAGTGGGTGAGTGAGTGGGTGGGTGAGTGGGTGGATGGGTGAGTGAGTGGGTGGGTGAGTGAGTGAGTGGGTGGGTGGGTGAGTGGGTGGGTGGGTGAGTGAGTGAGTGGGTGGGTGAGTGAGTGAGTGGGTGGGTGGGTGAGTGAGTGGGTGGGTGAGTGAGTGGGTGAGTGAGTGAGTGAGTGGGTGAGTGAGTGGGTGGGTGAGTGGGTGGATGGGTGAGTGAGTGGGTGGGTGAGTGAGTGAGTGGGTGGGTGGGTGGGTGAGTGAGTGGGTGGGTGGGTGAGTGAGTGGGTGAGTGAGTGAGTGGGTGAGTGAGTGGGTGAGTGAGTGGGTGGGTGGGTGGGTGAGTGAGTGGGTGGGTGAGTGAGTGAGTGAGTGGGGGGTGAGTGGGTGAGTGAGTGGGTGGGTGGGTGAGTGAGTGGGTGGGTGAGTGAGTGAGTGGGTGGATGGGTGGGTGAGTGGGTGAGTGAGTGGGTGGGTGGGTGGGTGAGTGAGTGAGTGGGTGGGTGGGTGGGTGAGTGAGTGAGTGGGTGGGTGGGTGAGTGAGTGAGTGGGTGGGTGGGTGGGTGAGTGGGTGAGTGGGTGAGTGAGTGGGTGGGTGAGTGAGTGAGTGGGTGGGTGGGTGAGTGAGTGAGTGGGTGGGTGGGTGAGTGGGTGAGTGGGTGGGTGAGTGAGTGAGTGGGTGGGTGGGTGGGTGAGTGAGTGAGTGGGTGGGTGGGTGGGTGGGTGGGTGAGTGGGTGGGTGAGTGGGTGGATGGGTGAGTGAGTGGGTGGATGGGTGGGTGAGTGGGTGAGTGAGTGGGTGGGTGGGTGGGTGGGTGAGTGAGTGAGTGGGTGGGTGGGTGGGTGAGTGAGTGAGTGAGTGGGTGGGTGGGTGGGTGAGTGAGTGAGTGGGTGGGTGGGTGGGTGAGTGGGTGAGTGGGTGAGTGAGTGGGTGGGTGAGTGAGTGAGTGGGTGGGTGAGTGAGTGGGTGAGTGAGTGAGTGGGTGAGTGAGTGGGTGAGTGAGTGAGTGGGTGAGTGAGTGGGTGAGTGGGTGAGTGAGTGGGTGAGTGGGTGGGTGAGTGAGTGAGTGAGTGGGTGGGTGGGTGAGTGAGTGAGTGAGTGGGTGGGTGGGTGGGTGAGTGAGTGAGTGGGTGGGTGGGTGGGTGAGTGAGTGAGTGGGTGAGTGAGTGGGTGGGTGAGTGGGTGGATGGGTGAGTGAGTGGGTGGATGGGTGAGTGAGTGGGTGGGTGAGTGAGTGGGTGGGTGGGTGAGTGAGTGAGTGAGTGGGTGGGTGAGTGAGTGGGTGGGTGGGTGGGTGAGTGAGTGAGTGGGTGGGTGGGTGGGTGAGTGGGTGAGTGGGTGAGTGAGTGGGTGGGTGAGTGAGTGAGTGAGTGGGTGGGTGAGTGAGTGAGTGAGTGGGTGGGTGGATGAGTGAGTGGGTGGGTGAGTGAGTGAGTGGGTGGGTGGGTGGGTGAGTGAGTGGGTGGGTGGGTGGGTGAGTGAGTGGGTGGGTAGGTGAGTGAGTGGGTGGGTGGGTGAGTGGGTGGGTGGGTGAGTGAGTGAGTGGGTGAGTGAGTGGGTGAGTGAGTGAGTGAGTGGGTGAGTGAGTGAGTGGGTAAGTGGGTGAGTGAGTGAGTGGGTGAGTGAGTGGGTGAGTGAGTGAGTGGGTGAGTGGTGAGTGAGTGAGTGAGTGGTGAGTGAGTGAGTGAGTGGATGAGTGGATGAGTGAGTGAGTGAGTGGGTGAGTGAGTGACTGAGTGAGGAGTGAGTGGTGAGTGGTGGTGAGTGAGTGGTGAGTGAGTGAGTGAGTGACTAAGTGAGTGAGTGACTGAGTGAGTGAGTGAGTTGGTGAGTGAGTGGGTGAGTGGGTGAGTGAGTGAGTGGGTGAGTGGGTGAGTGAGTGAGTGAGTGGGTGAGTGAGTGAGTGGGTGAGTGAGTGGGTGAGTGAGTGAGTGAGTGGGTGGGTGAGTGAGTGAGTGAGTGGGTGAGTGAGTGAGTGGGTGAGTGAGTGAGTGAGTGACTGAGTGAGTGGTGAGTGAGTGAGTGGTGAGTGAGTGGTGAGTGGTGAGGAGTGAGTGGTGAGTGGGTGGTGAGTGAGTTGGTGAGTGAGTGAGTGAGAGGTGGGTGGTGAGTGAGTGGTGAGTGAGTGGTGAGTGAGTGGTGAGTGAGTGAGTGAGTGGCTGAGTGAGTGACTGAGTGAGTAGGTGAGTGAGTGAGTGGTGAGTGAGTGGTGAGGAGTGAGTGAGTGGGTGAGTGAGTGAGTGAGTGGTGAGTGAGGAGTGAGTGGTGAAGAGTGAGTGAGTGGTGAGTGAGTGGTGGGTGGTGAGTGGTGAGTGGTGAGTGAGTGGTGAGGAGTGAGTAGTGAGTGAGTGGTGAGTGAGGAGTGAGTGGTGAGGAGTGGTGAGGAGTGGTGAGGAGTGAGTGGTGAGTGGTGACTGAGTGAGTGAGTGACTGGGTGAGTGAGTGGTGAGTGGTGAGGAGTGAGTGGTGAGGAGTGGTGAGGAGTGGTGAGGAGTGAGTGGTGAGTGGTGAGTGAGTGGCTGAGTGGGTGGCTGAGTGAGTGAGTGAGTGGTGAGTGAGTGAGTGAGTGGTGAGTGAGTGAGTGAGTTGGTGAGTGAGTGAGTGACTGAGTGACTGAGTGAGTGGTGAGTGACTGAGTGACTGAGTGAGTGAGTGAGTGGTGAGTGGTGAGTGGTGAGGAGTGGTGAGGAGTGAGTGGTGAGTGGTGAGTGAGTGGTGAGTGGGTGAGTGGGTGAGTGAGTGGGTGGGTAAGTGGGTGAGTGAGTGAGTGGGTGAGTGGTGAGTGGTGAGTGAGTGGTGAGTGAGTGAGTGGTGAGTGAGTGAGTGAGTGGCTGAGTGAGTGACTGAGTGAGTAGGTGAGTGAGTGAGTGGTGAGTGAGTGGTGAGGAGTGAGTGAGTGGGTGAGTGAGTGAGTGGGTGAGTGAGTGACTGAGTGACTGAGTGGGTGAGTGAGTGACTGAGTGGGTGAGTGAGTGGGTGAGTGGGTTGGTGAGTGAGTGAGTGGGTGAGTGAGTGAGTGGGTGAGTGAGTGAGTGAGTGACTGAGTGAGTGGTGAGTGAGTGAGTGGTGAGTGAGTGGTGAGTGGTGAGGAGTGAGTGGTGAGTGGGTGGTGAGTGAGTGGGTGAGTGAGTGGGTGAGTGAGTGAGTGAGTGGGTGAGTGGGTGAGTGGGTGAGTGAGTGGGTGAGTGAGTGGGTGAGTGGGTGAGTGAGTGAGTGGTGAGTGGTGAGGAGTGAGTGGTGAGTGGGTGGTGAGTGAGTTGGTGAGTGAGTGAGTGAGAGGTGGGTGGTGAGTGAGTGGTGAGTGAGTGAGTGGTGAGGAGTGAGGAGTGAGTGGTGAGTGAGTGGTGAGTGAGTGACTGAGTGACTGAGTGAGTGAGTGGTGAGTGACTGAGTGACTGAGTGACTGAGTGAGTGGTGAGTGGTGAGTGAGTGGTGAGTGAGTGGTGAGTGGTGAGTGAGTGGTGAGTGAGTGAGTGGCTGAGTGGTGAGGACCTCTAGACCATTATCGTGAGTGAATGTCCGAGTGGTGTTCAGCAGAGTCGAGATGGACGCAGCTCGGCATCGAGAGACACCGTGGAGACAGCAGAGAGACTCGGACGTGGACGGCCTGAGACAGAGACACAGTGAGACACAGACAGAGACACACAGGGTGAGACAGAGACACACAGTGAGACACACAGAGAGACACAGACACACAGAGACACACAGAGACACAGTGAGACACAGAGACACAGAGAGACACCGTGAAGGCAGCAGAGAGACTCGGACGTGGACGGCCTGAGACAGACACACAGTGAGACACAGACAGAGACACACAGGGTGAGACAGAGACACACAGTGAGACAGAGACACAGAGACACACAGAGACACACAGAGACACACAGACACACAGAGACAGAGAGACAGAGAGACACAGAGACACAGAGAGACACCGTGGAGACAGCAGAGAGACTCGGACGTGGACGGCCTGAGACAGACACACAGTGAGACACAGAGACAGAGACACACAGGGTGAGACACACAGAGACACACACAGAGACACAGAGACACAGTGAGACACAGAGACACAGAGAGACACCGTGGAGACAGCAGAGAGACTCGGACGTGGACGGCCTGAGACAGACACACAGTGACACAGAGACACAGTGAGACACAGATAGACACAGAGACACAGTGAGACACAGAGACACACAGTGACACACAGAGAGACACACAGAGACACAGAGACAGAGAGACAGAGACACAGAGACACACAGAGACACACAGTGACACACAGAGAGACACACAGAGACACAGAGACAGAGAGACAGAGACACAGAGACACACAGAGACACACAGAGACACACAGGGTGAGACAGAGACACACAGTGAGACACACAGAGAGACACAGACACACAGAGACACACAGTGAGACACACACAGAGACACACACAGAGACACAGAGACACAGTGAGACACAGAGACACAGAGAGACACCGTGGAGACAGCAGAGAGACTCGGACGTGGACGGCCTGAGACAGAGACACAGTGAGACACAGACAGAGACACACAGGGTGAGACAGAGACACACAGTGAGACACACAGAGAGACACAGAGACACACAGAGACACACAGAGACACACAGACACACAGAGACACAGAGAGACACAGAGACACAGAGAGACACCGTGGAGACAGCAGAGAGACTCGGACGTGGACGGCCTGAGACAGACACACAGTGAGACACAGACAGAGACACACAGGGTGAGACACAGACACACAGTGAGACACAGAGACAGAGACACACAGGGTGAGACACACAGAGACACACACAGAGACACACACAGAGACACAGAGACACAGAGACACAGAGAGACACCGTGGAGACAGCAGAGAGACTCGGACGTGGACGGCCTGAGACAAAGACAGAGACACAGAGACACAGAGACACAGAGACAGAGACACAGAGACACACAGGGTGAGACAGAGACACAGAGACACAGAGACACACAGTGAGACACACACAGAGACACAGACAGAGACACACAGGGTGAGACAGAGACACACAGTGAGACACACAGAGAGACACAGACACACAGAGACACACAGTGAGACACACACAGAGACACACAGAGACACAGTGAGACACAGAGAGACACCGTGGAGACAGCAGAGAGACTCGGACGTGGACGGCCTGAGACAGACACACAGAGACAGAGAGACACAGAGACAGAGACACAGAGACACACAGGGTGAGACAGAGACACAGAGACACAGTGAGACACAGAGAGACACAGTGAGACACAGAGACACAGAGACACACAGAGTGAGACACAGAGACACAGAGACACAGAGACACCATGGAGACAGCAGAGAGACTCGGACGTGGACGGCCTGAGACAGACACACAGTGAGACACAGACAGAGACACACAGTGAGACACAGAGACACACAGAGACACAGTGAGACACACAGAGACACAGAGACAGAGAGACAGAGACACAGAGACACACACAGTGAGACACACAGAGACACACAGAGACAGAGAGATAGAGAGACACACAGTGAGACACAGAGACACAGAGACACACAGTGAGACACAAAGACACACAGAGACACACAGAGACACACAGAGACAGAGACACACAGACACACAGAGACACACAGAGACACAGAGACACAGAGACAGAGACACAGAGACACACAGAGACACAGAGACACACAGTGAGACACAAAGACACACAGAGACACACAGAGACACACAGAGACAGAGACACACAGACACACAGAGACACACAGAGACACAGAGACACAGAGACAGAGACACACAGACACACAGAGACACACAGTGAGACACACACAGAGACACAGTGAGACACACAGAGACACACAGTGAGACACAGAGACACACAGAGACACAGTGAGACACACAGAGACACAGAGACAGAGACACAGAGACACCGTGAAGACAGCAGAGAGACTCAGACGTGGACGGCCTGAGACAGAGACAGAGACACAGAGACACACAGAGAGACACAGATAGACACAGAGACACAGTGAGACACAGAGACACACAGACACAGTGAGAGAGAGACACACAGAGACACAGACACACAGAGACACACAGACACACAGAGACACAGAGACACAGAGACACACAGAGACACACAGAGACACAGAGACACACAGAGACACAGAGACACACAGAGACACACAGAGACACACAGGGTGAGACAGAGACACACAGAGACACACACAGAGACACACAGAGACAGAGACACACAGTGAGACACACAGAGACACAGAGAGACACAGAGTGAGACACAGAGACAGTGAGACACAGAGACACCATGGAGACAGCAGAGAGACTCGGACGTGGACGGCCTGAGACAGAGACAGAGACAGAGAGACACAGAGACAGAGACACAGTGAGACACAGAGACAGAGACACAGTGAGACACAGAGACAGAGACACAGAGACACAGAGACACAGAGACAGAGACAAACAGAGACACACAGTGAGACACAGAGACACAGAGACACACAGTGAGACACAAAGACACACAGAGACACACAGAGACACACAGAGACAGAGACACACAGAGACACAGAGACACAGAGACAGAGACACAGAGACACACAGAGACACAGTGAGACACACAGAGACACACAGTGAGACACAGAGACACACAGAGACACAGTGAGACACACAGAGACACAGAGACAGAGACACAGAGAGACACCGTGGAGACAGCAGAGAGACTCGGACGTGGACGGCCTGAGACAGAGACAGAGACACAGAGACACAGAGAGACACAGATAGACACAGAGACACAGTGAGAGAGAGACACACAGAGACACAGACACACAGAGACACAGAGACACAGAGAGACACAGATAGACACAGAGACACAGTGAGACACAGAGACACACAGACACAGTGAGAGAGAGACACACAGAGACACAGACACACAGAGACACACAGACACACAGAGACACAGAGAGACTCACACAGAGACACACAGAGACACAGAGAGACACAGGGTGAGACAGAGACACACAGAGACACACAGAGACACACAGGGTGAGACAGAGACACACAGAGACACACAGAGACACAGAGACACAGAGAGACAGAGACACACAGTATATATGTGAGTGTATATCTATATATGTGTGTGTATATATGTGTGTGTGTATGAGACACAGTGAGACACAGAGACACACAGAGACACAGTGAGACACAGAGACACAGAGACACACAGAGACACAGAGACACACAGAGACACAGAGACACACAGAGACACACAGAGACACACAGTGTGAGACAGAGACAAAGAGACACACAGAGACACAGAGACAGAGACACACAGTGTGTGGATATATGTGTGTATATCTATATATGTATATATGTGTGTGTATCTATATATGTATATCTGTATGTGTATATATATGTATATGTGTGTGTATATCTATATATGTTTATGTGTATATATGTGTGTATCTATATATGTATATCTGTATATGTATATACGTATATATGTGTGTATATGTGTATGTGTATACATGTGTATATATCTATCTATCTATGTGTGTGTATATATGTATGTATATGTGTGTGTATGTATATGTGTATCTATATATGTATATGTGTGTGTATCTATGTATGTTTATATATGTGTATATCTATATATGTGTGTATCTATGTATGTATATCTGTATGTGTATATATAAGTATATGTGTGTATATCTATATATGTGTATGTGTATATATGTGTCTATATGTGTATGTGTATATGTATGTGTGTGTATGTATGTGTATATGTGTATATATCTATATGTGTGTGTATATCTATATATATGTGTATATATGTGTATGTATGTGTGTATATATGTATATCTACATGTATATATGTGTATATATGTATATATGTGTGTGTGTCTATCTATATATGTATATATGTATGTGTATATATGTATATCTATGCGTATATGTCTATATATGTATATGTGTGTACATATATGTGTGTATGTATATATGTGTATATCTGTATATATGTGTGTGTATGTGTATATATGTGTATATATGTATATCTGTATATGTAATATCTTTATGTATATATGTGTGTGTGTGTATGTGTATATATGTATCTATATGTATGTGTGTATATATATATGTATATGTGTGTGTATATATGTATATGTGTATCTATATATGTATCTATGTATATATCTATATGTATATATGTATACTGTATATATCTATATGTATCTTTGTGTATATATCTGTGTGTGTGTATATATGTTTATGTATATATCTATATATCTCTGTGTGTGTATCTATATATGTGTGTGTGTATATATCTATATATGTGTATACTGTATATGTGTATATATGTATCTCTGTGTGTATGTATATATGTGTATATATGTATATATCTATATGTGTGTATATATGTGTATATATATCTCTGTCGTGGGGAGCGGTGGTGTAGTGGTTAGCGCTACGCTGTGCTATGAACCTGGCGACCCGGGTTCGATTCCC
Source organism: Petromyzon marinus (assembly GCF_048934315.1). NCBI lineage: Eukaryota > Metazoa > Chordata > Hyperoartia > Petromyzontiformes > Petromyzontidae > Petromyzon > Petromyzon marinus. The sequence goes on along the minus strand of NW_027423702.1, from coordinate 45,503 downwards.
GCTCACGGCCAACACCAGTGACGATTATCTGAACCGGTCCCGGGCCTCCCCTAGGTCGACTCAGCCTCAAATGAGTACCTGGAGCGGTGTGTAAACATTGTCACTAGGGAGACAAAGGCGGTCGGGCGTGGTGCTGGCCACCCACCCCCTCGTGTACCGTTCCGGCCTTCATAGCTGGTGCTCGCTAACAGCACTTGCCCCTACAGTCTGTTACAGGCTACATGGGGGATCTTTGTCTTTGTCTTTATATATCTCTGTGTGTATATGTGTGTATGTGTATATATATGTATATCTATATATGTATAATTATATGTGTGTATATGTGTGTATATATGTATATATATGTACGTGTGTATATGTGTGTATATGTGTGTATATGTATCTATATATGTGTATATATGTATCTCTGTGTGTGTGTCTATATATATATCTATATGTGTATGTGTATATCTATATATCTATGTATCTATCTATGTATCTCTCTGTGTGTATATGTATATCTATATATGTGTATCTATATCTATATATGTGTGTATGTATGTATATATGTATATATACATATGTTTATAATGTATGTGTATATATGTATCTATATGTATATATATATGTGTATATATGTATATATATCTCTGTGTGTGTGTATATATGAATATATATCTATATGTGTGTATATATATGTATATGTGTATCTCTGTGTGTGTGTATATATATCTGTATATATGTGTGTGTATGTGTGTGTATCTATATATGTATATATCTATATGTGGTTATATCTATATATATATGTGTGTATATATGTGTGTGTATGTGTGTGTATCTATGTGTGTGTATCTATCTATGTGTGTGTATCTATATATGTGTGTGTATGTGTATATGTGTGTATATGTATATATGTATATGTGTATATCTATATATATACTCTACATGTATATGTGTGTATATGTGTATATCTATGTGTATATATGTATATATGTACGTGTGTATATGTGTGTATATGTATCTATATATGTGTATATCTATGTATATGTATATATGTATACTGTATATGTATCTATATATGTGTGTATGTATATCTGTGTGTGTGTATGTGTGTGTATCTATGTGTGTGTATCTATATCTATATATGTGTGTGTATGTGTATATGTGTGTCTATGTATATATATATGTATATGTGTATATCTATATATACTCTATATGTATATATCTGCGTGTGTGTGTATGTGTGTGTATCTATGTGTGTGTATCTATATATGTATATCTATATATATCTATATGTATATATATGTGTGTATATATATATCTCTGTGTGTGTATGTATATATGTGTATACTGTATGTGTATATATGTATAGCTATATGTATATATGTATATCTATATATATCTGTGTGTATGTATATATGTGTGTGTGTGTATGTGTGTGTATCTATGTGTGTGTATCTATATCTATATATATGTATATCTATATATATGTATATCTATATGTATATATCTATATGTGTGTATATATGTATATATATATATCTCTGTGTGTGTATGTATATATGTGTATATATCTATATATATATATATCTGTGTGTATGTATATCTATATATACTCTATATGTATATATCTATATGTATATATGTGTATATATCTATGTATATATCTACATATATGTGTGTGTATGTGTGTGTATCTATGTATATGTATATATGTATACTGTATATGTGTATATCTATATGTATATATGTATATATTATATCTATATGTATATATCTGTGTGTGTATGTATGTGTGTGTATCTATGTGTGTGTATATATGTATATATGTGTGTGTATGTATATATGTATCTATATATATACTCTATATCTATGTATATGTGTATATCTGTATATATCTCTGTGTGTATGTATATCTATATCTATGTATATATATATATATATCTGTGTGTGTATGTGTATGTATATATGTGTGTGTATATATATGTGTATATATCTATCTATATATCTGTGTGTATGTATATATCTATATATATGTGTATGTATATATGTGTGTGTGTGTGTGTATGTGTGTGTATCTATGTATATGTATATATGTATACTGTATATATGTATATCTATGTATCTATATATATATCTGTGTGTATGTATACATGTGTATATATCTATATATATCTGTGTGTATGTGTATATATGTATCTATATATATCTATATATCTCTGTGTGTATGTGTATATATCTATGTATATCTATATGTGTATATATCTGTGTGTGTATGTATATATGTGTATATATGTATCTATGTATATGTATATATATCTCTGTGTGTGTATGTATATATCTATATGTGTATATCTCTGTGTGTGTATGTATATATGTGTATATATGTGTATATATCTATCTATATATCTCTGTGTGTATGTGTATGTATATATCTATATATGTGTATATATGTGTGTGTATGTGTGTGTATCTATGCATATGTATATATGTATACTGTATATGTGTATATCTATCTGTATGTGTATGTATATATGTGTGTGTGTATGTGTGTATCTATGTATATATGTATACTGTATATGTGTATATATCTGTATGTGTATGTATATATGTGTGTGTGTATGTGTGTGTATCTATGTATATATGTATATATGTCCGGCAAAACAACCCCCTACCTCCTCGCGGTGCCGGATGGGCAACTCTGTCGTGGACAGTGCTGTGGGGGGAGTTCCAATTTTGATTGGCTCCTCCCCTCATGGCATATGTGTCCACCACAGGGGCTAAACGGGGGCTCTGGACGGGTGCGAGGGGCTGGTAACCCCTCCACCTTCAATTAATTACCACAAAACCACGAATTAAAGTGAAATATGTAACAACTAAGCTTGTGCCGGAGGCCCCGGGGGGCCAGGCGTCTATGACGTCTCCTGGCCAAACCCCAATTGGCGGAGCCAGGAGATTGAATACCTACCCTCGGGGCTACTCCAGAAACAACGAAAAGCCACTACGGGTGGCCACGTGGAATGTTCGAACGCTCACTGCAGAGGAGAGGCTGCCACTCCTCTGTCGGGAGCTGGACCGGTACCGCCTGGATCTATGCGGCATTCAGGAGGTCCGGTGGACCGGCTCTGGCTCCTGCCACCATGAGGGGTGGACAGTCCTCTACTCGGGGCAGCAGACTGCCAAACAACAGGGTGTGGGTCTTCTTTTGAACAAAAGAATGAAGGGGGCGTGGGAGCGTGGCGGTGAGGTGTGGGAAGCTGTAAGCCCCAGGCTACTTTGGGCTCGCCTTCCCATCAACCGGAGGCGAGGAATGGTGGTCGTGGTTACTTATGCCCCCACCGAAGATGAACATCCGTGGAGGGATGCAGGCAAAGCCGATGAGTCAGATGCCTTCTATGACCTCCTGTCACAGGTGCTGGCTAAAGTGGCCCCTCGGGATAGAGTCATCATGTTGGGTGACTTCAATGCCCGAGTTGGTCATGATACTGGCACCTGGTCTGGAGTGATTGGAGGGCATGGGCCAGATCAGCTCAATAACAACGGTAGGAGGCTGCTAGATTTTTGTGCAGCCCATGGGCTTGTAATTACCAACACGCTGTTCCGGCATCGGCGCATCCACACAACATCATGGATGCATGCCGGGTCCAAGCAAGAACATCTGCTGGACTACATAGTGACGGACCAGCGAATGCGAGCCCATGTCCTTGACACCAGGACCTACCGTGGAGCTGATCTGCCCTCTGACCATCGACTAGTCATCTGTAAGATGCGCCTGCCATTCTTCCACTCCGGTGGTGGGTGTACACCCAGGACCCCATTCCAACCTAAAGTGGCCTGGTCTCAGTTATCTGATGAAAGTTGCAAGCGAGAATTTCATCATCGCTTGCGGCTGGGATTGGCATCGTCCCCGACTCCTCCTGATGTCGAGGGTAAATGGGCGAGGTTTAGGACTGTGACTCATGCAGCTGCAATGGCTGCTTTGGGTACGCGGTCCAGACCTCCCCAGACACCCTGGATGACAGAGGAGTTGTTCAGGATGGTTGAGAAAAAGCGACAGGCCCACTGTCATCGGCTACAGAATCCCACGTCAGAGAATGAGGAGGCTTACCGCAGCCTTCGCTCGGAGGTTCGGAGAGCCGTGAGGCGCTGCAAGGATGGGTGGTGGTCGCGGGTTGCTGAGGAGATGGAGTCTGCCTCAGTGGCCCGTGATCACAAATCGCTATTTAACTCCATCAAAAAAGTAACCTGCAGCGCCACACCTATTACCATCATTAGGGGAAAAAACGGTGATCCAATTTCCGACCCCCAGGAACAGGTTCGCAGATTTGCTGAGCATTTCTGTGAGGTCCTGGGGGAGGGAAAATCCCACAGCCAGGAAAACATCGTGGCACAAAGTGAGGATGACCCTGCTGAGGCTGCGGTGCCTCAAATATTGGATGAAGTCACCCCCTGTGAGTGGCTGGCTGAGGTGCCATCTGCTGAGGAAGTATTGAAGGCGATCCGGAGTCTGAGACCAGGAAAGGCAGCGGGCAGAGATGATCTCCCAAGCGAAATGCTGAGGGAGGGTGGCGTTTGTGCACAGACTGCCCTATATGACATCATAACAACAGTCTGGACCACTGGACGGGTTCCGCAGGATTGGAAGGATGCCCTGGTGGTCCCCCTTTTTAAGAAGGGGGACCGCACAGACTGTAACAACTACAGGGGCATCTCACTCCTCAGTGTGCCGGGAAAGGTCCTGGCAAGGATTATTCAGCATCGCCTTGCCAGGCACGCTGAGGAGAGGCTTGCGGAGCCCCAATGCGGTTTCAGGAAAGGGCGGTCCTGCACAGATGCCATATTTTCTGTCCGTCTGCTACAGCAGAGGTGTAGGGAATTCCAACAAGACCTACATCTGTGCTTTATTGACCTGGTCAAGGCCTATGATACCATCAGTAGGCCTGGGCTCTGGGTCCTTCTTCGTGCTTTTGGAGTACCTGACCCTCTGCTCACGATCATTAAGGACCTTCATGATGGTGAGCGGGCCCGGGTAAAACTACGTGGCCGGGAGTCAGAGCCATTCCTTGTACACCTTGGGGTGCGACAGGGATGTCCTCTGGCTCCCACATTATTTAACATCTATTTTGACCACGTAGTTCGTGAAGCCTTCAATAGCTGTACCGGGGGAATCTCCATATGGTACAGATATAATGGGAGGCTAATCGATGCCCGGGTGCGGTCAAGGGATGGCTCCCTATTGCTCAACCACGTTATGTATGCTGATGACTTGGTAATAGCTGCTCAGTCAGAGGAGGAGTTGGAGACGCTGCTGCTGAGACTGGAGCGTGCCACTAAGAGGTGGGGCCTTACCATCAGCCCCACCAAAACTAAGCACCTGCCTGGGTATTTTGTACCATCGGACACTCCACCCCCACAACTCCCAATCGGTGATGGGGCAGTTGTGGAGAGAGTGGAGAGTTTCCCATACCTGGGCAGTGTGCTTATGACTGGCTCCAGTTTAACAGCAGAGGTCTCACTCCGAATCAGTCGAGCGGCAATATCTTTTCATCGGTTGCGTAACGCTGTGTGGAAGCTACCTGGTCTGTCGCTCCGCACTAAGCTTCAGGTCTTCTCGGCCACGGTCATTCCCTCCCTTCTCTACGCTTGCGAAACGTGGACCCCCCTAATGGAACATCTTCGCCGGTTAGAAACATTTAGGCTGACCTGCCTACGATCCATCCTGGGTTTAACCAGACTGGATTGTGTGAGGAGCTCACAAATCCTTGAAAGATCTGGGCAGGGTCCCATCGGTGAGTTCCTCCGGCAGGCAAGGCTGCGATGGCTGGGTCATGTAGCCCGCATGCCCAGCCACCGCATGCCGAAACAGCTTTTGTTTGGCCGGATTGAGGGGGCTAAGCGGGCGCGGCACGGGCTAGAGAAGAGATGGAGTGATGTGGTACAGGAGGACGTGGAGCTGAGTGGACTTGCCGATGACTGGTACCAGCGGTGTCAAGATCGGCCTCTGTGGAGGAGGCTCGTGAAGGATGCTACTGGGCAGTTGGAGGCAGTCGCCCTCCAACAACAACGGAGGGCGGAGGAGCGACGCTCACAACAGCGAGCGGAGCGCCGGGTGGCTAAAGCACAGCAGGTTGGCACAGTAGGGGGCACAGGTGGTGCATCAGCCAGTCATCTCAGTCAGTCGACCCGTGGCACCTGGGTCTGCCCCGTGACCTCCTGCCAGCGGGCGTTCGACACTTCACGTGGCCTCAGGGTGCACATAGCCTGGCACAAGCGTCGTGGTGACGTCACCGCCACTTAGTGGCGAATGGCGGTTGTTGTTGTTGTTGTATCTATGTATATATGTATACTGTATATGTGTATATCTATCTGTATGTGTATGTATATATGTGTGTGTGTGTATGTGTGTGTATCTATGTATATATGTATACTGTATATGTGTATATCTATCTGTATGTGTATGTATATATGTGTGTGTGTATGTGTGTGTATCTATGTATATATGTATACTGTATATGTGTATATCTATCTGTATGTGTATGTATATATGTGTGTGTGTATGTGTGTGTATCTATGTATATATGTATACTGTATATGTGTATATCTATCTGTATGTGTATGTATATATATGTGTGTGTGTGTATGTATCTATGTATATATGTATACTGTATATGTGTATATCTATCTGTATGTGTATGTATATATGTGTGTGTGTATGTGTGTGTATCTATGTATATGTATACTGTATATCTATCTGTATGTGTATGTATATATATGTGTGTGTGTATGTGTGTGTATCTATGTATATATGTATACTGTATATGTGTATATCTATCTGTATGTGTATGTATATATGTGTGTGTGTATCTATGTATATGTATATATGTATACTGTATATGTGTATATCTATCTGTATATGTATGTATATATGTGTGTGTGTATCTATGTATATATGTATACTGTATATGTGTATATCTATCTGTATATGTATGTATATATGTGTGTGTATCTATGTATATATGTATACTGTATATGTGTATATCTATCTGTATGTATATGTGTGTGTGTATGTGTGTGTATCTATGTATATATGTATACTGTATATGTGTATATATATCTATATGTGTATGTATATATGTGTGTATGTGTGTGTATCTATGTATATATGTATACTGTATATGTGTATATCTATCTGTATGTATATGTGTGTGTGTATGTGTGTGTATCTATGTATATATGTATACTGTATATGTGTATATATATCTATATGTGTATGTATATATGTGTGTGTATGTGTGTGTATCTATGTATATATGTATACTGTATATGTGTATATATATCTATATGTGTATATCTGTGTGTGTGTATGTGTGTGTATCTATGTATATATGTATACTGTATATGTGTATATCTATCTGTATGTGTATGTATATATGTGTGTGTGTGTATCTATGTATATATGTATACTGTATATGTGTATATATATCTATATGTGTATATATGTGTGTGTGTATGTGTGTGTATCTATGTATATATGTATACTGTATATGTGTATATATATCTATATGTGTATGTATATATGTGTGTGTGTGTATCTATGTATATATGTTGACTGTATATGTGTATATATATATCTGTATGTATATATCTGCGTGTGTGTGTGTGTCACCGTGTCCTAGCCATGCCACGTAGTAGACTGTCTGACGCCAGAAGGAAGGGAGAGACCCCCCTCTCGAATGCCACGCGAAGTCGCTCAGCCTTCAGAAGGCGAAACAGCTCCTCCTACACACTCACAGAGATACATAGAGATACACACAGAGATATATAGAGATATATAGAGATACACAGAGATACACACAGAGATATATAGAGACTCATAGATATATAGAGATACAGAGAGATACATAGAGATACACAGAGAAATATAGAGATACATAGCTATATAGAGATATATAGAGATACATAGAGATATATAGAGATATATAGAGATATAGAGATATATAGAGACTCATAGAGATACATAGAGATATATAGAGATACATAGAGATATATAGAGACTCATAGAGATACATAGAGATACATAGAGATACATAGAGATATATAGAGACTCATAGAGATACATAGAGATATATAGAGACTCATAGAGATATATAGAAATACATAGAGATACATAGAGATATATAGAGATACATAGAGATATATAGAGATATATAGAGATACATAGATATATATAGATACTCATAGAGATACATAGAGATATATAGAGATACATAGAGACACATAGAGACTCATAGAGACTCATAGAGATACATAGCAATACATAGAGATACATAGAGATACACAGAGATACATAGAGATACAGAGATACATAGAGATACATAGAGATACATAGAGACGCATAGAGATACATAGAGATATATAGAGATACATAGAGATACATAGAGATATAGAGATATACATAGAGATATATAGAGATATAGAGAGATATATAGAGATACAGAGATATATAGAGATACATAGAGATACCTAGAGACATATAGAGATACACATAGAGATATATAGAGATACATAGAGATACATAGAGATATATAGAGATACATAGAGACACATAGAGATACATAGAGACTCATAGAGATACATAGAGATATATAGAGATATATAGAGACTCATAGAGATACATAGAGATATATAGAGATACACAGAGATACACACAGAGAGATATAGAGACATATAGAGATACATAGAGATACATAGAGATACACACAGAGATATATAGAGACTCATAGATATATAGAGATACAGAGAGATACATAGAGATACACAGAGAAATATAGAGATACATAGCTATATAGAGATATATAGAGATACATAGAGATATATAGAGATATATAGAGATATAGAGATATATAGAGACTCATGGAGATACATAGAGATATATAGAGATACATAGAGATATATAGAGACTCATAGAGATACATAGAGATATATAGAGATACATAGAGATATATAGAGACTCATAGAGATACATAGAGATATATAGAGACTCATAGAGATATATAGAAATACATAGAGATACATAGAGATATATAGAGATACATAGAGATATATAGAGATATATAGAGATACATAGATATATAGAGACTCATAGAGATACATAGAGATATATAGAGATACATAGAGACACATAGAGACTCATAGAGATACATAGCAATACATAGAGATACATAGAGATACACAGAGATACATAGAGATACAGAGATACATAGAGATACATAGAGATACATAGAGACGCATAGAGATACATAGAGATATATAGAGATACATAGAGATACATAGAGATATAGAGATATACATAGAGATATATAGAGATATAGAGAGATATATAGAGATACAGAGATATATAGAGATACATAGAGATACCTAGAGACATATAGAGATACACATAGAGATATATAGAGATACATAGAGACACATAGAGATACATAGAGACTCATAGAGATACATAGAGATATATAGAGATATATAGAGACTCATAGAGATACATAGAGATATATAGAGATACACAGAGATACACACAGAGAGATACAGAGACATATAGAGATACATAGAGATACATAGATACATAGAGATACACACAGAGATATATAGAGACTCATAGATATATAGAGATACAGAGAGATACATAGAGATACACAGAGAAATATAGAGATACATAGCTATATAGAGATATATAGAGATACATAGAGATATATAGAGATATATAGAGATATAGAGATATATAGAGAATCATAGAGATACATAGAGATATATAGAGATACATAGAGATATACAGAGACTCATAGAGATACATAGAGATATATAGAGATACATAGATATATAGAGACTCATAGAGATACATAGAGATATATAGAGACTCATAGAGATATATAGAAATACATAGAGATACATAGAGATATATAGAGATGCATAGAGACTCATAGAGATACATAGAGATACATAGAGATATATAGAGATACATAGAGATATAGAGATACATAGAGATATATAGAGATACATAGAGATACATAGAGATATATAGAGACTCATAGAGATGCATAGAGATATATAGAGATACATAGAGATATATAGAGACTCATAGAGATACATAGAGATATAGAGATACATAGAGATATATAGAGATGCATAGAGATATATAGAGATACATAGAGATATATAGAGATATATAGAGACTCATAGAGATACACACAGAGATACACATATAGATATATAGAGATATATAGAGATATATAGATATATAGAGATATATAGAGACACATAGATATATAGAGATAGATAGAGATACATAGAGATACACACAGAGATATATAGAGATATAAAGAGATACATAGAGATACATAGAGATACATAGATATATAGAGATAGATAGAGATACATAGAGATACACACAGAGATATATAGAGATACATAGAGATACACACAGAGATATATAGAGATACATAGAGATACATAGAGATACATAGAGATACATACAGAGATATACAGAGATACATAGAGATACACAGATATATACAGAGATACATAGAGATACATAGAGATGCATAGAGATACATAGACATACATAGAGATATATAGAGATGCATAGATATATAGAGATACATAGAGATACACACAGAGATATATAGAGATATACAGAGATACATAGAGATACAGAGATACATAAAGATACACATAGAGACACACAGAGATACACAGAGATACACATAGAGATATATAGACATACAGAGATACATAGAGATACATAGACATACAGATATATATATAGAGATACATAGAGATACACAGAGATACAGAGATACATAGAGATGCATAGAGATGCAGAGAGATACATAGACATACATAGAGATATATAGAGATACATAGATATATAGAGATACATAGAGATACACACAGAGATACATAGAGATACATAGAGATACATAGAGACACATAGAGATATACAGAGATACACAGAGATACATAGAGATATATAGAGATACATAGAGATACATAGAGACACATAGAGATACACAGAGATACATAGAGACACATAGAGATACATAGAGATATAGAGATACATAGAGATACATAGAGAATCATAGAGATACATAGAGATACTTAGAGATATATAGAGATACATAGAGATACATAGAGACACATAGAGACACATAGAGATACATAGATATCCATAGAGATACATAGAGATACATAGATAATCATAGAGATACATAGAGATACTTAGAGATATATATAGAGATACATAGAGATATATAGATATATAGAGACTCATAGAGATACATAGAGATACATAGAGACTCATAGAGATACATAGAGATACATAGAGACTCATAGAGATACATAGAGATACATAGAGATACATAGAGATACATAGAGATATATAGAGACTCATAGAGATACATAGAGACACATAGAGATACATAGAGATACATAGAGATATATAGAGACACACAGAGATATATAGAGATATATAAAGACTCATAGAGATACATAGAGATATATAGAGACTCATAGAGATACATAGAGACTCATAGAGACACACAGATATACATAGAGATATATAGAGACTCATAGAGATACATAGAGATACATAGAGATACATAGAGACTCATAGAGATACCTAGAGATACACAGAGATACACACACAGCTCCTCCTAGACACACGCAGAGATACATAGAGAGATACAGAGATACACATACAGAGATACACACAGAGATACACACAGAGAGGGATACACACAGAGATACATACACAGAGATACACACAGCGAGATACAGAGATACACAGAGATACATATACAGAGATACACACAGAGATACACACAGATATACACACAGAGAGGGATACACACAGAGATACATACACAGAGATACACACAGCGAGATACAGAGATACACAGAGATACATATACAGAGATACACACAGAGAGATACACAGAGAGATACACACAGAGATACACACAGAGATACACACAGAGAGGGATACACAAAGAGATACACAGAGAGATACACACAGAGATACACACAGAGATACACACAGAGAGGGATACACAAAGAGATACACACAGAGATACATAGAGATATACAGAGATACACACAGAGATACACACAGAGAGATACACAGAGAGGGATACACAAAGAGATACACATAGATACACACAGAGAGATACACAGAGAGATACACAGATAGATACACACAGAGATACATAGAGATATACAGAGATACATGAGATACACACACAGTGATACACACAGAGAGATATATACACAGAGAGATATACATAGAGATATACACAGAGAGATACATAGAGATATACACAGAGATATACACAGAGAGATATACACAAAGAGATATACACAGAGAGATACACAGAGAGATATACGTAGAGATATACAGAGAGATATACACAGAGAGATACATAGAGATATACACAGAGAGATACATAGAGATGCACATACACAGAGAGATACAGAGAGATACAGAGAGATATACAGAGATACACAGAGAGATACATAGAGATATACACACAGATATACACAGAGATATACACACAGAGATACACACAGAGATACACAGATATATACACAGAGAGATACATAGAGATATACACAGAGAGATATACACAGCGAGATACATAGATATATACACAGAGAGATATACACAGAGAGATACAGAGATATACACAGAGATATACACACAGATATACACAGATATACACAGAGATACACAGAGAGATACATAGAGATATATACACACAGATATACACAGAGATACACACAGAGATACACACACAGAGATACATAGAGATACAGAGATTCACAGAGATACATAGAGATATACACAGAGATACACAGAGAGATACATAGATATACACAGAGAGATATACACAGAGAGATATACACAGAGAGATACAGAGATATACACAGAGAGATATACACAGAGAGATACACAGAGAGATATACACAGAGAGATACACAGAGAGATATACATAGAGATATACATAGAGATATACACAGAGAGATATACACAGAGATATACACAGAGAGATATACATAGAGATATACACAGAGAGATATACACAGAGATATACATAGAGATATACACAGGGAGATATACACAGAGAGATACATAGAGATACACATACACAGAGAGATACAGAGAGATACAGAGAGATATACAGAGATACACAGAGAGATACATAGAGATATATAGAGATACATAGAGATGCATAGAGACACATAGAGATACACAGAGATACACACAGAGATACACACACAGAGATACATAGAGATACAGAGATTCACAGAGATACATTGAGATATACACAGAGATACACAGAGAGATACATAGATATACACAGAGAGATATACACAGAGAGATATACACAGAGAGATACAGAGATATACACAGAGAGATACACAGAGATATACACAGAGAGATACACAGAGAGATATACACAGAGAGATACACAGAGAGATATACATAGAGATATACATAGAGATATACACAGAGAGATATACACAGATATATACACAGAGAGATATACATAGAGATATACACAGAGAGATATACACAGAGATATACATAGAGATATACACAGAGAGATATACACAGAGAGATACATAGAGATACACATACACAGAGAGATACAGAGAGATACAGAGAGATATACAGAGATACACAGAGAGATACATAGAGATATATACACACAGATATACACAGAGATATACACACAGAGATACACACAGAGATACATAGAGATATATACACACAGCTATACACAGATATATACACACAGAGATACACACAGAGATACATAGAGATATATACACACAGATATACACAGAGATATACACACAGAGATACACACAGAGAGATACACAGATATATACACAGAGAGATACATAGAGACATACACACAGAGATATACACAGAGAGATACAGAGAGATATACACAGAGATATACACAGAGAGATACAGAGAGATACACATACACAGAGAAATACAGAGAGATACAGAGAGATATACACAGAGAGATATACACAGAGAGATACATAGAGATATATACACACAGATATACACAGAGATATACACACAGAGATACACACAGAGATACACAGAGAGATATACAGAGAGATATACACAGAGAGATATACACAGAGAGATACACAGAGAGATATACACAGAGATATACACAGAGAGATATACACAGAGAGATATACACAGAGAGATATACAGAGAGATATACAGAGAGATACATAGATATATACACAGAGAGATACATAGAGATACACAGAGATATACACACAGAGATACACACAGAGAGATACACAGAGATACATAGAGATACACACACAGAGATATACACACAGATATACACACAGAGATATACACAGATATATACACACAGAGATATACACACAGATACATAGAGATATACACGGAGAGATACATAGAGATACAGAGATACACACAGATACACACACAGAGATATACACAGAGATATACACAGAGACACACAGAGAGATACACACAGAGATACACACAGAGATATACACACAGAGATATACACACAGAGATATACACACAGAGATACATAGAGATACAGAGATACACAGAGATACATAGAGATATACACATAGATACACACATATATACACACACAGAGATACACACAGAGATACACATAGATACAGAGATATATACACACACACATAGATACACAGATATATACACACACATAGATACACAGAGATATATACACACACAGAGATACACACAGAGATACACACAGAGATACATAGAGATACAGAGATACACAGAGATACATAGAGATATACACATAGATACACAGAGAGATACACACAGAGATACACACAGAGATACACATAGAGATACATAGAGATACAGAGACACACAGAGATACAGAGATATACACATAGATACACAGAGATATATACACACACAGAGATACATAGAGATATACACATAGAGATAGAGATATATACACACAGAGAGATACACACAGAGAGATACACACACAGAGATACACAGAGAGATACACACACAGAGATACACAGAGAGATACACATAGATACACAGAGATACATACACACAGAGATACACACAGAGATACACACAGAGATACAAAGAGATACAGAGATACACAGAGATACATAGAGATATACACATAGATACACAGAGATATATACACACACAGAGATACACAGAGATACACACAGAGATACATAGAGATACAGAGATACATAGAGATATACACATAGATACACAGAGATACACACAGAGATACACAGAGATACAGAGACACACAGAGATACAGAGATATACACATAGATACACAGAGATATATACACACACAGAGATACATAGAGATATACACATAGAGATAGAGATATATACACACAGAGAGATACACACAGAGAGATACACACACAGAGATACACAGAGAGATACACACACAGAGATACACAGAGAGATACACATAGATACACAGAGATACATACACACAGAGATACACACAGAGATACACACAGAGATACAAAGAGATACAGAGATACACAGAGATACATAGAGATATACACATAGATACACAGAGATATATACACACACAGAGATACACAGAGATACACACAGAGATACATAGAGATACAGAGATACACAGAGATACATAGAGATATACACATAGATACACAGAGATACACACAGAGATACACAGAGATACAGAGACACACAGAGATACAGAGATATACACATAGATACACAGAGATATACACACACAGAGATACATAGAGATATACACATAGAGATAGAGATATATACACACAGAGAGATACACACAGATATATACACATAGATACACGGTGGTGACTTTACCCAAAGAACCAACAATATGAATCCCTGCAGCCACGAAAGCTTTAAATCAAGAATAATAATAATATCTGGGGAAGTTCGGCGGCCCGGATTAAAAAGCCCAAAAGTTCGGCCCGGGGGCCGAAACTTTGCCCACGCCTGGGACGGAGCCTGGCGCTAGGCCTAGAAGCCTGTGGCTAGGCCTGGAAGCCTGGGGCCTAGGCCTAGAGCCTGGGGGCTAGGCCTGGGGCTAGGCCTAGAAGCCTTGGGGTAGGCCTGGAAGCCTGGGCGCTAGGCCTAGAAGCCTGGGGCTAGGCCTGGAAGCCTGGGGCCTAGGCCTAGAGCCTGGGGGCTAGGCCTGGGGCTAGGCCTAGAAGCAATTGGGGGCTAGGCCTGGAAGCCTGGGGGCTAGGCCTGGAAGCCTGGGGGCTAGGCCTGGAAGCCTGGGGGCTAGGCCTGGAAGCCTGTGGGCTAGGCCTGGAAGCCTGGGGGCTAGGCCTGGAAGCCTGGGGAATAGGCCTAGAGCCTGGGGGCTAGGCCTGGGGCTAGGCCTAGAAGCCTTGGGCTAGGCCTTCAAGCCTGGGAGCTAGGCCTGGAAGCCTGGGGGCTAGGCCTGGAAGCCTGGGGGCTAGGCCTGGAAGCCTGGGGCCTAGGCCTAGAGCCTGGGGGCTAGGCCTGCGGCTAGGCCTAGAAGCCTTGGGGTAGGCCTGGAAGCCTGGGGGCTAGGCCTGGAAGCCTGGGGGCTAGGCCTGGAAGCCTGGGGGCTAGGCCTAGAGCCTGGGGGCTAGGCCTGCGGCTAGGCCTTGAAGCCTTGGGGTAGGCCTGGAAGCCTGGGCGCTAGGCCTGGAAGCCTGGGGGCTAGGCCTGGAAGCCTGGGGGCTAGGCCTGGAAGCCTGGGGCCTAGGCCTAGAGCCTGGGGGCTAGGCCTGCGGCTAGGCCTAGAAGCCTTGGGGTAGGCCTGGAAGCCTGGGGGCTAGGCCTGGAAGCCTGGGGGCTAGGCCTGGAAGCCTGGGGGCTAGGCCTGGAAGCCTGGGGGCTAGGCCTGCGGCTAGGCCTAGAAGCCTTGGGGTAGGCCTGGAAGCCTGGGCGCTAGGCCTAGAAGCCTGGGGCTAGGCCTAGAAGCCTGCGGCTAGGCCTAGAAGCCTGGGGCCTAGGCCTAGAGCTTGGGGGCTAGGCCTGGGGCTAGGCCTGGAAGCCTGGGGCCTAGGCCTGGAAGCCTGGGGCCTAGGCATAGAGCCTGGGGGCTAGGCCTGGAAGCCTGGGGGCTAGGCCTGGAAGCCTGGGGGCTAGGCCTGGGGCTAGGCCTGGAAGCCTGGGGGCTAGGCCTGGAAGCCTGGGCACTAGGCCTGGAAGCCTGGGGGCTAGGCCTGGAAGCCTGGGGCCTAGGCCTAGAGCCTGGGGGTTAGGCCTGCGGCTAGGCCTAGAAGCCTTGGGGTAGGCCTGGAAGCCTGGGGGCTAGGCCTGGAAGCCTGGCGCTAGGCCTAGAAGCCTGTGGCTAGGCCTGGAAGCCTGGGGCCTAGGCCTAGAGCCTGGGGGCTAGGCCTGGGGCTAGGCCTAGAAGCCTTGGGCTAGGCCTGGAAGCCTGGGGCCTAGGCCTAGAGCCTGGGGGCTAGGCCTGGGGCTAGGCCTAGAAGCCTTGGGGTAGGCCTGGAAGCCTGGGGGCTAGGCCTGGAAGCCTGGGGGCTAGGCCTGGAAGCCTGGGGCCTAGGCCTAGAGCCTGGGGGCTAGGCCTGGGGCTAGGTCTGGAAGCCTGGGGGCTAGGCCTGGAAGCCTGGGGGCTAGGCCTGGAAGCCTGGGGCCTAGGCCTAGAGCCTGGGGCTAGGCCTGGAAGCCTGGGGGCTAGGCCTGGAAGCCTGGGGGCTAGGCCTAGAGCCTGGGGCTAGGCCTGGAAGCCTGGGGCCTAGGCCTAGAGCCTGGGGGCTAGGCCTGGGGCTAGGCCTAGAAGCCTTGGGCTAGGCCTTGAAGCCTGGGGGCTAGGCCTGGAAGCCTGGGGGCTAGACCTAGAAGCCTGGGGCTAGGCCTGGGGCTAGGCCTAGAGCCTGGGGGCTAGGCCTGGAAGCCTGGGGCTAGGCCTGGGGCTAGGCCTAGAGCCTGGGGCTAGGCCTAGAAGCCTGGGGCTAGGCCTAGAGGCCTGGGGCTAGGCCTAGAGTCTGGGGCTAGGCCAAGAGCCTGGGGCTAGGCCTGGGGCTAAGCCTAGAAGACTTGGGCTAGGCCTGGAAGCCTGGGGGCTAGGCCAAGAGCCTGGGGCTAGGCCTAGAGCCTGGGGCTAGGCCTGGGGCTAAGCCTAGAAGCCTTGGGCTAGGTCTGGAAGCCTGGGGGCTAGGCCTGGAAGCCTGGGGGCTAGACCTAGAAGCCTGGGGCTAGGCCTGGGGCTAGGCCTAGAGCCTGGGGGCTAGGCCTGGAAGCCTGGGGCTAGGCCTGGGGCTAGGCCTGGGGCTAGGCCTAGAGTCTGGGGCTAGGCCTAGAAGCCTGGGGCTAGGCCTAGAGCCTGGGGCTAGGCCTAGAGCCTGGGGCTAGGCCTAGAAGCCTGGGGCTAGGCCTAGAGGCCTGGGGATAGGCCTAGAGTCTGGGGCTAGGCCTAGAGCCTGGGGCTAGGCCTGGGGCTAAGCCTAGAAGCCTTGGGCTAGGCCTGGAAGCCTGGGGGCTAGGCCAAGAGCCTGGGGCTAGGCCTAGAGCCTGGGGCTAGGCCTGGGGCTAAGCCTAGAAGCCTTGGGCTAGGCCTGGAAGCCTGGGGGCTAGGCCTGGAAGCCTGGGGCTAGGCCTGGGGCTAGGCCTGGGGCTAGGCCTAGAGTCTGGGGCTAGGCCTAGAAGCCTGGGGCTAGGCCTAGAGCCTGGGGCTAGGCCTAGAGCCTGGGGCTAGGCCTAGAAGCCTGGGGCTAGGCCTAGAGGCCTGGGGATAGGCCTAGAGTCTGGGGCTAGGCCTAGAGCCTGGGGCTAGGCCTGGGGCTAAGCCTAGAAGCCTTGGGCTAGGCCTGGAAGCCTGGGGGCTAGGCCAAGAGCCTGGGGCTAGGCCTAGAGCCTGGGGCTAGGCCTGGGGCTAAGCCTAGAAGCCTTGGGCTAGGCCTGGAAGCCTGGGGGCTAGGCCTGGAAGCCTGGGGGCTAGACCTAGAAGCCTGGGGCTAGGCCTGGGGCTAGGCCTAGAGCCTGGGGGCTAGGCCTGGAAGCCTGGGGTTAGGCCTGGGGCTAGGCCTGGGGCTAGGCCTAGAGCCTGGGGCTAGGCCTAGAAGCCTGGGGCTAGGCCTAGAGCCTGGGGCTAGGCCTAGAGCCTGGGGCTAGGCCTAGAAGCCTGGGGCTAGGCCTAGAGGCCTGGGACTAGGCCTAGAGCCTGGGGCTAGGCCTAGAGCCTGGGGGCTAGGCCAAGAGCCTGGGGCTAGGCCTAGAGCCTGGGGCTAGGCCTAGAGCCTGGAGCTAGGCCTAGAGCCTGGGGGCTAGGCCTAGAGCCTGGGGGCTAGGCCTAGAAGCCTGGGGGCTAGGCCTAGAAGCCTGGGGGCTAGGCCTAGACGCCGGGGGATAGGCCCGGAGCCTGGGGGCTAGGCCTAGAAGCCTGGGGCTAGGCCAAGAGCCGGGGGGATAGGCCAAGAGCCTGGGGGCTAGGCCAAGAGCTGAGGGGCGTGGCTGTGCGTAAGGGGCGTGGCTGAGTGAGGGGCGTGGCTGTGAGTAAGGGGCGTGGCTGAGGGGCGTGGCTGTGAAAGGCGTGGCTGAGGGGCGTGGCTGTTCGTGAGAGGCCTGGCTGTGAGTGAGGGACGTGGCTGAGGGGCGTGGCTGTGGCTGAGGAGCGTGGCTGTGAGTGAGGGGCGTTGCTGTGAGTGAGGGGCGTGGCTATGAGTAAGGGGCGTGGCTGTGAGTGAGGGGCGTGGCTGTGAGTGAGGGGCGTGGCTGTGAGTGAGGGGCGTGGCCGAGGGGCGTGGCTGTGAGGGGCGTGGCTGTGAATGAGGGGCGTGGCTGAGAGTTAGGGGCGTGGCTGTGAGTAAGGGGCGTGGCTGAGGGGCGTGGCTGTGAGTGAGGGGCGTGGCTGTGAGTGAGGGGCGTGGCTGTGAGGGGCGTGGCTGTGAGTGAGGGGCGTGGCTAAGGGGCGTGGCTGTGAGTGAGGGGCGTGGCTGAGGGGCGTGGCTGTGAGGGGCGTGGCTGTGAGTGAGGGGCGTGGCTGAGGGGCGTGGCTGAGGGGCGTGGCTGTGAGTGAGGGGCGTGGTTTTGAGTGAGGGGCGTGACTGTGAGTGAGGGGCGTGGCTGAGGGGCGTGGCTGAGGGGCGTGGCTGAGGGGCGTGGCTGAGGGGCGTGGCTGTGAAAGGCGTGGCTGAGGGGCGTGGCTGTGAGTGAGGGACGTGGCTGAGGGGCGTGGCTGTGAGTGAGGGGCGTGGCTGTGAGTGAGGGGCGTGGCTGTGAGTGATGGGCGTGGCTGTGAGTGAGGGGCGTGGCTGTGTGTGAGGGGCGTGGCTGTGAGTGAGGGGCGTGGCTGAGAGGCGTGGCTGTGAGTGAGGGGCGTGGCTGTGAGTAAGGGGCGTGGCTGTGAGTGAGGGGCGAGGCTATGAGTGAGGGGCGTGGCTGAGGGGCGTGGCTGTGAGTGAGGGGCGTGGCTGTGGGTAAGGGGCGTGGCTGAGGGGCGTGGCTGTGAGTTAGAGGCGTGGCTGTGAGTAAGGGGCGTGGCTGAGGGGCGTGGCTGTGAGTGAGGGGCGTGGCTGTGAGTGAGGGGCGTGGCTGAGAGGCGTGGCTGTGAGTGAGTGGCGTGGCTGAGGGACGTGGCTGTGAGTGAGGGGCGTGGCTGTGAGTGAGGGACGTGGCTGAGGGGCGTGGCAGAGGGGCGTGGCTGTGGCTGAGGGGCGTGGCTGTGAGTGAGGGGCGTGGCTGTGAGTGAGGGGCGTGGCTGAGGGGCGTGGCTGTGAGTAAGGGGCGTTGCTGAGGGGCGTGGCTGTGAGTAAGGGGCGTGGCTGTGAGTGAGGGGCGTGGCTGTGAGTGAGGGGCATGGCTGTGAGTTGGGGGCGTGGCTGTGAGTGAGGAGCGTGGCTGTGGGGCGTGGCTGTGAGTAAGGGGCGTGGCTGTGAGTGAGGGGCGTGGCTGTGAGTGAGGGGCGTGGCTGAGGGGCGTGGCTGTGAGTAAGGAGCGTGGCTGTGAGTGAGGGGCGTGGCTGTGAGTGAGGGGCGTGGCTGAGGGGCGTGGCTGAGGGGCGTGGCTGTGAGTTGGGGGCGTGGCTGTGAGTGAGGGGCGTGGCTGAGGGGCGTGGCTGTGAGTTGGGGGCGTGGCTGTGAGTGAGGAGCGTGGCTGAGCGGCGTGGCTGTGAGTAAGGGGCGTGGCTGTGAGTGAGGGGCGTGGCTGTGGCTGAGGGGCGTGGCTGTGAGTGAGGGGCGTGGCCGTGAGTGAGGGGCGTGGCTGTGAGTGAGAGGCGTGGCTGAGGGGCGTGGCTGTGAGTAAGGGGCGTGGCTGTGAGTGAGGGGCGTGGCTGTGGCTGAGGGGCGTGGCTGTGAGTTGGGGGCGTGGCTGTGAGTAAGGGACGTGGCTGTGAGTGAGGGGCGTGGCTGTGGCTGAGGGGCGTGGCTGTGAGTTGGGGGCGTGGCTGTGAGTAAGGGACGTGGCTGTGAGTGAGGGGCGTGGCTGAGGGGCATGGCTGTGAGTAAGGGGCATGGCTGTGAGTGAGGGGCGTGGCTGTGGCTGAGGGGCGTGGCTGTGAGTTGGGGGCGTGGCTGTGAGTAAGGGACGTGGCTGTGAGTGAGGGGCGTGGCTGTGGCTGAGGGGCGTGGCTGTGAGTTGGGGGCGTGGCTGTGAGTGAGGGGCGTGGCTGTGAGTAAGGGACGTGGCTGTGAGTGAGGGGCGTGGCTGTGAGTTGGGGGCGTGGCTGTGAGTGAGGGGCATGGCTGTGAGTGAGGGGCGTGGCTGTGAGTGAGGGGCGTGGCTGTGGCTGAGGGGCGTGACTGTGAGTGAAGGGACGTGGCTGTCGCTGAGGGGCGTGGCTGTGAGTTGGGGGCGTGGCTGTGAGTTGGGGGCGTGGCTGTGAGTGAGGGGCGTGGCTGTGAGTGAGGGGCGTGGCTCCCACCTGTCTGAGTGTCTCTGGGGACTTCTCCGCCGCCGCTGCCGTCTCCGTGGGCGTCCGAGACGCCTCGGTGCCCCGCGCCGTTGCCAGGGCGACCGGCTTGGCCGCCCGGTGCCTGGGCCAATCAGAGAGCAGGGAGAGACGTTAGTCGGCCAATCAGAGAGAGACGTTAGTCAGCCAATCAGAGAGAGACGTTAGTCAGCCAATCAGAGAGCAGACAGAGACGTTAGTCAGCCAATCAGAGAGAGACGTTAGTCATTTAATCAGAGAGCAGGGAGAGACGTTAGTCAGCCAATCAGGGAGCAGGGAGAGACGTTAGTCAGCCAATCAGGGAGAGACGTTAGTCAGCCAATCAGAGAGCAGGGAGAGACGTTAGTCAGCCAATCAGAGAGCAGGAAGAGACGTTAGTCAGCCAATCAGGGAGAGGCGTTAGTCAGCCAATCAGAGAGCAGGGAGAGACGTAGTCAGCCAATCAGGGGGCAGGGAGAGACGTTAGTCGGCCAATCAGAGAGCAGGGAGAGACGTTAGTCAGCCAATCAGAGAGCAGGGAGAGACGTTAGTCAGCCAATCAGAGCGCAGGGAGAGACGTTAGTCAGCCAATCAGAGAGCAGGGAGAGATGTTAGTCGGCCAATCAGAGAGCAGGGAGAGACGTTAGTCAGCCAATCAGAGAGCAGGGAGAGACGTTAGTCAGCCAATCAGAGCGCAGGGAGAGACGTTAGTCAGCCAATCAGAGAGCAGGGAGAGACGTTAGTCAGCCAATCAGAGAGCAGGGAGAGACGTTAGTCAGCCAATCAGAGAGCAGGGAGAGACGTTAGTCAGCCAATCAGGAAGCAGGGAGAGACGTTAGTCAGCCAATCAGGGAGAGACGTTAGTTAGCCAATCAGAGAGCAGGGAGAGACGTTAGTCAGCCAATCAGAGAGCAGAGAGAGACGTTAGTCAGCCAATCAGAGAGCAGGGAGAGACGTTAGTCATCCAATCAGGGAGAGACGTTAGTCAGCCAATCAGAGAGCAGAGAGAGACGTTAGTCAGCCAATCAGGGAGAGACGTAGTCAGCCAATCAGAGAGCAGGGAGAGACGTTAGTCAGCCAATCAGGGAGCAGGGAGAGACGTTAGTCAGCCAATCAGGGAGAGACGTTAGTCAGCCAATCAGAGAGCAGGGAGAGACGTTAGTCAGCCAATCAGAGAGCAGGAAGAGACGTTAGTCAGCCAATCAGGGAGAGGCGTTAGTCAGCCAATCAGAGCGCAGGGAGAGACGTTAGTCAGCCAATCAGAGAGCAGGGAGAGACGTTAGTCGGCCAATCAGAGAGCAGGGAGAGACGTTAGTCAGCCAATCAGAGCGCAGGGAGAGACGTTAGTCAGCCAATTAGAGAGCAGGGAGAGACGTTAGTCAGCCAATCAGAGAGCAGGGAGAGACGTTAGTCAGCCAATCAGAGAGCAGGGAGAGACGTTAGTCAGCCAATCAGAGAGCAGGGAGAGACGTTAGTCATCCAGTCAGGGAGAGACGTTAGTCAGCCAATCAGAGAGCAGGGAGAGACGTTAGTCATCCAGTCAGGGAGAGACGTTAGTCAGCCAATCAGAGAGCAGGGAGAGACGTTAGTCAGCCAATCAGAGAGAGACGTTAGTCAGCCAATCAGAGAGCAGGGAGAGACGTTAGTCAGCCAATCAGGGAGCAGGGAGAGACGTTAGTCAGCCAATCAGGGAGAGACGTTAGTCAGCCAATCAGAGAGCAGGGAGAGACGTTAGTCAGCCAATCAGAGAGCAGAGAGAGACGTTAGTCAGCCAATCAGAGAGCAGGGAGAGACGTTAGTCAGCCAATCAGGGAGAGACGTTAGTCAGCCAATCAGAGAGCAGGGAGAAACGTAGTCAGCCAATCAGAGCGTGGCAGATAGACGTAGTGAGCCAATCAGAGAGCAGCATGAGATAGAAGCCGCCCAATCAGATTGCAAGGAAAGAGAGAGAGAGAGGTACACATCTATCCAATCAGCGCAGAGATACAGCTGGCCAATCAGAGTACAGGGGGTTAAATACAGCCAGCCAATCAGATCGCAGTGAGAGAGGCAGCAGGCGGCCAATGGGAGTGCAGCAAGAGAGGCCCGAGATGACCAATCACAGCACAGAGACGCAGGCAGCCAATCAGAGCGCAGCGAGAGGGAGAGAGGCAATCGGCCAATCAGCAACAAGCACCACAACTCGTTGCCATGGTTACCGGATGGGTGCTGTGGAGGCGCCCGTATCCATGGGCAACGTGAGGAGGATCGGCTCGTAGTCACGGCAACCATCCTCCACCGCACGGAGCCAACGCTCACCCTGGGGTGAGGAGGGTGAGTGGGTGGGTGAGTGAGTGGGTGAGTAGTTGAGTAGGTGAGTGGGTGAGTGAGTGAGTGAGTGGGTGAGTGAGTAGTTGAGTGGGTGAGTGGGTGAGTGAGTGAGCGAGTGGGTGAGTGAGTGGGTGAGTGAGTGGGTGAGTGGTTGAGTGAGTGAGTGGGTGAGTGAGTGAGTGGGTGAGTGAGTGGGTGAGTGAGTGGGTGAGTGGGTGAGTGAGTGAGTGAGTGGGTGAGTGAGTGGGTGAGTGAGTGGGTGAGTGGGTGAGTGAGTGAGTGGGTGAGTGAGTGGGTGGGTGAGTGGGTGAGTGAGTGGGTGAGTGAGTGGGTGAGTGGGTGAGTGAGTGAGTGAGTGGGTGAGTGGGTGAGTGGGTGAGTGAGTGAGTGGGTGAGTGAGTGGGTGAGTGAGTGAGTGAGTGGGTGGGTGAGTGGGTGAGTGAGTGGGTGAGTGAGTGGGTGAGTGGGTGAGTGGGTGAGTGAGTGGGTGAGTGGGTGAGTGGGTGAGTGAGTGAGTGGGTGAGTGAGTGGGTGAGTGAGTGAGTGAGTGGGTGAGTGAGTGAGTGGGTGAGTGAGTGGGTGAGTGAGTGGGTGGGTGAGTGGAAGGGTGAGTGAGTGAGTGATTGAGTGGATGAGTGGGTGAGTGATTGGGTGAGTGAGTGGGAGGGTGAGTGAGTGGTGAGTGAGTGGTGAGTGAGTGACTGACTGACTGAGTGACTGACTGACTGAGTGACTGAGTGACTGACTGAGTGACTGACTGAGTGACTGACTGAGTGAGTGAGTGGCTGACTGAGTGACTGACTGAGTGACTGAGTGACTGACTGAGTGACTGAGTGACTGACTGAGTGACTGAGTGACAGACTGACTGAGTGACTGAGTGACTGACTGAGTGACTGAGTGACTGACTGAGTGACTGAGTGACTGACTGAGTGACTGAGTGACAGAGTGACTGACTGACTGAGTGACTGACTGAGTGACTGACTGAGTGACTGAGTGACTAACTGAGTGACTGACTGACTGAGTGACTGACTGAGTGACTGACTGAGAGACTGACTGACTGAGTGAGTGACTGACTGAGTGACTGACTGAGTGCCTGACTGACTGACTGAGTGACTGACTGAGTGACTGACTGAGTGACTGACTAACTGACTAACTGACTGACTGACTGACTAACTGACTAACTGACTGACTGAGTGACCGACTGACTAATTGACTGACTGACTGAGTGACTGACTAACTGACTGACTGACTAATTGACTGACTGACTGAGTGACTGACTAACTGACTAACTGACTAACTAACTGACTGACTAACTAACTAACTAACTGACTGACTAACTGACTGACTGACTGACTAACTGACTGACTGACTGACTGAGTGACTGACTCACCTTAACAGACACCCTCATGGCCATGATGAACCTCTTGGGGTGGGGAGAATGCTCCTCCAGGTATCCCATCTGAAGGAGGCGTCGCCCTAGCAACAGCCACCACTCGTTGCCACGGTGACGGCCGCAGCCTCTCAGCGGTGACGACGCCAAGGCGACCGGGGCCCTGCGCACTCGCTGGCGGTCACGTGACCAGTCACGTGACTAGTCATGTGACTAGGTGTGTCACCAGTCACGTGACTAGGCGTGTCACTAGGTGTGTCACTAGGCACGTGACTAGTCATGTGACTAGTGACACGCCTAGTCACGTGACCAGTCACGTGACTAGTCATGTGACTAGGTGTGTCACTAGGCACGTGACTAGTCATGTGACTAGTGACACGCCTAGTCACGTGACCAGTCACGTGACTAGGCGTGTCACTAGGCGTGTCACTAGGCGTGTCACTAGTCATGTGACCAGTCGTGTCACCAGTCACGTGACTAGGCATGTCACTAGTCATGTGACTAGGCGTGTCACTAGTCATGTGACTAGGCGTGTCACTAGGCGTGTCACTAGGCGTGTCGCTAGTCATGTGACCAGTCGTGTCACCAGTCACGTGACTAGGCATGTCACTAGTCATGTGACTAGGCGTGTCGCTAGTCACGTGACTAGTCACGTGACTAGTCATGTGACTAGTCGTGTCACTAGTCATGTGACTAGGCGTGTCACTAGTCATGTGACTAGGCGTGTCACTAGTCACGTGACTAGGCGTGTCACTAGTCATGTGACTAGGCGTGTCGCTAGTCACGTGACTAGTCATGTGACTAGGCGTGTCACTAGTCATGTGACTAGGCGTGTCGCTAGTCATGTGACCAGTCACGTGACTAGGCGTGTCACTAGTCACGTCACTAGTCATGTGACTAGGCGTGTCGCTAGTCACGTGACCAGTCACGTGACTAGGCGTGTCACTAGTCATGTGACCAGTCGTGTCACCAGTCACGTGACTAGGCGTGTCACTAGGCGTGTCACTAGTCATGTGACCAGTCGTGTCACCAGTCACGTGACTAGGCGTGTCACTAGTCATGTGACCAGTCACGTGACTAGTCATGTGACTAGGTGTGTCACTAGGCACGTGACTAGGCGTGTCACTAGTCACGTGACTAGGCGTGTCACTAGGCGTGTCACTAGTCACGTGACTAGTGACACGCCTAGTGACACGCCTAGTCACGTGACCAGTCACGTGACTAGGCGTGTCGCTAGGCACGTGACTAGGCGTGTCACTAGTCACGTGACCAGTCACGTGACTAGGCGTGTCACTAGGCGTGTCACTAGTCACGTGACTAGTGACACGCCTAGTCACGTGACCAGTCACGTGACTAGGCGTGTCGCTAGGCACGTGACTAGGCGTGTCACTAGTCACGTGACCAGTCACGTGACTAGGCGTGTCACTAGGCGTGTCACTAGTCACGTGACTAGTGACACGCCTAGTCACGTGACCAGTCACGTGACTAGGCGTGTCACTAGGCGTGTCACTAGTCACGTGACTAGTGACACGCCTAGTCACGTGACTAGGCGTGTCGCCAGTCATGTCACTAGACGTGTCAGTAGACGTGTCACTAGTCACGTGACTAGTGACACGCCTAGTCACGTGACCAGTCACGTGACTAGGCGTGTCACTAGGCGTGTCACTAGTCACGTGACTAGTGACACGCCTAGTCACGTGACTAGGCGTGTCGCTAGTCATGTCACTAGACGTGTCACTAGACGTGTCACTAGTCACGTGACTAGTCGTGTCACTAGTCGTGTCACTAGTCATGTGACTAGTCACGTGACTAGTCATGTGACTAGGCGTGTCACTAGTCACGTGACTAGTCATGTGACTAGGCGTGTCGCTAGTCATGTGACAAGGTGTGTCACTAGTCACGTGACTAGTCACGTGACTAGTCACTAGTGACTAGTGACTAGTCACTCTACTAGTCACTTACAGACCCACGAAGTATCCTGGCTGTGGCCCTCAGCCCCCACTAGACACTAGTCACTAGTGACTAGTCACTAGTGACTAGTCACTAGTGTCGCTAGTCACTTACAGACCCACGAAGTATCCTGGCTGTGGCCCTCAGCCCCCACTAGTCACTAGTGACTAGTGACTAGTCACTAGTGACTAGTCACTAGTTACTAGTCACTAGTCACTAGTGATTAGTAACTAGTGTCTAGTCACTAGTCACTCTACTAGTCACTTACAGACCCACGAAGTATCCTGGCTGTCGCCCTCAGCCCCCACTAGTCACTAGTGACTAGTTACTAGTCACTAGTGACTAGTAACTAGTGACTAGTTACTAGTCACTAGTCACTAGTGTCGCTAGTCACTTACAGACCCACGAAGTATCCTGGCTGTGGCCCTCAGCCCCCACTAGACACTAGACACTAGTCACTAGTGACTAGTGTCTAGTCACTAGTTACTAGTCACTAGTGACTAGTCACTAGTCACTAGTCACTCTACTAGTCACTTACAGACCCACGAAGTATCCTGGCTGTGGCCCTCAGCCCCCACTAGTCACTAGTCACTAGTTACTAGTGACTAGTGACTAGTCACTAGTTACTAGTCACTAGTGACTAGTCACTAGTCACTAGTCACTCTACTAGTCACTTACAGACCCACGAAGTATCCTGGCTGTGGCCCTCAGCCCCCACTAGTCACTAGTTACTAGTGACTAGTGACTAGTCACTAGTTACTAGTCACTAGTGACTAGTCACTAGTAACTAGTCACTACTGACTAGTGAGTAGTCACTTACAGACCCACGAAGTATCCTGGCTGTCGCCCTCAGCCCCCACTAGACACTAGACACTAGTGAGTAGTCACTAGTCACTAGTGACTAGTGTCTAGTCACTAGTGACTAGTCACTAGTGACTAGTCACTAGTGTCTAGTCACTAGTGACTAGTAACTAGTGTCTAGTGACTAGTCACTAGTGACTAGACACTAGTGACTAGTCACTAGTGTCTAGTCACTACTGACTAGTGTCTAGTCACTTACAGACCCACGAAGTATCCTGGCTGTCGCCCTCAGCCCCCACTAGACACTAGTCACTAGTGAGTAGTCACTAGTCACTAGTGACTAGTGTCTAGTCACTAGTGACTAGTGTCTAGTGAGTAGTCACTTACAGACCCACGAAGTATCCTGGCTGTCGCCCTCAGCCCCCACTAGACACTAGACACTAGTCACTAGTGACTAGTGTCTAGTCACTAGTTACTAGTCACTAGTGACTAGTCACTAGTCACTAGTCACTCTACTAGTCACTTACAGACCCACGAAGTATCCTGGCTGTGGCCCTCAGCCCCCACTAGTCACTAGTCACTAGTTACTAGTGACTAGTGACTAGTCACTAGTTACTAGTCACTAGTGACTAGTCACTAGTCACTAGTCACTCTACTAGTCACTTACAGACCCACGAAGTATCCTGGCTGTGGCCCTCAGCCCCCACTAGTCACTAGTTACTAGTGACTAGTGACTAGTCACTAGTTACTAGTCACTAGTGACTAGTCACTAGTAACTAGTCACTACTGACTAGTGAGTAGTCACTTACAGACCCACGAAGTATCCTGGCTGTCGCCCTCAGCCCCCACTAGACACTAGACACTAGTGAGTAGTCACTAGTCACTAGTGACTAGTGTCTAGTCACTAGTGACTAGTCACTAGTGACTAGTCACTAGTGACTAGTAACTAGTGTCTAGTGACTAGTCACTAGTGACTAGTGTCTAGTCACTAGTGACTAGTAACTAGTGTCTAGTGACTAGTCACTAGTGACTAGACACTAGTGACTAGTCACTAGTGTCTAGTCACTACTGACTAGTGTCTAGTCACTTACAGACCCACGAAGTATCCTGGCTGTCGCCCTCAGCCCCCACTAGACACTAGTCACTAGTGAGTAGTCACTAGTCACTAGTGACTAGTGTCTAGTCACTAGTGACTAGTGTCTAGTGAGTAGTCACTTACAGACCCACGAAGTATCCTGGCTGTCGCCCTCAGCCCCCACTAGACACTAGTGAGTAGTCACTAGTGACTAGTGTCTAGTCACTAGTGACTAGTAACTAGTGTCTAGTAACTAGTCACTAGTCACTAGTGTCTAGTCACTAGTGACTAGTAACTAGTGTCTAGTGACTAGTCACTAGTGACTAGACACTAGTGACTAGTCACTAGTGTCTAGTGACTAGTGACTAGTATCTAGTCACTTACAGACCCACGAAGTATCCTGGCTGTGGCCCTCAGCCCCCACTAGATACTAGTGAGTAGTCACTAGTGACTAGTGTCTAGTCACTAGTGACTAGTCACTAGTGACTAGTCACTAGTCACTAGTCACTCTACTAGTCACTTACAGACCCACGAAGTATCCTGGCTGTCGCCCTCAGCCCCCACTAGTCACTAGACACTAGTCACTAGTGACTAGTGTCTAGTCACTAGTGACTAGTGACTAGTGTGTAGTCACTTACAGACCCACGAAGTATCCTGGCTGTCGCCCTCAGCCCCCACTAGACACTAGACACTAGTGAGTAGTCACTAGTCACTAGTGACTAGTCACTAGTCACTAGTCACTAGTCACTAGTGACTAGTGACTAGTGACTAGTCACTAGTGACTAGTGACTAGTGTCTAGTCACTAGTCACTACTGACTAGTGAGTAGTCACTTACAGACCCACGAAGTATCCTGGCTGTTGCCCTCAGCCCCCACTAGTCACTAGTCACTAGACACTAGTCACTAGTAACTAGTGACTAGTGTCTAGTGACTAGTGACTAGTCACTAGTGTCTAGTGAGTAGTCACTTACAGACCCACGAAGTATCCTGGCTGTGGCCCTCAGCCCCCACTAGACACTAGTGACTACTCACTAGTCACTAGACA